>NC_071573.1:50680383-51001613 GCF_024509145.1 Vidua macroura
AATGCACCTCTATTACTGAAAAGATTATTAACTGAAAGCACCTATGCCTTCCTTTTCTCCAGAAATAAAAAAAAAAAAAACCCAGTCTAGTCCAGAGTTCAGTTATTCAAAATATATGAATGTACAATGACAACTTGGAGGGTTGAATTTTACTTGTATTTACCCATTTCTTTGTAAAGTCTGACCAATTCAAAACACAACAGTTCTTTTAAGATTTTCAACAACAAAGGCTCTCACAGTTCGGGGACACTGAACACTGCTGGTATTATTTTCAGCAGTGCTGCCTCTGTGAACTCACCAGCCCAACATCCATTATTGCATATGGCAGAGCCAGTCCAACCAATGCTATACTAGGCCCAGCCATGAAGGCCAAACTGAGATTTAAAGTATCCCAAACTCAGGTATGTCCAAGGTCATTCCTCCTTCTCTCTCTGCTTTCTGACTGATTGAAATTAAAAAGTAGAATAACCAGCATCTAATGCCAAATTCCTATTTCTTCTCCCTGACTGATTCTTAACTGACTCTATAGCCAACTTAGATGTTTTCAGGAGGGAATAAGCAGCTGCTGTAAGATTAGTTTGGAAATGGATTGGGTCTGGAGAGACTTTTGGCCACATCTGATAGTACCAACCACGATGTACAAGCAGGCAGAACAAACCTAAATGGTAAAAAGTAAGCCAGTCTAGGGAAAGGGCAGAGGAAGCTTATCCAGTCCTGGAAGGAATTCATAGCACTTGTGGTAAAGTCCCAGTTTAATCCTAAAGATTAAATCTTGAAATCATTCCTCACTTCTTGTTCATGGAAAACGTTTGCTAACAGCAAAAATGAGCAAACAACCCTATTCTGTGGATGAGAAAAAGTGAGTTCCTGCTGTATTTCTGTGCCACTTTACTCATCCAGGATTCATCTAGGTCCTTTTTGATGCTCTGAGCACTTTGGTAACAGTTTATTTTTCACCCTATTGACATGTACCTCTGAACTTTTACTAGCAACAGAAGTGAAATTGCTGCAGAAGCTCTTTCTCCTGGTATTTCCAGCTGCAGTGGTAGTGGTGAAAAATCTCCTAGGCCGACTGTTGTAACATGATTTTCAACCACTTCTGTGGACTGTAGGCATAAAGGGAATTCAGATAAGGCTGTGAACTTGCATACAGTTATCTGAATCTTACTTGCAAAGTTTTCAAAGTTCATTCATCATCACAATGGATCCCGTGGGATGTTAGCTGGCTCTGGGCAACATTAGCCGTTTTCCCAATTTCATAATGCTAGGACTGGTGAGTATTGTTAGATATTGTAAGACACCATTTGCCAGCCTGAAATGTGATGTTTATATAAATATGTTTGGAACATACAGTACCTCTGAGGGACTGAATCAAAAATAACCAAAGGTTTTCAGAGAGCACCATAATTCCAGGGGTGAGGTAGGCAGTGAATTTTGACATGCTTTTTACCATCTGTGTTTGTCTAAGTATGCTTGCTTGAGAAGAAACAGCTGGGAGACTTCTGTGAAAAGATGCCTGCATTTTAGCATTCTTCTCAGAAGAATAAATATCAAGTTTCTGTTTCTCCTGACAGGGAGCTGGTATAAGAGCATTCATAAAATTAACTTTGAAATGCAAGGTGTTGTTTTTCTTTTTCATTGTTTCTGTAGTATGTGCTCCCACCTAGGAAGGTTAATACAGGCATCTGTTTTCTCTTTTTAGATGTAATGATATATAAAAAGACTGTGTGGGACTTTTGTTTGTTTATTTGTGTTTATTTCAGTGTGAGGGAGGTGAAAAGTTTTTAACAATAGTGAGTTCCAAATGTGTTGTTCATTTATGAAACTGCTGCTGTGTTTCATCTTCTTTGATGCTCTGAGGTTTTTTACTTACCTGATTTGTAGGTTTTAATATTTGCTGCAATGTCACCTTTATTAATGAAAAGAAAGCAAAACAAACCCCCAGTTCTAATAACTTCACCATAGATGCTGAAAAGGAGAAAGTACATAAGAGAGAGAAAGAAAGAGGAAGGGAAATGGACAGCTCTCAGTTATTTTTTCAAACTTTACTCACTCTGCTTTTATTCCCATTTGGTCATGGATACCAAAACTGTAAGTACGTAGATAAGGAAGTATAAACCACTTTTACCTAGAAAATAAGAGGCTATCCTTAAGCCTCTCTCATGAGCTTTGAGTGTAGTGATACAAAACTGAATCTTTTATGTAGCACCTGAAGAAGCCACCACTGAAGTTAGTGGGATCTGCCCACTGATTGTCTTTAATTGAAGCTGGATCAGACCCATTAGCCGCACCAATTATGTTTCTCCTGGCAGCTAAACTGACTAGTCTGTCTGCATAAACTCAAAAATGATATCTTGTGTTTAAAAACAAAGTAACACTTCTGTATTCTCATTATAACTCTAATGATGTTCCTTGACTGGAAATATACAGGGAGATAATCATCCTCAATAACAGGGGCAGACATCAGTCTTAGCTTAAGACAGATCCAAAGGCAGTAAGACATTGCCTAGAGTTTTCCTCAGTAAACGCCCTGGAGTACAGTGTTGCAACAACCATTTTTTTCTCAAACTTTGGCTACTTGCAAAGGCTTTCATTTTGACATTTTTACAATGTGTCTTGAACATCTCTGGTTCCAAAACATAAAGAGAGGTATCAGAGGATGAGGACAGGGGTACTATCACAGAGACTTTAATGAAATATATCTTTTTTTTTCCCAGAGGTGCGGAGAAATCTCATTTGATAGTCCTGACCAGAATGCCAAATGTGTTCGCATGCTAGGTAAGGGTAAGAATCTCTTCCATTTTTTATTCAATTGTATGGATATGAAAATATGCTTAATTGGGAATTTCTTCTTAAAAGTACATGACAATGATCATGATGATCCAGAATGGCATTTACATAGCTCATCCACATGTAGTCCTCATGAATATATTCTTTGCAATTAACTTTCAATTATTGAAATAAAGTACACATATTCCAGTACTGTCCATGTGTGTAGATGAAAATATAGCAGTACCAGCACTGTAATTGGAAGCTCTGATGAGCTGAAGTCCAGAACTCATATTCAAAAGCTGAAAATCTGTACTTCTAAAGACAGTATTAATTCCACAGGCATGTATAAAATGTCTCTAAAGCAGACTTTCAGCTGCATCAGTCAGGGAAATTTCAGTCAATGTGATTTTACATATTTGCACTGGTGTAGCTTTGTAGAAATTCATATTAAGTAGAAGTGCCTATTCTTTAGAAACAATGCAAAAATATTCTGCTATTCACTAATTTCTGTGACCAATTTCATTGTGGTTGTTTCGCCTACAATGCTAGTATTGAAACATTAATAGCATGGCTAATATCACAGTGAAAGGCAGGGAGTAAGTGTTTAAAAACCTAAGAGATAATGTTTACTCAGAAAAAAAATGAAATCACAGAACACAGAACACAGAACACTTCCAGGATTAAGCCTTAAATTCTGACCTGCCAGGGAAGAGATAAACATATGCTGTAAATTAGAGCATTGCACCTAATAACATGAAGACTGAAATAGCCACAATTTTTAAAACTGCAACTGGCAATGTCTAGGAACTTTATTCCCATCTGGGTGCATAACTGTGCTCTGTAATAACAGATTATGTGGTTTATTGTTTAGATTCATTAAATCCTATTGTCACAACACACTATAATTGCTGCAGAGGAAATCTGTCATGCTTGTAGTGCACAGATCCCAACAGATGAACTGACACAATGGGCCATAATGATCTGTTACATCAATGATCCATGGTTAGAAGTCCTTAATGGAACAAGCTGACAAAAAAGGATACACTTGTGATCCTTTATCATGCCAATTATAATCTACAGTGTAAATACAATTGAGTTCCTAATACTCTAATTCTAAGGAAGTTATATCCATGCAAATTTTATTATGCATTAGGGGGAAGAATGGGGGGTGGGAGAGAGGAGAACAAAAAAAAAAAAAAAAAAAACCAAAACAAAACAAAAAACCAAAAAAACTCCTTCTACACAACTTGGTTCATCATTTCATTTGGCATTTTTAGAACAAGTGAATCCAAAATTGGGAGCTTGACATCCCTCTTAGTGCAAAAAATTCTTTAGGAGAAGTGAGAAGAACAAGATCTTGTTTCCATTACATATGTTCTTATCTATGTCTTGTAGTATATACATGTACAAGAATGAGAGCATATGCTGTGCTGTGTAAGGAAAATGCTAGGAATGTAAAAATGACTCCAAGAGCACGTGCCAAAGCTGTAACTGATTCTCAGAGGTTACAGCTCCTGTTTTAATTTTCCTGTATGTATTTTGCTTGCTATTGTTATTTTTCAGTGCTGCTAACAAATTAAGGACGTAACATCGTATATAACATAGAATTTTTCATTTCACCCCAAGGTATTCCAAAGTACAAACACAGCAGAAACTATGGTTTTTCTGAGAGTGACTGCTGCAGACAAGCTCCATTGTCTCAATTTATCACAGAAATCTCTGTGGTTCTGGTAGCGCTGTGAAGCCAGAGGGTGTTCTTTCTGGACACCTTTCCTTTCATACTGAACTTTTAGGGAAGAGCAGAAACCAGAAACTGCACAGCCAGAAAGGCCTAAGACTTTGTGTTGAACGTGCCATGCAGTGCCCAATCTCATATTTTACAAGGAAATTTAATTTCTAAGAGAATTGTAAGACAGTTTGCCACTGATCAATGCAAAGCTGACATTATTAATGTCTGTGGGTGTAGCCAGTGAACAAGCACAGCGTGCCTTCAGAGAGGGACATCTTTCTTGGCTTCTCTGTCTTTGAAATATGCTGAAACTGTCATACTGTCATTTAATGTAAAAGTGACACAGTGCTGACAAAAATCTAAAGGCAAGTCCCAGCAACTGCAAGAAGATAATTACCCTAGTAAGAGAAGAAACACAAGAGCCTGGAGTACTGTCTGTATTTCTTCAGGGATCTTTGATGCAATGTGAGTTTGCGGGCCCCACGTCAGGCAACTCCCTGAGGGCTCCCCAGGCAGGGGGAAACCCTCTTGAAGCAGTTCTTTGTTAGGAAAAGCAGATGCACAGGGCTTTTTTTGGTCTTCAGGTTCTTGTATTATTGTTATCTTATCAAGACTTCAGCACACTGTCTGCACTCAGACCTTACATCTGTGAAAACAGCACAAAATGGCTAACAAGGCCTTGTTACAAGGCCTTTTAAGTCTAATCAAAAATTAAACTGCCCAATTAAGAAGTGACACCTAGATTATTTCTCTTTCCAACCCAATAACTGACCCCTAAAAACCCGCAATGGGGATTTTTCTGCCCAATTACAAGATACGACCCAAACCCAAGAGGAAGAATGAAGAAGAAAGAAGAAAGGAACTCGAGACAACACCCTGTATGCTCTATCTTGTACTCATCTACAATATGCTAAAAACCCTAGAACCTAAATTTCTCACCCATGTGACATACTAAGCTACTCTCTACAAGCCCTACAATCTATTTCACACTTTTGTGGTCTCTCTTGTGCAGGGATATCTCTTTTGTGCAGGGATATTTCCCCTGCCCTGGGTTCCCACAATGCAAGATCAGTCCATATTTGAAACTGTACATTATCGAGCTATGCTCTAAAATGGCAGTAGCTGGTTTTGTCAGAAAATATCTGTATGTGCTTTATACTACTGGTTCTGGGCTAGCTTCAAATTCAGTTTTTTAGAAGTAATGCCAGGCTTGCCACTGAGTCCACATTTCTTAGGTAACATGGATTATGTGTATGAAACCCTTTTTCTATAATGGCTGAGGAAGAGGGGTTTGCAGTAAAAATACTGTCTTCTACTGGAAAACAGTAAATAATAGATGAAAAAATGCCCAAATGTTTACAATGCCTAGAGTGAAGTTAGGTAACTTTTCACGGAACTGACTAGATATCACTCAACCTGAGATTAAGAGCATAGAATCGGCTTAATGCCTCATCTTTCAGTATCAGTGATGGATATTTATAATTCTAGTGTAAAAAATAACAAAATTAAATGGTCACTTAGCAGTGTTTCCTGAGGATATAAAAGATAATAGCTATGTGCTCTGACCAGAATATGCTTAGTGTTTGTGTAATTATCTGCACTGAAGTCATTACAGAAAATTATGTTCTCCCTCTTATTTTTTATATTGTGCTTGTCTCTTTACACTTTTATCTGTGTCATGATTTAATCCCAGCTGGCAACTAAGCAACATGCAGCCACTCACTCACTTTCCGCCCGCAGCAGGAGCTGAATCAGAAAAAAGTAAAAACTTGTGGGTTGAGACAGGAACAGCTGAATAATAGAAACAAAATAAAATATAATAATAACAATAATAACAGTGGTAATGAAAAAGAGAGAGAGGAATAAAACCCAAAAGAAACAAGTGATGCACAATACAACTGCTCACCACCTGCTGACCAATGTGATCGGCAGCTCCCAGCCAACACCCTCCCACATACACACAGAAACACAAGTTTATTTCCTGATCACGATGCTGTATGATATGGAATATCCCTTTGGCAAGTTCAGTGCACTGCTCACAGTCAGAGTATAGGAAACCAAAAAGTCCTTGACTTAGAGCAAGCTCTACTGAACAAAAACTATAACATCAGTGAGGTATCAACAAGAAAAAATTGAAAAAATTGTCTGATAGTGCTGAACAGTGTTTCAAAAAATGTTTGCTTTATGCTGCATTTTAGAAGTTAGAATCCTGGGCTCCTCATGCTCTTTACTATTAATGATTTTGACTTAAAACATTATAGCTAGCACAAAAATTGAGATTATAGAAATCTACTCACTATGTAGTTATCAGTCTAGAGATTTGTATTATGAAAGGCAGAAGGGAACTATCCCTCTCCCTCGAGCACCCACTGCTATTTTCTATGGCACAACCTGAGGTTTATTTTTCCCATATGCAGACAGACATATTCTGGGCTCAGACATGGCACAGTATCATATCATGCAGAGATAATTGGGTTAGTTTGCTGTGAGAATTGCTGGTTGGATGCCTAAGCTAATTAACTCTGCTGGGAAGGATTGTATACAAGTTTGTAAGAGTCCAAAGTTAAGGCAACTTAACCAGTTCTCACTTCCTTAACTAGCTCAGTCAACAAAGTTAACTCAGTAACCTCTACATGGCAGAGCACTGAGTTTTAAGAATCTGTCCAGGACAAAATAAATTCCCATAGCTGGCTCTAGGACTAGCAGAGAAGCAAAGAGGTCTGCCAACTATAAGAGAAACTTCAATTATATATATATATATATATATATATATATATATATATATATATATATATGCAATTTTGTTTATATAAATAATTACCTGTTTATACAGAATAGATATGGTCATTCTTATAAGCTGTATAGAAAATAGGCAGTTGAACCCATCACAACACATACAGAATTAAATTATCCCTTCTGTTTTAATCTGTTCAACCTGACTGATGATAGTGTAGTAAGGGGGGATGGATGATAAGTGCAAGTTATTTAGTTTGTTACTCCAGCAAGCAGTTTTTCACCACCAGATTTAGTCTTTATTCCTTAATGAAATGCTGGGCAGATTTTGAAGAGGTCACATCTCTTGTTGGCCAACTCTGCTGTCTGCAGAAATTCTTCCAGGGGAAATGTGAATGGCCCTCCTTAAGGAGCTGGTTAGTATGATTAAAACACAAGCCTTCCAGATGCCCCATGGCAAAAGGCTGAGGTGCTTTCTTTTCATTACTGTAAATTCCATGCAGACAGGAATGATGTGGCTGAGTTTCGTTTCCCATTTGGTGCAGACTTAATCCTTGCAAAAGCAGACAGATGAATCTTGCTTGGAACAAAAGTAGTTTCCTCACAAGTAGCTGTTTAAAATTAATTAAAAACAACAACAACAAAAAAAGCAATTATTAAAAAAAATTACATAGTGCCACCTTTTTTTTTAATTCTCCAGACTACTAGTCCATAACTTTGTTGCTTTGAGGCAACAAACCTTTTCATATTCTAGCACAGAGAGATGTCTAGCTCCTTCATCTCCCCAAAAAAAGGGTTTTTTTGCATACTTGCACCTCTTATGCTTGCACTAGCCTATGAAGAGTTATGGGTAAACAAATCGGCATTTAGCCATGAAATTACTTTAGTGGATCCAGCTTCAGTCTTGGTGGCTCTTTGCCCACAGCAGGAAACCACCACACATTTGAACAGAGTTGGCAGCCACAGCTTGAGAGAGAGAGACATTACTGGAATAACAACTGTGTTGAAAGCCAGGAGAGAGGGGTACTGGCAAGGCTCTGGCTGGCTGGTCCTTGCCTTATATAACCATTGAAGGCACCTTCACTTGTGGCAGAAAAAAAATCTATTATAACTTTGCAAAACTTAATCAGGTAAATAACCAAATAACTTAATGGGTAAAAAATACTGAAGAATAATTAAATGTGTCAACTTGCCCTGCAGCAAAGGGACAAAAAGAAATGAGGCATCTAGTCAAATGGTTCTGTACTGACGAAGAACCTCTGAGCCATTCCTGGAGCCCTCACTGACATCATTTGAAATGTGACCCTGTATCTCTTGCACATGCAAAACTTCTGCTGCAACTGATAGTCATGCATGAGCAATGCTGTTCTAAATAGCCAAATATATGGACTATTTATATCCCAGTCACTTGAAGACTTACACCTGCACTTGACCTTATGCAGACTTAGTATTCTAGCTGTGCAAATGAGATGCAAATAAATACATGAATAATTTTTGTAAAATTAAGCAACATATATCTATATTGGGAAAAGGCCTAAAATCTACAGTGACTAGGAAGAAATCCATGTTTGTTGCTACACTGCCCATCAGAATTACTCAGAAATTCATAGCTGTCAGAAGGGAGAGGCTTAGGATGTCTGCTACAAAAAGATAGGCTTCTATTCATGAGCAGCTTGCAACACGGGATGAAGAGAAGCAGGTTTTTTCCATTTATAAAGAAATAGATAGTGTGAATGCATACAGAAAGATAAACACCATGTCTCCTTTTGATATCCTGTTAATGTAGCTAAATTAAAATTTTAACATATAAGTCAATGCTTCAGGTTTTTCACTTATATTTCATATTCCAACTGCCACACTCTACCATCAATTTGTTCTGATGAGAATATTTATTATGATGAAAACAGGATTGTATAGACAGGACCTATGGAACTGTAGTTCTTCTACCCAATTGAGTAGAGATTTTCAAATAATTTCTAACACTTTTCCCTTTTTCTTCTAAAATAGCATTCCAGTATATTAACACAATTTAAAAATAAGATTTAACTCCTATCACAGCAACTATGCTTGTAACTGGATTTTAAAAAGTGGGTTCTCTGTGTCCTTACCACCACTGAAACAGAGGCTCATTGCTCCTTCATGTCAGTTAAGACCTCCTCCCTGAGTTGACTCTATCTTCCTGAAATGCATTTTCTAAATCTCACCTGTTTTTTTCCGAGAACTCTCGTGACTTGTTGGCCATAGTGGCACAGAGCAGGCTACAGACTTGGGGTATCACCCCATGCTTGATGTGGAAGGCCAAGATGCCAGGCTGCCACTCCAATGGGACTGTTGCTTGGAGACAGAAAGCGGCAAACCAGTGGGCATGAGGCCACAACAGCAACTTCTTTGTCAAAGACTTTATGGTGTACACATGCCATCAGCATGCCACTTCATCACCATGTTACGGTCTCAGGCTAAACAAGTAGGAACTCCTTGTCTTTACTATGATAAGATTTTTTCCTAAAACCACAAAGAATGTAAATATCATATCCAGCTTTTACTTTCATGACTATTTGATTACTTTGGGTAAGAAATGATAAAAAAAATTTTAAAATTCAATTCAAATCTGATGCCCTAAGAATATTTTAAAGAGCAGTTTTCTAATAACATCATATTATTCAAGTAATTTTTATCTAATTACTATTTTAGGTAATTATATAGGCTGGTAGTTGAGTGACAGTGACCACCTGTTTATCCTGTTCTGTCCTGTAAATCAGGTCAGACTGAAACTACTTCTCTTGCAGTATTCTACCTTTTAGAAGGGTGCTGAAGGAGACAAAAACTGGCCTTGTCCTTTTGAGCATAAGTATAAAACACTTTTCTAAATTTAATTTAGGGTTCTTGGTTTTCTATAGTATAAACATTAACTTGAATCATATATAGTTTTATCCTATGTCTGACCCTACTACAGGAAAGAGATGGGAGTGTCAGCGCACTTGTAGAGAATGCAGTAATGAGGACTTGGCAGCATCTTTATAAGGTATGCAGAGCAGGCTTTCTGGAGAAGAGAGTGTTAGTGTGTTGCCCATGTCTGCAAAAGCCATTCATTTGGACCAGGAGATCCAGCTGAGATTCAAAACTTCAAGAGATTATTAAAAAAACCCTCCAATCCCCCAACTAGAGATACCCCAAAGCCCTGACTCTATCAAAAAGATTTTTTGACTTGTCTGAGAATTTATGAAAAAGCTACAGGTTTCCAAGTCCTATCCAGAAGTTGCACTCAAAGCATGTCTACAAATACTTACAAATTCTACCAGACTGCATAACAAAGTGTCTCCCTTTTTGTCCAAAGCATGTTGCAAACAGAAGGGTTGCGTTCTGCTGCCCATTTATGTAATAACCTAGTGAGAGGTTAACCTTTTAATTCTGAACTTTCATCATCCTAAATTAGTTAAACCTCAGAGCACTCACTTTTTTCTTACCTATCAAAACAAAGGCAACCCAGGTTGGGATAAAACGCACTCTGTTCCATCTATTGACCCTGCACAAGGACAAATGCTGGCTATGACTGCAGGAGGATAAGAAATAGCCCCCCGCATCTGGGGGGGCACACACACATAAGACAAGAAGAATCTGGAATTTTGTTTCACAGACATTTTCTTTTTTTCTTTTTAACGAAGCGCTTTTTAGAAAAGCAGAGGAACAGTGGCTTGACTGATTTACTTAAGATGATCTCATATGTTGTTTCGTGGTATTTGTCACATGAGTTATTGCTGATCCCTTGTTGGAAAATAGATTTCAAGTGCCTATTCACTCTGCTCCCTCACAGTTTGATTTTTCCTCATGCCTAACCTCGTGCCCAAACATGGACTGCATTCACGTAGTTTCCCATCTTCTTTGTCCAAAGTATTATGAGTGGGTCGCGTTTTCACCGAAAGGAATTGCTGTACAGAAAATTGCTGTGACTAACCATACTGCTATAATAACGTTCTCTCAAAAGATGGGGAGGGGGAAAGGATCTCCAATTTGGGGACTAAATTGAAGAAGAAAACACTTATTCATAGTTTTACATCAGCCATCCCTTCTTGATAGTATACATATAATGAAATCTCCAGAGCTAAACTTTTCAAAATTAGATTTAAAAGGTTCAGATTTATAATTTGTCATTTGAGCTCATCTCCAGCAATTAATCTTTGCTTCTTTAATTATTACTTGGTGATACCTTGAAATTTCACTGTCTCTGCAATGTCCTACAGATTATTGTCCTACAGATTATTGTGTATCTACCCTTAGTAAGAGCGATTTATGTCTGAGAAAGCCATGGAATTCCTGTGCTTTCAAGCACTCACTTCCTGACTGTACATGCTCATGAACTTCTCAGGTTAAGAAGGCATTTTCCTGTATTCTTCTCTGCTCTGTATTCTAAGGTTGTCTCATATTCTGCAGCTAAACATTTTTGCTGTTCTGAAATGTTCATATTTTTCTCATTCTTACTGAGAACTGGCAGTGTAATACTTGTAGGATTTTTTTTTCACCTCTAGTATAAAAAAAGAAAGCTACCAAATCAAAACCCTGTTGTTCTTTTTCCTGGTTATTTGGGTAACTGGTTTCCCTTGATGGCTTTAGCTTCCTTTTCCTTTTAATTTTTTTAATATTAAAATATCATTTCTAATTATAATCTGTTGTCTTCTTGTACATCTCATATTTCTTAAAGCATTAAGTTGTTTTCTTAGATAATCTGTTGATCATCAAGCTACTTAAGCATGTATTTACATACTCTCACTGGAGCCAAAAAATGAGTAGATTGAAATAAGTTTGCATGCCAGGGTCAGTCACAGTGTCTAGCACTGTGCATACTCAAGCACTGATCTGATCCAAACACTTGAGGCTCTGGGCTTATAAAATCATGAAGTGTGACTGTGAATATTGGTAGTAAATGATGGAAATTCTATTTAGCAACAAGAAACGGAATTTCTGAATCGCAGCTGGCTATGCCAAGAAATTAATGTATTTCTTACAGATAAGTTCAGAGAGTTCTCCTACTCTAATTCCCTCACAGGGCATTCTTCTCACTCTGCAGAGGAAATAATGCTGAAGACAGCTGGGATCCAATTCATCTAGCAGAATGTCTATAAACATCTGTTAAAAAACTTCAATTTTAAAGTCTACAGCCATCATCTAATTGTAACAGCAAAGAACAAGAAAGAGGTGCTTCCTTCAGACTTAGGTGTCAAAAACTGGTCTGAGGAATCCTACTCTCCCCATTGACTCCTCAAGAAACTGAAATGTAGATGAGAGCAGTTGGAGGAGAATAATCTTACTCCTGGAGTACACTGTTTTTCATGGTGTTCAAAGCTCTCAGGTTTAAATTGGAGGGAATAATAGAAAAATAGGCTAATCAACCTCATCTGCAAGATAATTTTTTTTTAAACATAAAATCAAGTCTCAAGTTTTCAGGATATTTGTAGAAAAGTATTTGTGGAAAATTGTTTTTATAAACTGAATTCTTTTCCTCATTGCTTTTGTGAAGTCTTAATTTCTCTCTCTCTCTGACATAGCTGCAGGACCTTTTCTGACATCTGAGTAGCTTCTGAATTTGAGTTGAATAAAGTAAATTGAAAACATGACAAAGATTTTTTTTTAATGCTTAAGGGATCTAGCACACTGTCCCATGGGAAGAAAAATTGACTGTATGGTAAAATCTTTAGATATGAAGACTAAATTCTGCCATTAATGTATCAAATATGGTTTTGATTTTCATAACATTGTGAATATCAATCCACAGTAAAACTTTTATGGAGACTACTCTATAGCTTATTTTTGTAAAGAAAGTGTACACATTAGTGGTTTAGATCATTCAGCAGCGTGTCCTTGAGATCCTATCCCAACATCTGCAAATTCTGGTTTGCCTTATGAAGCAGTCCTGGAATAGACTAGACAACTTTCACATATAATAGAGCAAGCCTTGTGCTCTGGAAGCACTTCTAGTGCATTCTAGCTGCTCCTAGATGTCTAATCCATGGACATAGATTAGAAGTAGTCCAAACAAAATCTTTCAAAGCATACACAGTGCAGACCTGGGGGCCTCTGCTGCAGCTGTTTAACTTGGCCAATTTGCTCTTCTTGTGCTTCTGCTTCTCTGAACCTTGACAGAGAGTCAACACCCATTGGGATTTCAACACAACATGCTCTAATACGCAGACTTCGGTAGCCACAAATTACCTTCAGGGCCATTCAGCACAGTTAAGATTCAGCTGAGAATGTTTAGGATGTATATAATTCATAATTTATGATGGGTTGTAAGCGTGTGTTTATTGTTTGCCTACATCGAGTACACAATCCATCAATTAGTGCATGCAACCTATAACTTTACCAGGTATTTGTCTTACAGACTCATATGAAGAGAGGTTTATGGGGAATGGCAAATGTGATTTAGTCCAACGAGAAATTTGTCCTTTTTGAAGCATAAGGTAAAATGATTTTTACGTCTAGATCAGAATTTCACACTGAGCTTGTAGATTAATACAGAGCAAATTTAATTTAACACCTAATTCAAAGAAATTATTCAATTGCAGAGTTTTGTTTATTGACATACAATAATGAGATCCTTGCATTTTATTCATGCATATATAGAACAAATTATAATTGCGGTATCTTTTGGTTTTATAACAGAGTGCTAATGAAAGGACTCAGAAATACTGGGATCATACACTTTATTACTAGACTAGAAGAAAGCAAGGATTAGTGGACTAGAATTGATTTCTCCATCTGAAAACAGTGCAATAAACTGACAGCAGAAATGTGTATAATGTTCATATCAAGAAGCATATTATCCTGCAGACAGAAGAAGGGACAGTTACTTCCAGTGTCTTTCAGACAGTTAGATAACAATATGTAAAGACAGCCCATACATACATACATATATATGTATGTATATATATATATATATATATATATATATATATATATATATATGTATGTATGTATATATATATGTATGTATGTATTTATGTATGTATGTATATACATGTTTGTCCTATTATAGCTTTTGTTAATAAATAACATATGACAATATTCTTAAAAAGAAGCCTGTGCATTTCCACCCCACGAGCTATATTTCAGGTTTCTACAAAAGTAGGAAGACAAATTTATAGTTAAGATACATGATTGTTAAGTCCCAGAATGCTCCGGAACCTTGATGGCTGAGACAGGCATTTGTCAAGAGAAGGATCATTGTCTAAGAAAGAGACAGAAATTTTACTTTCCCCAGCTCTAACTGCCCTGTGAAAATTTTCTTATGGAACTTAATTTCTTTAACTAGTGGTATCCAAAGTTTTTATGTTTGCAAACTTGGTGCAGTATCTGCACTACAGAAAAAAAAACATTGTTAAACTGGTATTATTTGGCTTTGCTTCGTAAACCTCAAATAGAGTTGCCAAAACACTCAGCCAGTCTGAAAATATTCAATTAAAATCACCATGGAACTTCTCCTATGGAAGGAGTTGTGAAGATGTGAATTTAAGTTAAGGGGTAGCATAAATTATTTGAGTTCCTAGCTAGGAGCTCCATGATGTAACAACAATGGCAGTCACTGACAGAGTTCTGCTGGAAAGGGAAGATGAATGGCAGATACCTCATTGTAATTTCTTGTTATCAGCAGGGAGTGTAACAACGGACATTAATCCACTGGTTTATCACAGGTAATAATATGTCCAGGGAGCTACCAGATTAAAGGCACCAGTGCAATTGCTGCCATTGTACGTTTGTCCGGGAGGGCACTTGAGGCAAGTGCATGTCATAATACTTAAGGAGCCAGAAGAATCCAAATTTACATTACTTTAATTATTAACATATTTCATTTTTCTTAAAAAAAGGAATAGAAGCATCATAAATCATGATGTCAAATCTCATTTATTTTCTGCTGTTTGAGAGCAAGACTCAGGGCTTTTGAAGTCTGTGTATTATTTGTTTCATGGGGGAAAATGACATTATAATAGCCCTAAGAAGAGTTTACAGAGAAAATGCTGTTGGTTTTGGATATTTTTATTTTAATCCAAACCAGTTTTTCTGTGCCATGAAGGAATCTGTGTTTTGTTTAGGCAGAACCATCTTAGATACCACAGTTGCTTCAAATTGTGCAGCTCTTTGAGACAAAACAAAGTCTCTTGATAATTGATGACTAAATAAACAAAGAGGAAACTGGAGGCAGATGTTTGCTGGAAAGCTTTCTGAAATCCTAGAATGGTATGGGGGAGAGTTTGATTTTGATTTTAGTCAGAAGCACCACAATTCTCTCTTCACCCTGAACATTTCCTACTTGGCATTTTTTGTTCCTAATCTTTGTCAGGGAGGGTGTTGCTGATGTTTAATTTTAAGTGAATTTCCAGTAGTAGATCTAGAAAGGTTTTAGGCTGGCAGCTGTGCAGCCTCAAGCCCTCCCTCTGTAAAACAGTATAAATCCCTCTAACACTGTCCTACCAGAAATCATCTTCCTTGAAATGTAAAGATCATCTGCAGGAATTGCTAAGCTACTAGCACCTTTATCCGTCTGGTTTTTGTATTCTTGCTGAAGCTGCCTTGAGAGTAACAAGATGTGATGCAGAATCTCATACTATGGACATATTTAACTCCCTTGGTGGGAGCTACACCAGAAGTTTAGGTTCACATAGGCAGGGCCCATCATTCAGTTCCTTGTTTTTGCTGACACTATGTCTGCATCTTTTCCACTAAGAAACTTGCCTGCTTTGATAGCAAGTGTACACCTAAGCTGGCTGGAAGAAGAATTTATTCAGAAATGTTTGACAAAAATCATCTTCCTGAAATTAGATCTTATAATTACATTTCAGGTGAAAACTTGTGACCCAAATCCAATAGCTTTTAGTGAAATCCTTTGGCTGGTAGCAAGCTTTAGATTCAGAAAAGCTGATGTGGCGTTTAAAAGGCAGGGTTGTTAAAGGTCGGTGTGCTTCAGTCTTTTATGTGGGAGATGCATCACTGCGTGTCTCACTGAGTTACTCCAGCATAAGACTGGAGTCCCTGGTGACAGCTCACAGTGGGTTCAGCTTGCTTGAGTAACCTCAGTCACAGAAGAAAATGAGATAAAGAGACAGACAAGATAAGGTTCACCTGAGGAATTCCTACAGCACCTGTGAATCCAGAATTTACAGATGAAAACTGAAATTTCATTTGTGGAAGAAAATGAGCACTAAACCACTCTGACAAATAGGAAAATTTCCCTGTGGAATTCAGGAATTTTTTTGATAAAAATAACTTTTGCCAACATTTCAGTTTCTGCCACATTTCCTAATTGAGTTCACTTAGAGCTAACAAGTAAGATCTCTAGTGAGCCAGCTTTGTGGTAGTAAACTTATCTGACAAAAAGGAAGATGAGTTGGATTAACACAGTGGTATGGGGGACGTAAGGGGAGAGATGGAGCTACTCTAGTGCCTGTGTCAGCTGTAGATCAGTGTTGTTTGTGAGTGTTCTGCTCATGGAGGAGCTATCTGCTTGAAAAGATATGAAATTCTGCTCCTAATGCCCTTTGCCCACTGATCCTGTGGCATCTCTTTTGTAAGAGCAGTTGTTATGGTACTGTAAAACAGGACTTCTTCAGTTTTAAAATAATTAAGTCAGGAGTTTTATCCTCTTTAATTGTTGGTGCAATATATAGCAACACATTGCTCTAAATTGGATTTAATTTGGCAAAGGATGAGAATGAAGGGGGGTTTTAGTCATCTTCCCTATGTTTCAAGTTGGCCAATGCAACACCTGCTCCCACGTTCCAAGCTGTTTTCTCCCATGAGCGCTGGTGCACAAACACTTGCCAGTTACCCTTTGACTATCACAAAAACAAACAAACAAAGAAGCTGTTTTCAATCAAGTTTCTGAAGCCAGACCACCAGAATGAATGTATCTTTTTTGGTAAAACAGCTCTTCATCTATATTTTCCTTGTCATTATAAAGCTGCCCTAAAGTGCTGGCTGGTGTGTAATGCAAGACTTTGTGGCAAGTTATTTGTAATTTTTCTGAGGCAAACCATCACAGCAATTTGAATCTGAGTCTGCCTCAGAAGTGCAAATGTTGATTCAAATGGGCAACTCAAATATTTATCCACGAAAGAAAGCAGCAACACTGGAACAGGAAAACTGCAGGTTCTGTCTTTTAAAGTTATTAAGTATTGAAAGAGTCACTCCTGTCCCAGAGGGACTTTGAAAGCATCTGTATATAGCTTATCAGCCAGTTAGAAAAAGAATATGAACAAACTCATTGCAAACAGTCCCTGTTCACTTGAGGACTCTCAGTCATTTCATTGGCTCACAAGCACCTGACCAACTTTTTAACCATAAAGAGATACTGTAAAGCTACTTTAAATCTAGAATTTAAAAATTCTTAAATAAAAAAGGCTGACTTTAAAAGCCAAAAATAAATTAAATTTTAAAATTACAGCTTAATCTGCTCCAGTTCAAATCACACTACTGAAGAAGCACTCCTAAACTGTGGTCTCTGGACTAGATGTTCCCCATGGAAATAATGTAATAAAGCCCAAGAAGACCGTGAAGTTCAGACAAGACTTCCATTCTCACTCATCCTAGGTGTATATCATAACCATTACACTACAAATCCATTTCACTCTTGCACACACATACACAACTAACCTTGAATTCTTTATTGCATAGACAGGCTGCTCCTGCTCAGTACACCTAATGCTGCAGGCAAGGTGTTCTGCTAGGAGCTACAAGTTGTGGAAGAAGCCTTCCGCCAGCAGACAGTGAAATTTAACCTGCTCTCCCAAGTTATGGATAACCCTTACAAATGCTAAACTGATATATAAATTCCATGTTCAGATTTATTTTTATATAAAGAAAAGGCATCTCTTTTCTTCTTGCTCCTATTCCATAGTGGTCACTGCTAGAGCTTGTGATGAGCTGTACCTGGCAGGTACTGAGAACACCAACAGGAGTGAACCCAAGGGAACTCCAGAAATTTTTTTTTTTTCTGGAGAAAAAAAAAAAAAAAAAAGAAATCTGGATGCAAATAAGATGGAAACATGAAAGCAGCAGTGGCTTCTGAGCTCTATCTCAATCTGAGGTTATTTTGAGTACGGCCTCACTCAAATGTTTCAGAAACCAACTGGGTTTTAAAGTTAGAAAGCAAGAAAGCAAAGCAAGAAATTTGCACCAGGCAGAGTGTTGAAGCATTTTCAATGTCAAACAAAAGTGAAATCGGAGTTTTCAGGGTCTTGTCCTTGGATATGAGCGCAAAATCCTATTTGAAATTCCAAAATCGCAGTCAAGAACATTTTTTTGATCTAGTCCGTAACATCTTGATGACCTATGCTATGTTTTCACAATCACTAAGAAACACAGACTGACAGATCTTATCTGCATAGCATGTACATGCTGTACACGTATAGCAGCTTTAGGCTGCTTCTAATCATCAACAGTCTTAAATTATTAAAAAAAGTTTTATTAGCTATGAGTCAAAAGCTTTTTTTTTTTTTTCTGGCAAAGGGCTGAGAAGATAATTTTTCTTCAGGAGAGTAGATGTTTCTAAAGCATTAACCCAAAATTCAAACAAGACATATATAATAAGTGCAAATCACAGGTTAATTAGAGCATTATAAAGCTAAATTGATAAATAAATAATATATATCAAATGGCCATTGCTATTAATGAATATCCCAAACAATTCTGTAATGAAGTTCATGCCTTTGTTTTCCAATTTATAGTGACTCTTCTTATTCTAAGACAGTACAACATGTTACTGTACAAACTACATCACCTTCTAATCTATCCTTAGGAAGAATTTTATTGGTAACACTTGTTTTTCTAATAATGCTTTTCAGTCTTTGTTGCTTGTGGGATCTAAGGCTAGTCAGAAATTGAATGCTTCTCTCTTTGTGGAGCGATTGTGGAGTGATCCCTGTACATAAAAGCCTTTTTTTCCACAGTGTAAGATATTTCTATCCTTTTAATTTGCAACCACTGGCCTAACAAGAACCTGGAGTAAAATAAGTGCAGTGCAGAAATATGACTTGAATATTTCCAATATGTACTTGCTGCTTTGTCTCTCACAGAAGAGACTTCCCCTGGATTCCCCAGCTATGTTACCACACACTACAACGGAGGAAGTGCAATGAATGCAGTTGGCTTATTCCCCCCAGGAGTACCCTCTGGCAGAGTATGTCAAAGCACTCTCAGCCATCAGTCTGTCAGGTCTGCTTGGATGTTTTGGAAGACAGCGTGGTCTGAATGGGAATGTAACAATAGCAGGCTGATTTTTCAGCAGCCAGCACTGATAACTCTGATAAACAGTCTTCTTGAGGTAAGAAGTGACGCATATCAGAGGTTCCTGCCTTAGATGCCAAGGTTATTCGTCATGTAATTGGATATTGTTGGAAAAAAACATAATTAACCTAGACTTAAAGGCATAAGGCCATCTAGTTGATAATAAGTGGTCAAAGATAATCGTTTGCTGCTGAACCCACTTTGATCTTTCCTTCTCATTTACTTTTAAGAGATGTGACCTAACCAGGTGTTAAACAAAGCTACACTTACTGGCTTCATGATTATTGTTAAATTACAGACCTGATGCTCTTGGCATTTCATTTTATGGTGAGGTAAAAACTCAAGACTCTCCCGATTCAGAAGTCTACGAAGTTATCAGTTGACAAAAGCAAGGAACACATTCATCTCCCCGCGTCTGTGGGCGTCTAGTTCTAGCTCCAGCCAGCAGAGAGCAGCTGTAGTGAATACCTTCCATCACCATCAAGTTCTCTGTACAGGTTGGCTTATTTTGTCCTACAAGGCAGCAAAAATTCCAACTGATGTACTTGTGGGGTTCATTGTTAATTGTGCCTGAATTTTCCACTTTCAGCTCACCCTGGGCTGTCATGAGACCTAGGCGGTCTAGTACTTTTGTCCTCACCAAACTCTCAACCATGCTTCTGCTCTACTGCTGCTCAACCATCCATCCCGCTCTAAAAATTGTGTTAGTGCTGAGTCCCAGCAGTCCCAGTGGTTCCCCTGGAATTGTAGTGGAAGTTTTTATCACACCACCCATTGACTGGCAGGAGGTGGGTGGTTTGCCACCCCAGTGTACTGAGGCTATTTGTATGTGGTGGGCTATCTGCTGCTTCCAGGAAGTCAAGGACTATCGCGTCACAACATGTTTTAGCTCCTGCCCCCAGGGAAGCAAACACGTTGGAGCTCGCAAGGTTGTAACAAACAAAGTAATTCCTCTAGCTCAGGGCAGCTGCAGATCCCAACAGCCTTCTCCTTTTCATCTCCTACCACCAGAAAATTGATATACCTCTTCTCCTTCAATACTTTCCTCAATTATGTGACAGGAAGTCAGATTCCCTACCATGGTCTCTCTCTTTCATATGCTAAAACCCACTTTTGTACGTCTCTTTATAAACATCCTCAAACCACCCACATAAGCATTACAAAAGCCTCATCATGTACAAATCCTAAAAATCATATATGCTACATTTTAAGGTAGATTTCTGTTTGAACAGGCTCTCAGTTACTAATTTGCTTTCTCATATTCCTAACATGGCAACCATACATTATACTTTCTTCCCTAAAGGCTGCACAAGTAAATGAGACTTTGGCTTTTCTCCAGATATTTTCCCATTGTTAACAGGAATATCTGTTTTTAGACCCTTTCCCGTTTGTCCGTAAAGGTAGTCTTATCTTCTTGATTCATCAGTAACAGTTTGTTACTGATGTGGAACTCAGGCTCTTTGAGGTAGCCTTTCCTGTCATTACTGTTTCTGTCATTAACTGTCCCCTAAAACTTGGCCTATCTAAATGGGATTAGTTTTATTTCCTCAGGCTTATATAGGGGAAAAAATAATTAAAATCTACTGGAGTTATTTGGAGGTATTAATTTCATTGTCTTATCATTATAGAATAGCTGTTAATATTTGTAACCTCTTTTTCCATTATAGAATGAATATAGAAATAGGTAACCCTGGCTGAAGTTCTAGATTGTTTTGGATGAGTGAAGTGAAGAAAAGTTTGTAAGCCAAAATATCAAGATTCATTTATTTCCTAGGCTTGTTTAGTAATGTTTTATGCGTAGATCAAACATACAAAATAAATGTACAAAAGAAATTATGGAACTTTATAATAAAGAAACTCCTGGTTCTGAAGTCTTTAACTATATTCTCACTCTATTCAATTAGTGCTTAAGAAGAAATTTCATCTTGGAAAAGGAAAGAAAGCAGGAGACAATAAGGCACAGAAAAGTTCTTGGTTGAAGAGTACAAATGGGCAATCTGAGCACTAAAGAAGGAATTGTTATTGTACAATCCTGAGGGCAATAAATTCTCTTCACAGAGAGCACATTTAATGGCCAGGGGACCAGTGTGCTTTCTCCTTACCTCTTTTTTACCTTTATATGTCCACAGTAAGAATGTTTATATCTGAGGCTTCCTGTCGGTCAGCAGAAAGACACAGGCATTTTGACAGCTCTTTTCATCTCTCAAAATAAAGTATGGCAATGTAAATACTTCCTATGAATCAAAAAAGTTGTTTCTGTTGGTTGGTTAACTAGAAGGGACCCAAGGATGACTAGTTCAAGAGTGTCCTCCTCTGTGTGGAGGACTAGCAATGAGAGAGGCCAGTAAGACTTTGAGAGGGCTTATACGTGTGGTGAATCAGACATCCAGTTCATGTCATGTTTAAAAGCAGCCAGTTCTGATTACAGAATAATTAAGGAAATTTTAAAACACTTGGTTGCAACTCATGTCCAACCTTAATTTTTTCAACAATGATCATAGGTAATGCAGCTACAGGGGTAGAGACAGATTCTCACATTGCCTGATATTTATGTTTTTAATTCTAAATGACCCAGAAGTGCACTCCCATGAGTATTGGCTTGCCTTTCCATGTCTGCACGCATGCCTAGTGCACATATATGGGCATTAGAGGGAATATACATTTTCTAGAAGATGTACAATTCTTATTGTGCAGTACTAAGCAAATGTAATACAATGTGTATGTAAAGGGTATAAAAGAGAAAAATCACTAAATTGGACATGCTCTGAGAATGCAGATAATCCATGACATGGGAGGAATTAGTCCAGCCAAGAAACATGATACCACATATTTTAAAAGGCAATTTGGCTCTTTAAGGAATGATGATACCCTTTCCTCAGCTATTACATCTTTTCCATCATAACTTAAAACCTCAGGCTATGATTTTATGATACCAACGTGCAATATGTTAAAGAAATACCCTTTTAGTGAAATGATACTTATTAATTAGCTCATGACAATCAGTTAATTTTAGATGCTTCTAACTGGATTGTCTGGAATCTGGACATCCAAATCAACAGTCTCTTTGGAAACCAGTGTCTAGGTTTTATAATCTATGGATTCATAATGAAAAGGGATTTCATACATTTTAGTGCTTTTTACTGTAGTACAACTGGAGGAGTTTAATGTAAATTCTTAGCAAAATTGAACAAAAAAATAAGTGTCTTCAGTAATATGGAAAATGGCACATGTGAAAGAAATGCACGAAAACTGATTACAGATATTCAGAATAAAAATTTTCCAAAGTCTATGCTCTTCTCATAAACAAGACACTGTTATTTTCAGATGGGATGGGAAGATTTTCTTTCCACCCAAGGCCACATGTTCCACATCTGGAACAGGGAAATCACACACAGGAATTTGTGCCTCCCTTTCTTACTGCTTCCCAGCTCTTCATCCAGGGTAGCTCATGTTGAAACACATTTAAGTGCCAGCTCCTCTCAGAGATGCACATCCCTTCACTTACTGTGTAGAGCAAATTGGCTCATCTCAACAGCAATAGCACTTTTTTGGTATTTAGGTGAGAAGGCAAGCATTTGCTGCAGCTGCAGCATGCAGTGCTGGTGATAGGCCAGGCAGGGAAATTTCTGAGCAAATTTCACCTCCAAAGCCTCTCAGTCTCCAGCCAGGCCCACAGCTTTGCCCAGCTTGGGCCAGGCTGCACGTGTGGGCTGTGCCTGCCAGCTACAGCCCTTCAGCTGATCCACCAGTCACATCAGGACTGAAACAAAAGATAAATTAGGTAAGCAGTCTTCCCTGTGTTAAATTAAGGGAAATGACTCCTCACAAACCACGAAGGGGATAAAGTAACTGTGGCCTTTGTTACTTATGACAATGATAGTATTGGTGTTTATCTCACTGTTCTGCCAAGAATTGGTCTTTATCCCACTTCTCTGAACAAAATATTGGTTTGGACACAATATTATTTTAAATTTTTGCTCATAATCTATTCAAGTTTCATAGATAGAACTTGCATTTATATCCAACCCTCTTCAGTACTAGTCACACTTCAGTCATGGGTGAACAGCAGAGCTTACAGCTATTCCCACAGTTTGCAACTGTGCCCAGGAGTTATTGGCAAGACAACACAAATAATCAAACACAAATAATCAATTTATTTTGAGCAACAAACCACCCCCCCCTTTTAAATATTATTCATAACAAAAGCAACTAAACATGCAAGACACTTCTTGTTGACTATAATTGCCCAACCAGAACTAGGCTGGACAAAATGACAGCAATAACACCACTTGAACATTCTGCCTGCTGAGGTCTTTAGAGGTAGTTACAAGTACTCCCTCCCTGCACACAGCTGGCCCAGGGAAAGGCTTCTCACGTGTCCGTCACACTGAGACGCTCAGGTTAGCTGGGGACACGGCACGTGGCAAGGTCATGCAGGGCTGCCAGTGCTACCTGGCATGACTCACAGACATTGCAAAGTGATGAACTCCTACTCCACTCCCTGGGAAAAAACACCACCATATCTGAACCTGGCTAACAGGGTTACATTTCAACTTGCATTTGTTATTTGTACTGTCTTGCCAATTGCACTTGTGCCTGAAGGTGACTAGATAGCTATAAATCTTGATAGTCCAGGTTCACAGAACCACAGAAACATTTAGATTAGAAAAGACCTTTTAGATCATCAAGTCCAACTGTTAAACTAAATGTATACAACTATGTTTGAGACAGATTCTTCAAAATAAATGTGTTTAGAAAGAGGTGTAAGGCCTCTGTTATTACAGAATACTAGAGGTTCATTATTCCTAACCTTACTTTCTTCCTTTGAAAAAAGTTAACACTATTCCCATATTACCCAAAGACAATAATTACATGTATACAGTGTGACAGATGCTACAAAGAGCTTAGTTCTGGTTTCCTTATCAGCCACCATTATAAAGTGCAGCATGGTGCTTTTTCAACTTACATCCCTGGACTTCTTCGCAAAGAAACCAAGAGGCAAAAGAAAAACAAGAAACAGGCTCCAGATCTCATCCCAGATATCAGTTGTCTCCCATTGCCAACCACAGAAGGAGGAGGAGCTCCAGAGTTTAGGCAGTTTAGTATAGCCAAAGTGATTACAACTGATTTCTTAGTATCACACAGGAATTGTGGCAGACCAGAGATCTGAATTTGTACCTGCTCTGAAAATAAGTAAAGTAATTTTCAAGAATATGTATAATTTGTGACAGATCTTTTGCATACTTTTCAGGTGACATTTGTAGAGATGGAAGACCATTACAAAAGCATGGCTCATTTTCCTTTATTTTCCCATAAGGACAGTATGTAGGAGAGGGGAAGTAACGAAATGCCACAAATACAGTGGAACTCCTTAAATAAGAATAGATATTATGAGAACTGGTGAAAATAAAACTGTTTTGGTTATTGTGCTAGTTTACAGATATTCACACAGCCATTACCATTACTGTCTCCTCAAGCTTCAGAGACTGAATTTACAAAATCAACACTTCTCAAGCAATACTGCTGATACATTTAGTAGATAACAGGCAAATCTCAAAAGCTTTGGTGAGTGCATTTTATTTAAAAAAATCAAATTCTGAATGTTTCAATTTATCTTAGTATTTTGGAATTTGGGCAGAAAACCTGATATCATAATTTTCTCATGAGATTCTCTTCCCTGGAAGTGCCTTCTACACCATTCTTATCCTGCTTCTGATCTCAGCAGAAACTGGGGTGCACAGATGACTCTAATATTTATTTATTTCTAAAGCAATGGAACATTTTGAGCATCAAAAGAGAAAGAAGGAAAGTTTGTTTGGATGTATGCCAAATTCTACTACACAATGTTTAAACAGCAAATGTTACAACTTAGGACAGTTGGTCTGTCTCAAATGCTACTCCACTGTCCATTACTATAATTTAGAGTACAATTAGCTTACCCAAATATCAGCACAAAATTTGGCTGGTTAAATTGTCTAGCTGTTTTCCCATGGTTCCTCTTTGAGTCAAAGGGAAGACACAGACTCTCTGATGCAGTGATTCAGAGTAGAAGGCTAAGTCAACTAGTTGGTGTTGTGAAAGCCTCCCTCTTTCTTACACTGACCTTTAAATGATAATTACAACCTGTCTGTATGACATCTAGCAAAATAAGGCTCAAATAACACAGACATCTGTTACCACATTATCTAATTTGAATGATTTGTACTCCCACATGCACACTAAAATATATTGGTACTTAGTATTAAAGAAAAAAAGCTATTAGAAAAGTTATATTTGGCTCTATGCTGCAGTGAAATGACAAAAATAACCTAAAATTGATGTACTTGTTAAATGAAACTACTATTTACCTTTAATATTTAAATATATAAACCATGAGCTTAATATTTTTAATCTTATCTAGAAAACCAACACCAGTTTTATAAATGTCTGCTACTTTTTCTTTTTTTTTTCTTTTTTTTTTTTTCTTTTTTTTTTTTTTTTTTTTTAATAAAATACAAGTAAATAGCCATACTAAATAGCTACCAGTCACGGAAGGCATATATAGTTACAGGTGCATATGACCAGAGAGATGGTGGATGCCCAAGCCTTGGAACCATTCAAGGCTGGCCTGGGGGGTCCTCTGAACAACCTGATCTAGTTGAAGATGTCCCCTCATTGCAGGAGCTTTGGACTAGATGACCTTTAGAGGTCCCTTCCAATCCAAATTATTCTCTTTTACCATGAATTTTCTTCTGTATATCTCTTCACTGTTTAACCTTGCTTCAACAGGAAAATTTCTGCCAGTTCCTCTATCACAGTACATTGGTCCAAGACATAGGAAAGGACATCAGCTGCAGAGCCACCAAGGTGGAGGTTTTACCACTACTGGTTCAAAGATATTTGGGAGCTACAGGGATGCTATCAGGTCTTCCTCTGCAAGCCACTGAGCTCTTTACTCAAACCTGTCCTCACTCCTACATTCACATTGTCCAATGCTTCCCCTGGCTTCCGCACACTCATAGACAAAAAGTTCAGTAAGATAGCTCCAGCAAGCTGGTTTTTGTTTTTTTCTTTTCCAGTGGATTCATACTGCCTTAGAAAAGGCAGTATTTTTTTTTTCTAAAAAGTAAATTATTAGCAATTTTTTCTATAAGGGAAAAGTTGCTTCTTGTTTCTCATTTTGTTAAGAAAACAACTAGCATTACATTCTGACCCTTTCTGGAGATCTTCCTTCACTATTGTTTTGTTAATTTATTTAGGCTTTACTATTCTAACATGTTTATTCAAATGTTATTTAAATACCAGTTTAAATGTTATTGAAATACCAGGTTATAGGATCTCTTATTATATTGCAATTTTTTGAGGTTATCTCAGCAAAATACTTACTACATCAAAAGAAAAAAATATTTTCTCAGAAGTCATTTCCTGCAAAAAATTAAATTCTGCTTGATAGACATTTGGTTTTAACTTTTAACTTATAATAAAAAAAATCTGACATTTTTGTGAAACAAATTCTTCTTTCCAACTTGCTACTGCTAACATTGCTACTATTATCTTTGGAATTCTATTCTGAACTAAGGAACCAGGATTCTTAAAATAATACATTAATGAACCAGTAGATAGTCCTAGATCAGCACACACTTCTGTTTCTGATATGACTAAAAAGGGAAGTTTATGTTCAGGCCAAAATGAGACTTAAATAAGTATTTCCTATTGGACTTGCTCAAGCACATGTTACGGCATAGTTGGAAATCTGATATTTAACCATTAAGAAACCAGCTGATGTAGGCTGCAAATATCAGCAAAGGAGATGCACTTCATTTTCCAATTCATTTAACAGGGTAGTAGGCCAATTGATGTTTGATTTTTTTCCACACAGTCAGAAAATTTGGTTAAAGTTACATCACTTCCTTGCACACTAGCCCTGCTAAATTGTTTCCTGCACCAATGTTCCAACTGAAGTTGGAAATACTGAAGGATTCCTTTCCCTTTCTGAAAAGCCAGAGTTAATGGTGGCTGAAATCAGTTTCATCTGGTATTACTTGAACATTGATATTATACTTTAAAAAAAGCCAGCAACAACTATGTAATGGGTTTCATTGAAATGCATAAGAAGTTCCTGATAAAAATAACATAATCCATTTTACTTATTTAGTATATTCACAATATTCCATTAAAAACAAGTGAAAACATAGACTAGGCCATTGCTTGGACTTTATTTTTTTATACTCTGATTCTGGGACACAGTAACAAACACTCTGTAACATCTTCACTATTCAAAGCACTCAAGAGCTGTATGGACAGTGAATATAGCACTGGGGAGCAAAATTGTCCCTGGAAGTTCAGTGCTTCCTTAAGCATCAAAATTATCTTTCCTTGGCTGATGGAAACCCACAGCAATTTCCCTCAGTCAGCTTTTCTGAGTGTGATCAGAACTCTACAGACTCCAATAAAAGGGTGACTGTTTGACAAGCCCATGCTTGTATAGAGAAAATGGCACCTGTCATTCTAAGGATCTGAGCTTGGTTTCTGAATTAAGCATCTTCAGGTTGCAACTGGCAGACACTGATTGTGGGAGCAATCACTCTTACTTTTAGCTTTCATCCCAACCCAAGGTGGCTGAAGATGGTTTTACTGTTTCTAGAGGATCTCTGCCAGCGGAAGGCAAGCTAAAGAGTATAACCCAAAAGTCTTAAAATTGTAACATTAAGTAGCCAGTGATGCATTTTGGTTGATTTAGCACATGATACTTCAAACCTCAGAAAAATAGATTGAAAATATTGCAAACCTCAGAAAAAAGCACAAGCAAATGTAGTTCCTAGTACCACAGGTGGTGAAAGTGAGACAGAACTTTTGACTGGCAGTTCCACCTGAAAACTTCTATAATTGCACTGTTACTCATGGAAAGAGATAGTTATGGATGTCACTACTATGACCAAAGCTCACATTTCAATATGTGGCTAAGGTCTGGGCAAAAATCTGCATATGGTACAGTATTTGCATGACCATCTTTTCAAAATAACCTGAATACTTTCTTCTTTTACTAAGCTTTTGTGGTTTTTAAATCTTACAATTGCTGTGTATGTAAACTATTATTGCTACCATAAAAGCTGTGCAGAGTCTGGAAAAATGATGTGTGACTGCCTGGATTGGAAAAAAAAAATGTAACAGATATCTTAGAACACATTTATGGCTTTACACATTGTCAGGATGTCTTGGAAAGCACAATACAGCTGGAACTACATTACTGAGAGCAATCTGACCAAATACATCTGAGAGAAACAGGTTTTCCAGAAAGCCTTCCCTCCATCTGCAGATCTAGTGGAGAGAGCTTTTCCTCCTAGGCTATCTACTCAGAGTTTTTTTCCTTCCGCAGCTTCATCAGTATGAATATATTTCAAGAAGAATCTGTAGCGAAGAAAAGAACCAACATGTGTTTGCATGATTATCAGTGGGTTTTGAGTGCATGGTAAAAAAATGCCAGGACAAGGGTGACAGCATATTTCCAAAGCTGCTCATCCCAGTGGAGCTACATTTACACAAATGCATTTGTAAGAAATGCAAAGAGCTTGATTACAGTAAATATGGCCTGATTTTGCAGTCGTGAGAAACTAGGTCAGAGGGAGCTTAGTTTATCACTAGGATATTTGTGCATTACTGTTAGGGCTTTCCCACGACTTCCCAGCTGCATCTCCTATCCATCCCCACAGCAAATTGCACCCACTGCTGTCACACAAGATGCAAAGAGGGAGATGAAGCCGTAGGATTTCTGTGAGAGGGCAAAAAATGTCAGCTTTGGGATATGCACGTAATTGGAATGCTGATGTGCAGGCAGCATAAAGAAGCACAAAGTGTGAATACAATCTGAGCAGAAGTGTAGGTGTGGTACTCAATTATCGGAGATATTTAATTTGAAATACTTAGTGGCCTAGCTATTCAACAGTACCAAAGTATCAAGCTTATTTAGTCAGAGATAATAATAAGTCTGCAACCAGAATGGCATCAGACAAAATGCAATTCAGTTTATTATTTAACTCTTGCCTTGCAAATAGGAATAAATCTGGGAAAGGTCTGCACCTATGCAATCCTAATGCTTGTTATAAGGTCTAAATAGGATTATACAAAGAGGTAAATTTGCCATTAATTATTAAAGTCAGAAAGATAAAGACTGAAGAATAATGAGCAGATAGTCTGCAATATTAATATGTGCAACCATTAAATACTTAACAAGTTAACAAAGTTAAAAAACATGTATTAATTTTATTTAAAATAGTGCTTATTTTCCTAGTCAAATATTAATCTCCATTTTAAAAGTGAAAAGGAAAAACAAAGTTATCAGATCTTGTGATATCTGATTTACAAAAGAGGGAGCAAGCACTATTATTCATCTGTATTTATCCTTATATTTCCATTCCATTTATTCTTTCAGTATTAAGCTTTCTTTGACAAAAAAAATTTAAACTAGATATCACTCAATGCAGATTTCTTAGCTGCTCACTTTTATAATTTCAAAAGACAGAAAAAGACAAACTCATAGCCACAAGTCTTTACTGATTACCATAAGGGGCAAGGATACTACAGCCCATGCGGGCACCTACACCATCTCATTAAGGTAAGAGGTGACAGAAGAAACATTTCAAATGTGGCACATCTCTCATCTTTCAAACTGCTGCAATAATTTTTAGATACGTATGTCCCAACTGAGAAAATATCTATGCATATGCTCAGCTTTAAAGATGGCAGCAGTCCCTTTGAATTCATTGAGACCATACAGTTACTTACTGTTAGTTATGTATTTAAGGGATAGGTGTCTCTTGCATAGTTAGCTCCTTTTTCTACTCAGCCTTTTTTCACGTATTCCCTAAAGGGAATCCTGTGGGATGCAGAGGTTATTCTTTTCATAGGGTTGTTTTATAAAGATGATTACTAGCATGTCCACTATCCAAACAGGTTATTATTTTCCACCTACCTGATTTCTACCAACATTTTCAAGCTGATGCAGTGTTCTTAACCTCCCAGTCCATTAGCCTCGTCCATCATTAAGCATCTGTTACAATGATCATTCTGTAAACTCAGGCAATGAGTTTTTTTTAAATCCCTTAACTTTGCCTTGGATCAGGTAAATTTTGTTTGTGTGTAAGAATTAAGGGAGGGAATAAACTAACAGAGTCTGTTACAATGATCACTCTGTAAACTCAGGCAATGAGGTTTTTTTAAATCCCTTAACTTTGCCTTGGATCAGGTAAATTTTGTTTGTGTGTAAGAATTAAGGGAGGGAATAAACTAACAGAGTCCATCAGATACATTGTGCAACACAATTAAATATCATGCTGGCAAGTCCCTTTTCAATTCCCTTTCAGCTTATCATTATTATTTTCTTATTATGGTTTATTAAGGTGAGATGAGTCTATTCTCTGTTACTTTCTATTTCCTTCACAGCCACATAGAATGTTGCTGTTTACTGTGGGAGATTTGAATCATCAGATTCAGTATGCTGAACTTTTAATTTTCCCGAGCAAGCAAAGGAAATATTACACCACCTCACTGTTTCCAATTAGTTATGGACTTCTGTTTATTCCTTTACTGCAAGCATTTTTGCTTAGTTAGTAGTACAAATTGTTAATCAAAAAAATTTATTCTCTCACTTGCACTAAGAATGAAAAAGGCATTTACTCCTTGCCCTATAGAACTCAAGCAATCCTAATTCCTCCATTTCCAGAACCTTTTTTCCATGGAATCTGATTAACTGATGAAAACAACCAACAGTTTATGAACACTACACAGAACACTACTGCCTGTCTTCTACATTTCCCAGTAGGTGAGACTCTCAAGGCACGATGCTGTGCAAAGCTCAGGCAATATTAACGAATTAATTAATTAATTGTTCCATTCTCTTAGCAGTTCAGCTCACTGCTCTTGACAATGAGTTGGCAGCAGGCAAATGTAATCTTCTATTGTGTACCTTAAGTATGCATCAAAGAAAAGTTAGTGAATTGTTGAGAATTCATAGTAAAAATGTTAAAATAATTTCAGGGTTGGGAAAAATATTCTGAGATAAAATTTAGACAATTTGGTATGTCCACTTTAGAGCAAAGACACAGCAATTGTCCTCAAATAAATATAAAAATTTTCATATTTAATAAAGTAATTGCAATGATAGCAATAAATGAGAGTAATTGTTCTTACTAGTAAGAATGACATAAAAAATAATAGACATCTGGAATAAGACAACTGTGGGGCAAAGAATAAGAAAATTATACTATGATTTTTAAAGTGATGAAAGAAACCTTCCAGGCGGTTATTAGAAAAAATTCTGCATAACTGTGCCTGCTTATGTTTCTTCTGTCATATTCTCCAACTTTCTTAGGCACTCTGTTCGCTTGTCCCTTTTAAAAGTTTCTCACTTACATTCTTGTTTTCTCTGTTTCCCTGATTATGCTGCCCTGCATATGTGCACTTTTTTTTTTTTTTTTTTTTTTTTTTTTTACTTTCTGTGTAGGGACTGTGCCCCAGCTCTTGCAATCTCCTCTTCTACATTAAACTTACCCTGAAACCCCCTAAAACTTGATTCTGATGATGGTGTCATCTCCATGGTTCTGACTCTAGGCAATGGCCTCACCTATTGTCTCTGCACGACTCCATGATCCCTGGCACAGACAAAGGCATACTATTCATAAGTAACTACTGATTTAAGATGATTGCACTAATAAGTGCCATCTTAAGACACATGCTTTACACTTTCTAAAAATCAGTGTCTGATAGTCTTTGAAACTGGTCTCTTGCATTTGGACTTCTTAATGTTCGCGAATCACTTAAAAATTGGGAGCATTTTTACAATTTTTTTAAAATAATATACTATAAAAACAGACTATATAAAATCTTTTTAGATATCTGTTTGGAAATGCAAGTTCTGGCACAATGCCATGGTGTGGGCTAGCTGAAAGAATAGGAAAAGTTTCCAAAAGTAATGACTCTGTCATGCTAATAATTTATGAGCCATTTTTTCAAACATCAGCTATCAGATGGAAGTGGGAGGAATAATAGAATATAACTTCTGCTTTACAATGGCCTGTTAATACAGAAAGGCAAAGGCGCCTGTACTCCAAGGAAGCTGTCAGCAAAGCTGCAGGCTGGAGGTCCCAATATCACTTACAGTACTGGCAAGGAAGAGACCACTGCTTGGGAATGAAGCTTGAGGAGGGAAGCAGAAGGAAAAGGCTGTGGGGGGCTAGAAGAGAAGAATCAAGGATCTTTCTTCACCATTCTTTTTTTACAGCTTTTGTGTGTCTGGACTGATTTGTTGTGGGAGAGCTGCTGGAGACAGTATATTTGGCACAAGACAGGGTAGCTCAAAGCCAAAAGGATGGGTGCTATTGCCAGTTTAAACTATGGCTTTTCTTTTTTTCTTTTTTTTTTTTTTTCCTCCCCCCTCCCTCCTTTTTCTTTGAAGGAAGGAAAAGAAAAATGGGGAAGAAAGGGATTTGCAATGAGAACCAGAGCAGTGGGTTAACAAGAACCCTGCAGGCTTCAGTAGACTGGAAAGATACACGAGGCACTTCCTCTACCATCTGGCATGCAATTCTGCTGCTGTTGCTCTTAGTACATAACTTTGGAGTGAATAAGCAAACAAGCAAAACTTTTTTTAAGAGACACCGACTATGAAACACCAGCTATTAATCTGTCAGCTTACTCTCTTCCCTTTTCTCCCACCACAGTATTCCTTTCCTCAAGTCTTTTCCAGTTCTCATATCTACCTGTGAAAATAAGCACTGCCTTGTCATGTTTTCAGATGACTCCATTTGCCTTTTTTTTGGCATTGCTTCTCAGAATGAATGAGGGACAGAGCTAATGCATTTATATTTCTCTTGTAATCACTTAATCTTCTTTAACTCAGAGAGAAATGCAGTTGATAGAAATAAAGCCATCCATCTCTGCTGAACAATTTCCTTCAAATATGGCTGGAAGTGTGAATGCAAAGGAGAAATTTTAGGTGAGCCAAGCTTGCTGAAGGACTGTTTAAAGCTCAATTACAAATGGCTGGGTACACTGCTGTGTAGGAGTACGCATGATGTTAAGGTCACATCTTCAAGCTGGGTAAATCATCACAGCACAGCTGAAGTCAGAGGAACAGAGAACTTGCAAAATCTCAGCATTTTGTAACTTAGAAATCTCTGAAACTGATGCTACAGCTGATTTTTGGTGCTAGAATTCCTCATATTCAAATACATATCTTCCAGGCTTTCCTGTGAGCAGCTCTGATGTGCCGCCATTCTTATAATGAAAAACACAAAAAGAAAGTGAGTTACAGCAAAATCTTGGATGAATTAAGGATAAGTAATCACTGAATTGGAGTATAAGTGTGAAGCATAAGTTTATTAAGAATAAGATGAATTAATTTACAGACATAACCATTAATGCCAAGCAACAATTTTAACATATTTTTTTCATTCACAACTGCTGATCCTTAAACTGGCCAGAAATCAGAAAGAAAAACAAAAACTCCAGGGTATCTAAAGCAGTTGTTTTCATTTGACAGTAATTTTTACAACAGAAAAAGTGCATACATTTTGTTAGGTTTATTACACAGCTTCTTGAAATACTGATACTACAACAAAAGATTTATTTCAGTTTGTTTTTTGACTGGCCTCCTCCTTTGCACCTGTAGAACTATAAGTGAAAACAAATACAACAATTAATCCTACAACAATTAATCCTATCCATAAGACAGGTACCTACCCAAGTGACCCAACTACAAATGATACAAAACCTTTCACAGTTTTAAGGACACAAGAAGGTAGTGTAGATTTTGAAATCTGAGAAGATTTTTATTGCTGCTATCAAGAGGGTTGAGGGCTAAGTTCTGTTAACCACTTAAATATTCAGATATTAATCTAAAAATTAGTCTGGACATCTGTGATGTCCATTGCCTTCCTCAATGTCTGGTATCTTTTATCATAGAGTCATTATGGTTGGGAAAGCTCTCCATGACCATTGAGTCCAACCTTTGGCAGTACATCACCTTGCAGCTAAACAACAGTGCTAAGCGCCACTTTCAGTTATTTCTTGATCACTTTTTGCATTCAGTGAAGCTGGAAATGGCACAAGGATAGCCTTTCAGAGTGCTCTGGCACTTCTGCTCTTTGCCTCCATGGGGACCACAAAGCACAGAGGTAACCAAATAGGAAAAACAATAGCTGAAAAAAGTTATTGCAACTTCTTGTTGCACAAAACTTAAGTAGGTGGGGTGTAAGGTTTAAACTACTCAGTAGGCAAAGAGTCTTCAAAGTCTTCTGGATTTCAGTTGCCTGGTTTATCCCTTTGGAACAGTGCTTTAAAGAGTAATTGCATGAGACACACCAATATAAAACACCTAAAATATCACAATAAGCCATATGAAAATAAAACAAATAAAATTTGCCTTTCTAGAAAATGATAATCACAGATTGTATGAATGTTGTCAGTGCTTGTGCTACTGTACTGCACATCATCTATTTCTTTGTTCTTAACTCCTTTGTTCAATGAGTCAGGATATCCTGACACAAAAGACTGAAAAATATCAGCACAACAACAACAATACTACTTTGCAAGTGCTTCATAATTTTCAAGGCAAAGCTACCAAGTGTAGAGGGCTAATACTATAGCACTGCAGTCTGCAATCAAAACTTTAGCAAACCATTACAGTTGTCAGTTTGAGGCTGGAACATAAAGATAGGCAAGGCAGAGATCCTGTAACAGGAGAAAAAGCATGATGTTAATATGAGGAGGAGAGACATGCACCCTGTTTTCTACATGTAAGGGTGTTAAGTTTCAGTCCATTTTCTTGGCTTCTCTTCCTGTGTGAAGGAAGATCCTGCTTGTCTGACAGTTTACTTTTACATCTGGAGAGAAGGCAGAACATTGAATGTAACCCAGAGAAGACAAACGTATTAACTATGCATGCGAGGAAATGCTATAATGCCCACTAAAATCCCATTAAATAAGTCTTCTGCAATTTTACTGAAAACTAAGTGCTGGTGCAAGAACTCAACCTCCACCCCTCCGCTGTACCCTCCGTAAACTACGGGACAGACCAGTGCCACGAGCAGGCAAAAAGGGACACCTTGTAAAAAGGCAATATAAATGTTGTGAAAATCGCATGGCCCCTCCGAGTCCGGGATCCCCGGGAAGGGCCGGGTGCTGCTACAGGGTCTGGCCAAAGGCAGCCCACAAGCCCAGAGAAGCCCTCGCTGATAGCTGCGCAGCCCCAGCACGCCACCTCTGCTGCTGCATGAGCCAGAGCACTCCCCCGGACGGCTTTGCCTTGTTTTTAAAGATTAGCGATGAATAATTGCCTCCTCGTCGTAGTCTGGGAGCGACCGCTGCCACCAGGCACTGTCCTAACGTGAACCCGTTCAGGTGGAGCTTTACAGCCGAAATGACTGCGGGCGCGGGGCAGACTTCCCACCCGCCCCTAATCCCGTCCTTTCAGCATCCCGTTCCTTTGCGACCCCTTAAGTTCGGGCCCCTCCGCGTGCCCGCTCGGGCTGGCGTCCGGGAGCGGGGCAGGCGGGGGCACCACACGCCGCCAGCGCACTCGTGCTCCGCTCCCGGCCCTCGCAGCGTCCCGTGAATCACCGCCATCCTCTCGCCGAAGGGCAGCCGAGGCGACGGCGGGGTTTGACTTAAAAGGCCAAAACCCCCACCAGCTCCGCAGCCAGCGGGGCGAGGAGGAAGGCGGGGCGGTGGGGGCTCCCCCATGGCATCACGGCAGGGATGAAGTCAAAGTGTTTCCGCCGTGGCGCTTAGCGGGGTGCGAGCTGCGGCTGTGCCGGCGCGGCCCCGCTGCCCCGAGTGCCGCCCGCAGCAGCGGCCCGAGCCCCCGCCCCCGGGTCCCGGCGCCGCGCCGGCATGAGCGGCGGCCCCGCGCCTGCCCGGCAGCCGCTTCGCCCCGGCTGCAGGCGCCTGGCGGCGGGCTGAGGGCGCGCAGCGGCGGGAGCCGAGCGCGGCCGCCGGAGCCCGGCGCTCCTTCCTTCCGCGGGGCCGGGGCCGGGCGTGCCCCTGGCGAGGGGCGGCGGCGGTGGGCAGCCGGGCGCCCTCGCCCCGCTCTGGATGCCCATCGCGGCTGCTCGGGCCGGGGGGTGGCTGCCGCTCCCCGGCGGGGGGCGCGGGCCAGGATGCCGGTGCTGGAGCGCTTCTTCCCCGCGGCAGAGCCGGGCAGGCGGAGGAGGACGGGGGACGAATCGATGCCCTTTCCCATGGGCAGCCTGCCCGGTTATCAGCAGGGGACCCTGGCCTGGGACTTGCCCGAGATGATCAAGATGGTAAAGCTCGTTTGGAAATCCAAGGGGGAGCTCCGCGGGACGAAGCACAGAGGCGTTTTGGAGAGCGAGGATGCCCTGGGCGGTTCGGCAGGTAGGTTTCCCCCGCGCTGCTGTTCGGGGAAGCTGAGGGGCAAACGCGGCTGGGGGTCGGGGGCGGCGGGGAGCCGCGGCCGGAGCCGGACCGTCCCGTCGTGGGGCAGAGCCGCCGTGGCCGCAGAGCTGCCGGACCGAACGCGGCCGGTCTGAGAAACAGCCCGTGCTTTGGGCAGCTCTCTGCCGCCGCCGGGACTCGCGCACCGGAGTTTGTGCCGCGCTGAAGCCACGTCAGTTTGCCGATGGCGCTCCCCCGGTCCGGTCTGTTGCGTGGCTTTTGTACGCGGGGTAATAAAAGCTCGGCTGAAAACCAGAGCTCGGCTGGCTGAAAACCGCCGGGGCAGCCGGGCTCAGTGCCGGCACGGAGAGCTCTCCCTGCCCGCGTGGAGCTCCGCAGCGGCGGCCCCGCGGTCAAGGTGACGGAGAAGCGGCGCCCCGGGGCCGCCGGGCAGCCCGGCCGCTGCAGGAGTTTTCCCGGCTGTGTTCGCCGTGCCATTCCGAGCGCATGGCCTCTCCTCTTCCACCGCCAAACCTCTTCCCGATCTTCGCGTGCGCTGGGCTCCCTTCACAGGACCTGCCCGCGCTTCCCTTGTGCACAGCTGAGCGACTCCCTTACGGCTTGGATTTTGATAGCCACCACTATTAAAAACCTGAGAAGCGCTGCCCTATGCCACTACTTTTTCTTGAAACATGGTATATCACTGGGTAAAGAGTATGTGCTTTTTCCGTGACTGTATAAATCTTGTCTGTAAGTTTTTTCCGATCTCACTAACATATGGCATATCATCACGTGCTTTACTGAAGTCCAGGTTAAACCTGCAGCATTTTCATTTGGTAGAGATGAGTTGTCAGGTTAGCAGGGTACTTCTGATTAGTTGATTCCACATCTTAACCTGTGCTCCACACTGCTTATGGTTCAAAACCTCTTGCCTTCTGTTGTAGTCAGGGTCATAGGCCTATGGTTGTCTCAGTACCGGTTGGTAATTTTTTATTCACCTGTAATTGCACTGCTGTGATTTAATAGACTTTATGAAACTGTGTGGCTTGCTTCTTCAGAACTCTGGATTATCTCATCTCTGCGGCTTGGTCACTAAATTCTTCTGATGTATTCAGTCTTCAAACATTGTGCCTTCACCTTCCTTTGGTGTACCTCTTATTGAGACCTATAATTTACAGTACTTTGTACCAGAATAATTTAATTTCTTAGGTAGAATCACATCTTTGTAGGTATTTCAAAGAGATTGTTTTGTGTATGTATGTATATATTCTCTGTAATTGTATATATAAACCTGAATATTAAATAGGCATCAGTCTATCACTTTTGAATGCCTGCTCAGGTTGGCTGGTTGGTCACTGTATGTCTGTTATTTAAAATGTATGCAGTTTTATCAAAGAATGCTTGGTCCACTTCATTTTGAAAACAGGGAGATAGGTCTCAGGCTCTGAGGAAAATGTACAATCTGTCACCCTACTCTTGGGGAATCACTTCAGTTTAAAAGAATAATAAGTAAGAGTGATGTGGATAATGAAAGAGGCGGTCATATTGCTCTTTAAGACTTGGAGCAAATCAGCTGGGAATGTACTGTAGCCAACCAGGGAAATTGAGGCTTGTGTGGTGAATGCTGAGTGTTCAGAGATGGACCCTAATTAAGCAACTCAAGAAATGCTGTATTGCTTACACTGTATGTATGAGTAATGGTGGTTTTTTCAGTGTGCTTGTGTTGTATCTGGTGAAATTACTTTCATTAGGTAACAAATGAGATTCACCTTCAGATTCCTGAAGGCAACTAAAAATGAGCATGAATGTACAGATTAGTCCACTAGCAGGATGTGAGTAACTTGCATTTACTCAAATGGCCATTACTCGTATCCTGTGGAGGGTACAGTCCTCTTCATGGTGCCAGATCTATTCCATAAGCTCAGCTGACCTGCAGCTGTACAAATCAGGGCAGAAGATGACTCCTAACTCTCAGCGCTTTAAATACAAATCATCAGACGGTTTGAGGGAACCAGACCTGGGTTGCTGGTTTTTCCTCCTCAGCAACAGTCATCCTAGTAGTTTTCCCTCTTGTGGTTTCATTTTAGTCACTTTAAGTACATTGGAGTATGTGGGAAAACCAGTAAATGCTGAAATCTAGTATACTTAAATAAGTGCAGAGTCAAAGAATGCAGAAATGGGAAGAAGAGATAATCGTTTGGAAGGCTTAGTAGTTTGAGGTACTCAGCTTCATGTTTGTGTGATGTTTTTTACATGTTTGATTCCTGGAAAAAAAAACAGAACAAAGCTTCATAACTTGTATCTTATAAAAAAGGCAGTCCTTAGTCAGGAATCAGATTTTCTTCTGGTGAAGTTAAAGCAAATAATTTCTGCTTGAGGTACTGCTAGCTAGGCAAATAAATGTTGATTGTTCGGTAGTAGAATTCACAGCACTTTCCACATCAAGGGCTTTTTCATTTGAATTTTTAAGTATTCATATGATAACTCATGTTCTGTTATCACATCCTTATGAAACTACTTTGCTTACAGTAGAAGAGGAAATAGATATGAATTCTGGAAGGAAACAGTCAGGATTTCTGGCTTGCTTGATCATATTAATACAGATTTAGCTAGGCAAATTTCTTTGCCTTGTGTGAGTGATCGGACTGGGCTTTGGGCTGGCTTGCTAGAAAAGTCACAACCCTCTTAACCACAGATAGTATGATGGAGGGAGAGCTATATCTGCACATGATGTCAGTTCTGTGGATGGCAATGTCTTGGGGACCCATTTAGCCGTAATTTATACCACATTCCCCTTTCCTGAGGTAGGAGTAGAGAACAAAACTCTCTATGTGTCCTAGACTCTCATATGTAAGAGCTATATCTGGGTCTTTCACCTTGTTCAGTACCGAGAATAAGCTACTTAATCTCCCTGCAAAAAAAAAAGGGTTTGCAGTACATCATGCAGCACGTAGCTGGGATGAATGAAGAACTCGGATTTCAGTGACTGCCTGCCTGGGGTTTCTAATGATGATTTATTTTCACTTCCAAAGCAGTAAAACTCACACCTTGAGCCTTCTCGTTGCTTGCTTTTTAATGTTAGTATCAATTAAGACTACAGACCCTTCTTCTGCTCCTGGCCTGCTGTTGCTTAGTAACTCTTTCCCCCACCCCATTTCAATCCCTGACCAAATCAGCACAAAACTGGGATTTGTTGAAGACTCCCTCTTGCTGTGCCAAGAGCCATTTCTGTGGGAAATGGGTATAATTCGATGTCATTCCATACTGTGTTTCAGATTATTTGCAAGCCAATGCCTTTTACTTGAATGAAATAACAGCATGTGTTGATATTATTACAACTGAATTATTCAAATAATTCTGATCTGCAACTGTGTTGTTCTCTAGGAGGGAACTGTGTTCTGTTTATGACCCTAACTTTCTTATCACCCTCTCCTAGAGTTCAGCAGTAGCTTTGCATATCAAACAAACCTGATCAGGGAACAGGTACAGGTCTGCCTCCGAGAGTCTTTGTTAGGAGCATTAGTAACCCCTTAAGCTTACAGTGATCATCCCAGATAACTCCAGAGAGACTTTCTGTACTGAGTCTTGCACATGTGCAGACATGCATAACTTTGAGAGAAAATGCAGTGCTACTAAGAATGATCAAGGTCTGTTGAGACACTGTGGGTTTTTTGAAATAACTCTGAATGTTTTTTCCACTTTCCTCTTTCTGTTGGTGGATGTTTTCTCAGAAATGTAGGTTCTGATTCATGTGTGTATCATGCTTGTTGTTAACTGGCAAGTCCCTTTGCCTTGAGTAGGAAAAACAAGCAAGTACCACTCCTGTTACAGTTGGGAAAATATCTACCAGTTATTGGTGTGTCTATTTACTTCTCCTCTTCAGTCTACTGTCTCCTTTACAGTTCAATAGTCTATTCAAACTTCTTGCTTGCTCTTTCAAACCTTAGAGCTGTCTGCTGAGCAATCTTGAGATACACCTGTTGGAGAGGTCAGAGTCAAATCATATGTGTTTCCTCAGTGGTTGCTTGAAGGTCTTCCTTAAAGTTACTCACAAGACTCCCAAAGACTTCATTTTTCCACAGTATCCCAGGAAACAGGCCTTCTACTTAAGTTTTCTTTTGTATTCAACAATTTTTATCATGCTCTACAATAGCTTTGCTGTGCATGTTAAAATAAACTTCATACTTCCACTTCCTATCATTGCTTATAGAATCACAAAATTATTTGGGTTGGAAGAGGCCTTTAAAGACCATCTAGTTTCAACCCCCCTAGACCTGGTTGCTCAAAGTTCCATCCCACCTGGCCTTTGAAGACTTCTAGGAATTGGCATCCACAACTTCTCTGAACAACCTATTTGGGTGTGTGTTTAGTTGTGACACCTTGAAACTTGTGTTTGTAGTTCCACTGCAATAACTAATAATCATAAAATCTTAAAATTTAAATCAGTGAATTACTGAGAACCAAATGGGGGTTTGGCTAACAGCTCAAAAGCTCATAGTTTTGAGTATTTGGTGCTGAGCACGTAGGTGCCACAAATGTAGATCCTAGTAATAAATAAAATGTGGGACGTATCAAATGGTATTGTCTTAGCATCTGACCAGACTTCTGTGTTATTGTTTAGATTGAAATCAGCTTTGTTTATGTCCTGCTGACAGATGCACAGCAGGCAGGAGGGCAGCTTGCTATATATTTCTGAGCTTAAGTTTTCTTTTCTTCTTTTTTCCCCCCAGGTTTTATGTTGAGACTTTTTAAATCCATTACACTTAGATGGACAAAGAATGTGAATTTGATTGCTCACTGACTGTTGTGTTGAAAATCCTGCCCCTGGGAACAAGAAATTTGCTATTCTATATTTTGTGCAGACCTGGTTAAATCAGTGGAACTGTGTGTGATGGTCTCATTAAGAACAGGGAAATTAAACAGTGTACAGTACCATTTCTGTAGTGTGTGTATGTAGACCAAGAGAGAAAATTCAGACCACATCTATGGGTAATGCTGTTCAAACACAACTCTTCAGTTTATTGGCTGATCATAAGTTATTAATATATACGATTTGGGACTATTTCTTCGAAAAAGACGACACTAATTAGAGAATTGGCTTCAAAGATTATAAGAAATTATTTTGAGATGTTAAATCATGGTCACCATTTAAATTCTGGTGCTTGTTTGATACCTACCTCTTTACTTTGAAGTATTTTTAAAATGTACTGTAGAATGAGAAGCTGAACTGATTGTAGAAGTCTTTCATTTTGAACATGTCAAAATGAGCTTATGTGAGTGTCAGCTGAAGTTGTGTTTATTTTGGGAATGAAAATTTTTTACTTAGCTGCTGTGCTTAACCACTCTCTTCTGCTTCATTCTTATGTAAATTTTCTGGTGGGGATTTGTTGGGATTTTGGGATATTCACAGTTAAGTTGGAAGTGACCTTTAAGATGAGCAAGTTCAACCACTGCCGTGTCCACCAAAATAGGAGCTAGACCAGGGGTAAACAGTAGAGAAGAAATAATGTGAAAATCTCAGTGATTTCTAAATGGTCTTTCAGTTCAGCCTGGCTGGCACATTTTTTGTTTGCATTATTGTGGATGTTGGAAAACAAAATTTATTTGCAGAAGTATTTGGAGAAGCTCTTTTTGAGCAGCTGTTCAGCTATGTACAGCCACAGAAGCGAGAAAAAGATTACAATATTATAGAGCTAAGACTTCAGGATAAAGTTAGGAGATAAACCAGAATTACCCAGGTTGGATGTTGGCCAGCATGAAGAAGGGAATGGGGCTGGTGTGCTAGAAAATTGACAGAGGTTTATTGGTCTCTCAGCTCAGAGACAAATGAGCAGTCTGATGAAAACGGTAAATACAAATAGAGCAAATTCCAGTGAGCTGTGTAATGGTGGCCAGATCTGTTGCTTTCAGTGAAGCTGTTCTAAATATTAGGAGCCGAAGATGTGGCTTTATATATAAAAATATTGTTTCTAAAGGAAAAGCTGAAGAAGCTACTACACTGTAATTCAGACAGAGCTGTGGGGGATGTTGAATGCTTGTTTACTTCATTAGGGATAAAGCTGATAGTTTTCTTTTATCTTTGGTAACTTGACTCTGAAGTTCTCTGTACTCTGCAAAGAATTAAACTGTTAAGCAGCTATCGATAGAAAGCAGTGGTGGTATTAGCCATGCCTGCCTAGTGGTGGTGGTTTTCTGTATTGCTTAAACGTTGTGAGAGAAATGTTTAAAATGCATTGTGGGAAGCTCGATACTGCATTCCAACTTCCAAAGTAGGAAGTACATTGTATGCAATGTGTTTGCTGTTTCAGCGCTTCTTCATAACAAACTTCGTTTGTGATCTGTTGTACTTAAAAGAGTTCATTTGGATACATGCATCCCAGACAGCTTTCTGTAGTTCTGATTTAGGAAGTGTGAATTTGGCTTTCCATCCAGGCAACAAAGAAAAAGGGTGTCCATGTCACCATTTTTTCCACTATGACCTATTCACACCCCCTTCTCAGAGCTCAGTTTTCAGAATATGCTGAACCATGTTACTTAAGATAATAGCTCACATGCTGCCCCACCACTGCCACATTTCCAGGGGGCATCTTTACAAATGGGCAAACTTGTCTGAATTGGAGTTGTCCTGCAGGAACTCCCTGGTGTCACCTCCTTTGAAAAAAGTCAATTGACCTCAGGCTGATTCTTCACAGCAAGTATGCATCTGGTTCTGGCCATAATTCTATAAACTTTCTAGTTCTCCTGTCTTTGTTTTATCTGGACTAAAAAGTGAAACACTCTTGAGATATCCAGCTCAAAATACACTTTGACATTTGTTAATAACTTTTTGTAAGTCATCCTAACTTTTTTCAGAAAGAGGATTCAGCCTACTAAATTACGGGATAAATTACATTAGGTTAAGTACTTAATTGATCCACAGTGTGTACTTGCAAGACAAAAATGTCTTCGCTCTTCATTTTTTTCCTCAGCTTGCAACATACAATTTCTTCTGTCACTGTTATGGCTAACAAACAAACAAACTCTGCATGAGAGAAGGAATAAATCCTTCTTGCTCACCTCCTGGATAAAACATTCTTTTGGCTCCTTTGTGGACTGCCAGCTGTGGTTTTCCCTGAAAAAGTTGAACATAGTATGGTCTAAGGTGTGTACTAAGAGAGAGGCCCAACACAACAAGGATTTAGTAGGCTCAAGAGTATTGCTGTCAGTAATACTGTCACCCTTATTACAGTAGCAATAGAGAGGCAAACCCTTTCTATTGCTCTTTGAACAGAATATCCTGAAATTCAGGTATCCTTCAAATTTCCCTCAGAAAATAAAACTTTGCCATTGACCTTTGCCAGTTTATTTATAATCTCTGGGAATGGAACACAATGGGAGTGCTTCCCAGTCCCAGGAACTGAGAACCTGTTTGAAATTGCAGTGAAGCCAGGGACAGTCTTTCCATAGACATGGATGGGCTTTGTTCTAAACCAGGACGTTCAGTGTTACTTTTGGGTAAAACCCTGTGGAAGGTGTATACACATGAGACCATTTGGAGAAATTGCTGTAAACTTCCCCAGCTCTGATCCTTTCTGAAGGGGAAGTGTGCAAAACTCTGCTTCCTGTAGGAGCGTATGAAATCCTTTCATCTGTAGCCAGCTCTGGCTTATGTGGAGGTAATGCCTTCAAATATTGCTATTTCAGTGTTCTCCTGATATCCCTGACCTAAGGTGAAGACAAAGTATTAACTCAGAGGCCTACTTAAAAGATGCTCTGTGCAGGTGCAATTGGAAATGAAGCGTTATCCTGGAGGGTTTTGGGAACGCACTGTGCTGTGGCAGGCATTGCTTCTTTCCTGCTGCTTAAGCACTGCCTTGAGATTGAATGCTTTGTTTTCAGCTGCTGGAATTACAGATCAAACAGGAGAATACTTCTAAACTAAGTACTACACAATACTGTTTGAACACTGCTTTTGAAAGTTAAATCATAAAGTAGGTTCATCAAGTAGAAGGAATTAGTTTTAAGGTTGCTGAAACTATGTTCCACAATAGTCAAAAACTAGTGTCTACACAGATGTGCCAGGCGAATATTCAATTAAAAATCATACAGAATAATAGGAAAATGCAGGTGCAGAACATTTCTTAAGCCTTCAAAATTTTGACAGGTGCTGAAAACATCTTCCATATACAATCCATTATCCTGTTTTTAATATCTATTGTCTAAGTTCTTCCTTGTCCAATAAGAAGTGCTTCTGTAAACGAGCTTTCCGTTAGTTAAGGTTATCAGCAGCAAGTCCTCGGGGATTTATCTCTGCATGTTATCTGGGTTGTCAGGAGACTGTGTTCACTGAAACACCCAGGTGCTTATCCAAATAGCTGTGTTCCAAACTTCGCTTATCCTGACATCTTCCAAACAGTTAATGTGTCCAAAACTTAAACTGGAAATCTTGTAACTACAGGCTTTCATGGAAGATTTCTTATTTCCTGCTTCCATCCTGAGTGGATATACTGTAGGAACAGCTGCCTTCACAGTAATTGGGCAATTACATTTCTAATTCCAAGTGGAACTGAGAGAATAAAGGGGTGAGAGAGACTGGGCTTCTGTGAAATGCCAGAAAAAATTGCTTGATCCAGCTTGGGGTCTGCATGCAGGTTTGTCTCATTAAAAGAAGTGGGGAGAGGAAAATAATTCTGCACTCCCTGCTTGCAGATTATTTTAGTGATACATCTTATGTTCAGGTACACTAAAAGCAAGAAACAGAAAAACGCATACAAGAGCTTCTGAACTTTATAGGTGCTGCACAGCTATTGCACTTGCTTTTTGTTCTTCCTGGAAGCACTAGTGAATGTGCATTTCATGTTCTCATGTGGGAACTAAATCTAGCTGAATAAATTAGTACTGGGAATATCTCAGAACTGAACTCAGTTCTATGCGTAAGTCTGTGTGTTGCTTTCCATGACCACTGGAAAAGAGACTAAGGAGAGAAGAATTTATTGCACAGCTGAGAACTACCTCCCTAAAATGGCAGAGGTGCAAGGCTTTTAGGTGAGACACTGTCAGCATACACTTCCAAGCAAGGTCAGTTTGAACATCTTGTTTAGAGTCAGCAAACTGAGAGCTCTCAAGGAAGCAGAGCAGCGAGGAGCAGAGCACACTTAGAGGAGACAAGCAATGGGTAGGAGTTGGAGGGAGAGATGGCAATTTCCTCAGTGCTGTTTAGTCCAGTGGCATGTCCCAAGTTTAATCCCAAATTCCCTGCTTGTCAGTCATGAATAAGGCAACGATCACTGCTGTGTATAAGTGCTGGCACAGCTTTTTGCCCATCTTCTTTCTGTCAAGTTGTCTGCCCTCTCATTGGAAACCATAATTGCAGATGTGGATAAGGGCATGGTGACACAGATGAGATTGGCTTGGTGCAGTCCTGCATTGACTCTTAGAGACTTTTTTTTTAAGGAACATGTTGTGAAGTATGGTTTATCCGTTTTTCTAGCTTCATGCATCTCGGCCAAAGTGATGAAAATATCAAGGATAGCAACTCAAGTTACAGCAGCATGGGGGCTTATGCTGAAGACATGAGCTGCTGGCAAGAGCATAAAGGAGCCATTACAGGACTACAGTAGTTCAGCTTAATGACTAATCAGAAGGTTTCATTATGATATCTTCTCTTTTTTCCTGAGTACTAGTTAACTTACCCACTGTAAAAGTAAAAGGGATAGTAGGTAGGACTTGTGAGGCGAGTGCAGATAACATACTGCAGGCAAGGTGAAGTGCAATAAGTAACAAGTAACTTGAGATATAATTTAAGTAACTTAAGTTGTAATAAATAGCTTGAGACAGAAGTGTACCCAAAGACCCTATTTTGCTGGGGGAGAATCAGTAAGAGTCAGAAGTATGGGATTTTCCTGTCAGAACTGGACTGGGATGTGTTCACTGAGTGGTCTGCGTGGCTTACCTGATAGAAATGTATGATCCTTGACAAGATTTCACAGATCATCAGTAGAATCTGAATGGTCAGATCTTCACTAATAACTAGGTCTGAAATTCTGCTTCAAGATAGAAGTCTAACTTAAGTGTCAAGGAAGCTACCTGATTTGTGTCAAATAAATGCTTAAGCTACCTACAGAATACTGTTCTGGTTTTTGGAGTTAAAAGATGCAATCTGTAAAATGTGATAATCTACTGAAATCACACAGCTGTTAAATCATAATTACATTAAAGAGATGGAATTCAGATTGAAGTTATAACCAGCAAGCCTATTTAATTTCCCCGTGGAATAGTAATAGAATAGATCTTCCCTTCCCCCATTTCCAGCCGTGCACATCATTAAGTACCAACTAAGTAGCTGGCAAAACAGAGTAAAAGTTAAACTAACTTTGCTAATAGTGAGCTGGAATTCTCATAATGAAAATGCAAGGTACCTTATTTAAATATTGGCCCCTTGACAGAATCTGCACCACAAGCCTCACAAGACTGTCACTAATCTTTCTGTAGGTGCCCTGTAGCCAAAAATGTGCTGATGTCTGGCTTTGCACAGACTGGAGACCTGGGAGATTATATGTTTTGAACAGGATCAAATGACTAGAAGGGGAAACCACTCTATACTTAGCTGTCTTGTCATACAGACAGAAAAACATTTTTGCATGTGACCTTGTTAACAGCATGAGTTAAGAGCAACACTATGAATTAGAGGCAGAACTTCTGAAGCTTAGATCATCATTGAGAATCTGTGTTTTTCTGGTCATCTGCTTAATTTTTTCCCCTCTTCTCCTATTTAGACTTCAATTTTTGTGCTGACTCTAGGTCACATGGAGAGATGAGAGTGAGAAATTCACCAAGCCAGCTCTCCTCCATTTTAGAAAAGCAGAGCAACAGTTCAATACAGAATTTTTATTTCACCATTACTGTCAAGTCCTTGATTTCTCTTAATAGTCATTTGTTCTCCCTTCATACTGCAAAGTCTGTCCTAGTGTACTCCTCAGCCAATATGCCTTTGAGCATCTTTCCAAATTATTATCACCAGACTGACTACCTCACTGCAAATTAATTCTGTTGAAATCATATTTCTGTCTTCAACTTAACTGGTTCCCACACCTGCAGCATTAATTGCCTCTTCTCTATTTTAGATAGTCTTTGAAGCCTTTCCCTCCTGTAGCATCTACCTCTGTGCACAGTACATTTTCACTGATGCTTCTTTCAACAGAAAATTGGCATCTCCTCTCCCTTGCACTCCCTCTTCCTCCTTGTTATAGGCAGAATTTTATTTACTGCTCCTTTCCTGTAACAAAGGATAGAACATGGTGGATAAGGCTGTGTCCTGTTGGAGTCTGCAGACAGTTGATGTCCCCTACAAATACAGCTTGCTATGTCACTGGATGAATGGCTTGTGAAATGCCTCATAAATATCTGTTCCCTGGCTGAAGTCAACAGAACTCCTCTTTTTTCCCCAGATAGCACCCCACACCTTATTTTAATTAGGGTAGATGAAGCTACTGGGACGACTGTCATGGTGCAAAGGCAGGCATGCTACTAACCAGTAACTTACGTGTCTCAACTAGGAGGTATATATTCAGTACCCTGCAGGAGCTTCTGTTTTACCTTTGTCCAGAAGGAGAGAGTAGATACTGAAACTTAATTTTCTATGAAAAACTCATTGTGCACTGGGTCACGAGCATTGCAATAACCAAAACCCTATGGCTTGTAGGAGTCAGCAGCTTTCCCAAGTGAACCGGTAAGATGCTGCCAGTAGAAACTTGTTTGGCTTTAGTACTGTTGGTCAAAATTCTGTTCCCAAACCCATCTCTTTATCAAGAGAAGAGCCTCAGCCTCTTCTGAATGAGCACAAACAGGGCACACAGCAGCAAAACTTTTTATCTGTCCCAAATTTTTCTTATAGTTAAGAACTGGATAAAGTAACACAGAACCATCAGAGCCACACACAGGGGCAGAAGTGGAAGGAGAAGAGATTAAATAAAATAAAGCAGCGTGATAGTAAAAAGAAAAGCATGTAAAAATATGAATGCCAGACAGATGGCTTGAGTGGGGAGCACAACTAATCCATGGGATATCAGAACGGTAGGATGACTGTTTTAAAATCTCTTTAAAGAAGGAAACCGGTAATTGAACTGGAATGGACGAGGATAGAGCAAAAATAAGTTGCACTGAAATGAGGAAAGAACAACTTCTTAGACATCCCTTATGTAGTGCTTCATTGCATTACAAATCAAAAAATGATTTGGGTTGGAAGGGACCTCAGAGATCATGTAGTTCCAACCACACCACCACAGGCAGGGACACCTTCCACTAGACCAGGTTTCTTAAAGCCCCATCCAGCCAGGCCTTAAACATTTCCGTGAATGAGGCATCCAGATTCTCTCAGCAACTGGTTCCAATGTCTCACCACCCTCACAGTTAAGAATTTCATTCTTATATCTAATCTAAACCTGCCCTCTTTCAGTTTGAAACCATTTCTCCTTGTTCTGTCACTTCATGCCCTTTTAAAAAGTCCCTTTCCAGGTCTCCTGTAGGCCCCCTTTAGGTACCAGAAGGTGCTGTAAGGTTTCCCTGCATCCTTTGCGTCTCCAGGACCCCTCCAACTCTCTCAGCCTGTGTTCGTAGGAGGGGTGCTTCAGCCCTGTGAACATCTCTGTGTCCTTCCTCTGGACTTGCTTCAACAGATCCACGTCCTTCTTATGTTGTGTCCCCCAGAGCTGGATGCAGCTCTTCAGATGAGGTCTTGTGAGAGCAGACTGAGGTGGCAGAAGCACCTCCCTTGCCCTGCTGGCCAGGCTGCCTTTGACACAGCCCAGGACATGGTTGACCACTTTAGCTGTGAACTTACACATGTCAAGTTTATTCATGTCAAGTTTCTCAACCACCAGCACATCCAAGTCCTTCTCACAAGGACTGCTCTCAATCCATTCTCCAGTCAGCCTGTACTTGTGCTTGAAATTGCTCCTATCCGGGTGCAGGACCTTGCCCTTGATCTTGTTGAACTTAAGGAAGTTTGCACAGGCCCACTTCTCAAGCCTATTAAGGTCCCTCTGGATGGCATCCCTTCTTCCCAGCATACGGAACACGCCATAGGGCTTGGTGTTGTTGGCAAACTTGCTGAGGCTACGTTCAATCCCACTGTCCATATTGCCAACAAAAGTCTGTAACAGTGCTGGTTGCTAAGCCAACCCCTGAGGAATGCCATTTGTCCCTTGGACATTAAGCTATTGACTGCAGCTCTTGAGTGCGACCATCTGCCACTGTGTAGTCCATCTGTCAAATCCATGTCTCTCCAATTTAGAGACAGGGGTATTGTATGTGACAAGATAACTGCTTTGTACAAGTCCAGGTAGATGATGTCAGTAGCTCTTCCCATATCCACCATTCCATACAATTCCATTGTAGAAGGCCACCAATTTGTCAGGCATGATTTGTCCTTACTGGAGCTGTTGTTTGCTGTTACCAATCACCTCCTTATTTTCCATGTGAGCATTCAGTGTAGTTTCCAGGAGGATCTGCTCCATAATCTTGCTGGTCACAGAGGTGAGATTGAGCAGCCTGAGCCTGACCAACCTACTGACATGTAGTTCCCAATATCTTCCTTGTATCTCTTTTGTAAAAATGGGGATTTTGCTTCCCCTTTTCCAGTTGGTGGGAACTTGACTGAAATGGCACAGCTACTCAAATATGGTGGAGAGTGGCTTAGCTGCTTCATCTGTAAGTTCCCAGAATAGCCTGTGAGTGCTGTATGCATCAAAAACTTCCTTGAAAGTAAGGGTGTGTATCACCTGCACTTCAGGCTGTCATCCTTGAGGATGAAATAAGAAAATACTTTCTTTAAGGCTTGATATGCATGCTAGTGGAAGGTGGCCTGTGAACAGGAGGCACCAATTCACAAAATAGGTGGCATTCAGTTCCCTGTGGGGACAGGAGTACTCACTCTTTGAAGGGGAAAGGAAGATGAAACAATTAAAACTGTTTTCTCTGTTACTCTTCTCCCTTTGTTATCAAATGTAAAATCTGCAAACAGATGTTACAATGGAACCATGGAAAATCTGAGAAAATATTTAATTTTTCCATCCCTGTTTAGTAAACAAAGATGTTTCTACAAATAAAGAAACATGGGGGAAATAATGAAAAAGACCCAAAACCAAAAGGAGCTGCCTGCCAGCTCCCATTGCCTCAGGTAGTGTATCTTCCTACTTGCTGTGGGTGGAAAACCACACCTGAACGCTTGACCAGCTGAGAGAGGCATTAAGTCACTGCTGGAGCCACACATTGTGATTTTCCCAAATCACCAGTGGCAGACTCTGAAAGTGCACCCTGCAGACTGTTACCAAAGGAGATGGCCTTCAAAGAGGTCAAAGTCTCCACTGCTTGAAAACGAGAGGTGGGAAGAGGATGGGTGGTGCAGAGTGGACGAAGGAACTGACTTTCTTCTATTTCCCTTTTAGCTACTGAAGGCATGAACTAATTTACAGGAAAGCTGCCAGCTTTTTTTTTTTTTTTTTTTTTTTTTTTTTGGCGGGGAGTAGGTGTGGAGGACAAAAACTCTATGTGTAACTTACTGCTTTTTGGGGTAAGTCAGCTAGTATTTAGAGCTCTTTGATGCCACGGTGCAACAGATTAGAAATGAGTTTGGGGTGTCAGCTGTCAAAATACACACAAAAACCACTTTAGGAAGCATGAATTATGCATGAGGCATTCAGAAGCTGCTCAGGGCTGTGTTGAGTGTCACAGCTGATCTGTGCATTGGGTCAGTGGTGGTCTGGTGTTGCCTTCTTGCTGTGTGGCACTGGGCTGTGTTTCCTGGGCTGCAGGGGAACAGGGAGATGGGGAGCAGAGCTGCATCTCTGGCGCAGGCAGCTCAGCACATTGAGAGTATGGGTGTACAGAGCTAAGCAGGGCCACAGGTGGGGAATCCAAAGGAACTGATCTTCTTCCTTGCAGATGCAGCAGTTAAGCAACTTCAGGCAGGAGAGGTTTTGAGCTGCTGTGGCACCTTTCCAGGAGCTAATAAGAGCTTGAAATAAAGCCCAGGCCCTAAATGCACTTTATTTGGGCTCAGAGTGGCAGTTTTTCTTACTGTTGTAATTGAACAGGAAAAAGCGTATAAATTTGTCTTTGAGTTTCTAGCTTTGAAACTGCATGGGCTTAGAGAGCTTTCATGTAAGATGAGGACCAAACCCTTGGCCTTCTGGATCTGCTTTGCCATCAATGCTGACTTCTGGCAGAGAGACTTAATGCTGGCTAGTGAGGTGAAAACAGTTTGTATCATAGGTTCCTATAGAGTTCACCTTTAAAAGCAGCCAGCTGCATGTGGGTATAGAGGGATGATAACTCTGGAAACCACCCACAAGTTCCTCAGTCAGGTTATTTAACGTATTTAATGTATCCTGCATTGAGGGAAGCTAGGGGTGTTTGCATGCTCCTCTAACATAACAGAGCTAGAGGGATGATTCCTTCAGCAGCAGGGCAGTTGCTTTAATAAACCTAATATTTTGAGCACACTTTGAGCACCATCACATAATCTGCCTTATACTTGAAGGCTGGTGGACTGTCTGGAAGACTTCAGGTTGTTGAAAGTAATGGCCTGTTAGCATGACCAGCTACCAAAGTGGCTGTTCTGACAGAACAGATTGGGACCCATATTTCGTGACTGACTCAGCCCTTCCCAGTTTGCCACACTGAACCAAAAGGGAAAAATTTTGTCTGTCTGACCCCATTTTGTCAGCTTGAGGCCCAGTACAGCATAGAGTAAACCCAAGGTTGTAAGAATCACTCAGCTGAAGTTCAGATCCTTCCTCTGCTTTTTAATTTACTGATTTATGGCTTTCATATTTTTAAATACATATTTTCCTTTTGTGGATTTTAAAACAAGGAAGAGTAAAACAGCAGTTGGTCAGCAAAACTAACTTCTCAGGAAAACTAAAACAAAAATCGATTTTGTTGTGCTATTGAATGACTTAAATGGTACTCAGCCCCAGAGGTTCAGAAATATGTCGAATTCAACCACTGAATATTTATTTACACAATGTATTGACAGCTGATCTGTAATATATAATGTTCCTAGATATGCACATTGTTTTATGCCTTCAGGAAAAAACTATCACAGTTTAAGATACTCGTCTTCTGATGATAATGAAAATCTTTTGAGAGTAACTGTAATAAAGCCTTGCCCCTTCTGTCCTTTTGTCCAGTAAGGCCTACTCTGCCCCACTTCATGCTAGCAAAGAATGAGAGAGAGAAGCTGCTGAGCCTGCCAGGGCCTCTTGGAGTTTCATGAGGAGTTGAGGCATGATTAGAAACTGGAAAAAGGAGACCAGGAACTTTTATGTGTCAGTGAGAAAGCATGAGAGTTTTAGAAGCAGTTGGTGTAGAATGTGAGCCAAGAAGAAAAAAGGTTTAAACTTTTCAAGATCTTGCTTCTGTTCCCAGGCATGATAGAAATAAAGAACTAATTGAGCAATAAAACGTGCTTATTGGAGTTGGCTAGGGGAGGGTCGCTTGTAAAAGGTTGCTAACAATAGGATGAGGGCTTTTTCCTCTGCAGGGAAGAGAAATTAAGGGGTATGAAATACTTGCCATAATATAGTCACGAGTGTTTGAAATGCACATATGCATATATGCACATATGTCCTTACCTTCCTTCTGACTTCGGTGTTCATAAAATCTTTCCACGGTTCTGGTGAGGAAGGGAGGAATAAAACCTCAGCCCTGTGAATGAGCAGCAACTTGGCTGTCACTTGTGTCTGTCAGTGCTGCTTTGGGTGTTCTAAATCTGTGGAGTCTTGTTTCCAAAGTGCAGGTAAGCTGTGTCACACAGCACATTCTGCTCAGTGGTAGTCTTGGTGTAGCCCAGGAATGCTCCCAGAATAAACAGTGTACCCCATCCTTCACTGTTTTTACTGTTGTAAAACCCAATCCTGAAGGTTACCCTATCAAGCAGCCTACGTACCTGTGACATGTTATGCTGGGCAATGTAGGTGAAAAAGCATCCACAGTTATTAGGTCCCATAACAAATCTAAATAAACAAATGTAATCAGTGGATGTCTTTGGAAATTCTCTCAAAGAATGAATACAATTTATAGGCCTAACCACTTTGCTCAGCAGTGAGTAGTTGTAGAACTGGATTTTAAGGAAAGACTGAACGAAACCAAATTGCTGAGGTACCAGAAATATCCTGCTCTGTTCCTGTAAGAGAACATAAAGCAACAACAACTAATAAAAAAAAAGTTTTATTAACTGATGGAAGAATTATTTCTATTAGCATTTCCCAGTAAAATTGAGGTGACTTAATTCCCAAACTATCTTTCAAAAAAGGCGTTTTTTCAGGCTGTTGGAGGTTGGCCACTAAATGTGTCTGTAACACATTAGGCACTGTTTTTCAAAACACCTTGTGGACTGCTAATTGGAGTTTGCATAATACCACAAAATTGCAGACATTCCTTTGAAATAAGCAGGAATGAAAACTGCTTTTCTGGGGTAAAAAAGAAAGGAATTTTTTATTTTTAACAAAAAGGCTTAACAAAAATCCTTTTGGAATATGTTGCTGTTGTTATTATTATTATTATTATTATTATTATTATTATTGCATGCTTTTTTTTCCCTGAAGAAATTAGGTTGAGGAAAAGTTTCCGAACAGTTTTGAATTACACAAGTTCAAGGAGGGCCTTGTACATACAGTACTACTGTTCAAACCAAGAGGTAAACAATTATGAAATGCCTTTGAAATGCAAGGCTGGTAATGCCAAGGTTATGTATTTTGTCATTGAACACAACAGTAAATTGTTAGGAGTAGGAGTGAGTGATACTTATTACTTACGCACCAATGTGCAAAAGAAAACTTTTGAAATTTAATATCTCAGGGTTCAAATTCTTAGTGGTAACACTCTTGCTTTAAATCTGATATAGCCAATAGGAACCAGTCAGGATCAGAAAGGAAAAAAAAAGCCATTAGAGAAATACATTTGCTTGGTCAAAATTCAGACTTATTCTGCACTTTGGCTGACAAGTGCACGTGCATTTCAGGCCCATACATCCTGCAGATTTGGAGCTGTCCTGGGTTTGGATCTGAAGATGGTTTTAGGGTAGACTAGGATCAAACCAGGGCTGACACTGAAAATTATTAGTTAGCATTCTATTTTTCTATAATTGTTGGATCACTCTGAGCTGTGAATCTTTTCCACAGCTTTGAATTTTCAGAATAACAGTCCAAGCAAGCTGATTTTGTTTCATAAGTGTCCAGCAACTCATAGTGACTGGACATAGGTAGCAATTCTTTATGAAGGGAAAGCTGGAAAAAGCCAGTTTCAGAGCATTGTGAAAGTGTGACTGGGTGCATGAGAGAGACAAATCCTATCCAATTAACTCTTATTTCTGCCTGAAATTTTGAAAGAGTATATAAAACATCTTATCATGCTCTGCATGACATACCCAGCATGAAAGCATGAACATTCTATTTCCAAATCTGTTTCACCACGCTGCACGATTCTTGTGTTTAATGAAATAACAGCAAAACGGAAGCTTTTAGTCAAGCAGATGGATGTTGATAGAGTTGGAAACTTACTCTGTGTTTATCAACAAGAATAGTATCTTATGGTCAGAATCTGAGTATGGCAAATAATACAGTAGTTTGGAGAACAGAGAGATGTTGGGAAAAGATTTTTTTTTTGTTTCAAGTGCCAGGTTTGACAGTACATTTGTTTATATCTAATATATTCCTAATGCTTGGGTCTAAGACATGGTATTTCAGTTTTGTATAAAGAAGGTTTTTAATGAAAAGAACACGTCCTTCACTTAAATCAATTAGACAAAAAAGGAAAGAAAATCACCTTTTGTTACATTGGAAGCACAGGAGGAGGCGGCAAGGGCAGATTAGCAGGGCTTTGTGTGGCAGTGCTTGTGTATGAAACAAACAGCTTTTGACAGGAAGATTACAAAAACTGGAATCATGAAGAGAGAAAAGCTGTTGCTAAATGGTGAGCATGTATTTGCTTTATTTACCCACCAATTTCCTTCTGCTTTAGCAGAGGTATCTGCCAGGCTCTTGAAAATTTTAATCATCCTTGAGCTGTCAAAACTTGGTCTGTGCAGTAAAGATGCGTTTGCACAACCTGTTGGTTGGGAGAACCCCCCCTGCCCTCCCATGGGCTCCACTGTGCTGCTAATGCCAGGGCATGGAGTTCATGCAGAAATTGTGGCAAATTGCAGAAAGATGGGTGTCGGGTGCTGTACATTTTGAACTTTATACATCTCTCTTGAAAAGACAGGCGGATGAACAAAGGAAATGCTGGAGGCCAGAAGTGGAAAAACATCCTTATGAGAGAACAAATTCTTTCTTCTAATGAGAGGCTTTGTCACTGAGCCATGAACTTCAGAAAATAATGATGAGTTGTCATAGGTATCTACTCAGAGTAGAATTCACTTTAGACTGATAACAAGAGCAGTTAGAGTGAAAAAAAGAACCCTCTCTAGAAGAGCACAGCATGCACTCATCTCTCTTGAGAATGAGAATAGCATCATCCTCTTCATAGAGTTGTAGAGTTCTTGTAAATGTAAGGTGAGAATCAGAGAAAATCATCACATAACAACTCAAGATTCCCTTCCTTAACAGTCCTTATTTTCTCTCATCCTGACAGAGTGCTTTAAAGAGCTAAATGTGTAATAAAAATGCTCATGGGTTAAGGTACTTTGATTCATTTGCTTACTAGTTCTATAGAAATGGTTTTGTTAGAATAACAAATAGCAGACATGTTAGCAATTGTAATTAATTAGAGACAACATGCCAGTGTGTCAGCACTTCCCAGAAGCTGACATTCCTGTCTCGAAGTTGCAGAAAAATTTTAAAAAGTTTGCAATTGCTTGCTGTCACAAAAGGTGCCTTTGCAAAGTCTGTTTTAAAATGCAGCTTCCTGTTGTAGGCACGCCTATGGTTCAAATATATTCTGTTCTGGCTATTTTAGAGTCACTTCTGAGAAACTGCTGAGGGGTACCCCAAAACCCAGATAAACCACACACTGAGAATAGTGTTTTCTGAGACCATGAAAAGACAGTTCTCTTTGCTTTTTGGTTTTTCTAGCATTTTAATTTTCCCCCTACAGTTTCAGGGTTTGGCCCACACTAGTTGAAATGTTTGCTTACACAAACTGCCTGCAAAGAAGTCTTATCTCAATATTCTTTTGAGGACAGACATGAGGACTGATTGTATAAGGCCTGTCTATAAGGATTGTCTGTCTACTGACTGTCTACTGCCTGTCTGTCTGTCTGCTTGTAAGGAAGTAAGTGTTCTGCCTGAGCAGTCTACCTTATGCATGTAGACTTGTCAAAGCCAGGGTTGCTAATTTGTGTGCTGGTAGAGAAATGTCTTAAAGTAATGTCACCTGGCCTGGAGATGGTAGGCTTGTTAAAGTTCAAAGCCCATCAAAGTTCTTCACCCAAAATCTCAAGGAAACTGAACAAAAATACTGTGAGATGTAATATAGTATTTCTCTTAGTATTTCCAATCCAGCCAAAATGTAACGTAACTTTCTTTGGGACTCTTTCTAAGACCAAAAATGTTACTTTTCCATTAGCCTACTCTTCTTAAAGGCAAGAAATTACAGCAAAACTCTGTATCTCCAGCAATGAAAACTGTTCATTTTAGTACTAATTTCATTAAACAAGCAGAGATTCATCTGTGTATGAAAATGCACTGAATATCAGCTAGGCAACCATAGCATTCCTCAGCTAGCTGAGGAAACTGGACTGTTGACTCAAACTGCATTTATTGACTCAAACTGCACACACACACACACACACATTTCAAATGTCATTTTTTTTACTGCCCTGGTAAAAATCCTCATTTTCTCCTGTTGCATTTAACCATTGTGCAGGTACAGTACAGTGAAGTAGAAACATTAGGTACTTCACAGGAGTGGTGGGTGTTACGTTGTGGGACTGGATTTGGAAAGGAGCCTTTAAATTAGTATTCAGTACTTTCAGATAGCAAAGATTATGCAGATTTAGGCAAGCTGGCAGAGGACGTTTCCACATCTTTCAATGGGTTTGTACAGCCTGAAAGCATCTCATAGTACTGCTCAAGAATGTATAAGATGATAGTTAATGAACTGTGGTAAACTAGAAGTAAATATTCAGATATGGGCACCATAGCGTGTAGCTCAATGAATTTGACCACAATTATTATATAATTATTGTGGTAATGAGTGGTTTCTGAGTTTTGACTTCACAAAGCATACTAATGTACTGTTAGTAGTTTCTTGCTAAGGGTTTACTTTAAGTAGTTGAGGTTAAACATAGCTTGCTATGAGAAGCAAATGTTTTAGTATGTTATTGTCTTTCTGAGTTAAGACTGGGAAAATATGAATTTACAATCAGAAAACATACTGAAAGCTAGAATGTTCTTGAGTAATATCCACAAAACAGATTTCTGCTTAAAACCTGTCTAGATGGGTTTTTTCCCCCTTGGTACTCTTGAACTAATAGCCTTTAAATCCAATTAGTTTTGTGTCAGATAACTGTTGAAAATACATAATTGAAACCCCTTCACTAAAAAAAACCAAAAAAAACCCAAAAAAAACCCCAAAAAACCAACAACCCCCCCCCCAAAAAAAACAAACAAAAAAAACCAAAAAAAAAACAAACAAAAAAAAAACCACCAAAAACACCAAAAAACCCAAAACCAAACAACCAGACCCCAAAGCCAACAAACCAAAAGAACAAAGAATCCAAACAAAACCAAAAAAATTAAGGTGATTCTAATGGGATTTTACATGTTATTCTAAATTACCCCTGGTATTTAAATAGGTATCTCTTTTGTATATAGCTTGTCCTAAAATTGTAATCCTTCTAGAGAATTTTGTTCTTGGTCACTAGGGGTCAGTGATTCAGCTCCAGGTTAAAATGCTTCAAATTGGTATTTGAGTTCCTGCTGTAGCCAGTGGAAATTGAATCAACTGAATACTTCTTTAAGCTCCACTGACTTACAGCTTTGACTGGAATGAGAGCTGAGACATGTAGCTCACATGCAAATGCTTACATTTAAGTATTTTATATAGGGAATTTTCTCTCAACCTTTAGGTTCTGCTAGACTCTGGTGATATTAGTTTGTGATGGGCCTGATCTAGATCCAGCTCCAGGTTTCTCAATGGACAAGGCAAAATTTGGCCTCCCCAAGAACAAAGGAATACATATTCTGTCCTTAGCTTTGATTGCAGCATAAATCAGTATTTTGGTGCCAGTAAAAGAAATTGAGGACAAGGAAGTCTGAGGAAGGCTGGTAGGACTTGCCAGGCAGAGGAGTGGAGTTCTGGGAGAGGCAGATGGGCATGTGAAGGCTGCAAGAGCTCAGAGGGGTATAGAAGCTTCTTCTCTTCCCCAAGCTGACCTCCCAAGGTATGTTTTGTAAGGCTGGGATGGGTCCATGGGGGGCCCTCACCTCATTGACAGTACAAGAGAAACCCACATCTTAGCCTGTAAGTCCACTCCCTTCACCAAGCTGCCTTTATTTCTTACGTTCCGCAAACAAGAACAGCCAGGAAGTGTGCTCGTAGGTCCAGACCTAACATGCATGGCCAGCCTGGCTGTGCTGCCAGCACCCAGCAGCTCTGGCAGCATAAACAAACCAAGGAGAGGGCAGGAAAATGCAGCTTATGCTGCTTAACCCAATCCCTTCCCATTGTGGTGGCAGGGAGAAGGAACAGTCCTTCCTTCGTCCATCTTACACCTGAGTCCCAGAGGAGACATCAATACAGGAGGACCCAACACTGAGACCCAACACAATACACAGCTTCTTGGCCCCACTTCTGCCCAACACCTTACAAAGTTGGGGTTTTTTTAATATTTTGGCCAAAAAATGTTTTAGTAAAACTCAGGGGATCTGAACATCTGCTGTTTAGCTGTTTGCTGTGATAGTAAAAAATAGGAATAGGAAAAAAGGAAAAACTCACTTGAAAACTCTTTTGAGTTTTATGTCTGTCTGCCATTTGTGTCTCATTAAGTAGATGTTAGAAATTCAAGCATGATTTTGATATCTCTCCTAATACTTAGTATGTATAACTGTTGACCATGATTTTGGACAGTTTCCTGATTCTGCATAAATAGTATTCTCTTTCCTAAAGGATTAAGGAAACTTCTCTACCATGTTGGAGGCTTATAGTTTTTGTATTATGTGGGCTGCTGGGTGGGTGGGTGGGGTGATTTGGTTTTTTTAATCAGTAATGAATTACATCTTAAAACAGCCTTCTGCTTTTCTTTTGGTCTCCCTCCTCAGTGCAGAAGAATACTGCAGTGTTTTCCGCACTTTGGTTTTAAGGGATGAACAATGTTTGATGTAGTCTGAAGCTTCCAAGAACCACTTCTTTAATTTTATTTGAAAGATTACTACTTGACAGATAAATATTTTTTTCCAAGTAGGACGTGCTACCCTTCATAGGCTGTTATGTACAGCATGGAGCTGTTAGGAGTGAATTGCTTTGTTCAGTCAGAGCGTGGTCATTTGTGGCTGCAGCTGTTCCCATTTAGCTCTCTCTGAGTTGTTCTGTCCTGATTTTCTGTGGGATCCTCAGGAATAACTGAGCATCATCCACTGGGGCAGCAGAGCCCTCAAAACTCCCAATTAATCTCCCTGAGAAGTTAACCCCATAGTGTAAATGGTAATGGTTGTTCTATGACACGAAGACTTTGCAACAGAGAAGCGAACACAAACCAACTTACTCTTAATTACTTTTTAAAGGAAAGCAGGTTTTCTCTATAGTGATAATCAATGGGACTTTGTTTGGAAGAAAGTTGGATTATTCAAAATGAAAACAAATCTGCCCAGGGCAGATTTTGAGATTTTCAAGTTCACTTACGCTTTCCTAAGTAGTTCCTGAATAATCTTTAGTAAGTGTGAATTAAAGAGTGACCCGTACTAAAAAGAAAAAAAGCTAAAGGAAAAAAAAAAGAAAAAAAATCAACCGTGGTCTAAATTACTCTTAGGAACAATTTTAAAGGTAGCAGTCCTGTTGTATCAGCCAATACATTCCTTCTACCTTTTATTTTCCATGTCTAAACGCCATTATGAAACACCATCATATGTATTTCTTTCTGAATCTTAACCTTCCTCGTAAGAGGTCAGTGCCTACAGAGTGACTTTGACTACATTTGTCAGATGTGGAAATGCAGGACATAGCTTGGGTCTGTAGGTTTTGAGAAGACACTCTTAACAAGTCTGTTGTCAACACCACCATGAGGAACTGCATGAGTCACACACACAGAGAAGCTGTACTGGTAGTCTGTGTTCCTGTACCTGCCAAGTTCAGATCAATCTCAGACTAGAACAGCTCCTTTGAAGAGAGGATGCTTATACTGCATCTCTTTTGGGTCCAGTGTCTCACAGTGTACAGCTGGAACATTTCAACTCCGTGCTGCTCTGCCAGCTTTCCATGTCATGCCCCAGTGTGCCACACTCCTCCATCCAACACACGGACTGGTGTGGGAGGCAGCCTCATTTCTAACATCAGCTTCTCCTCCAGGCTTACGGCTGGAAATGGAGGCAACTCAAGGCCTGTCCTCTTTCTGGGAAGTTTCAGACCTGCAGGTCCTAAGCCCAGTTTTGGCAGGTAATCCTAAGAAATGGCTTTTGTAAAGATTAACTTTGGATTTCTTAGCAACCACTGAGGCTCTATGAATTGAAAACATCATGTTATCAAGTTTCCAAGTGGAGTGACAGATTGTTCCACCCTGTCCTATGCCATTGTCAGATCAGAAAATTGAATTCTTCACTCCTCACCATGGGTGCAAAAATAAATACAACATCTTCATAGCTAGAAATGAATAATGTCAATTTTGTAATGACAATATATTTCAAAATCACAGTCTCATGTCCTTTAGAATTTGTTTTTCTTTAGCAGTCTCTGTTAGAACATGTTTACAGTAGGTACTCTTTTAAACTAAAATTCATAAAAGGATTCAAAGAAAGAAAACAAGAAAATTACCTTGACATTCAGTGAAAGCTGTAATACCATGTAAATCATTACTAATGGAGACCAATTATGGAGGCTCAGAGTCGAATGTAATAGATTTTTCACACAAAGGAGGAAGGATGTTGGACCTATTGCTGAGCTGTGAAGAAGTAATTACATATCATCTTTCATACCTAACAAATGAGATTTTTAAAGATGTCACACTAGCCATCACACGCTCAAGAACATCATGTTCTAGGCAGTGGGGTGTTTTATTTGCATTTACATCTTTTAGAGCAGCCATCTCTACAGCAGCATCTGTGTGCCTACTACATATTTTGGGTGTGCATGTGCATTACCATTTCATTTTGTGCAGTTGTTTGGTAACCTGCTGAGTACATTGCAGCCATTTAGTATCCATGCTCTATATGCTGACTGCTGTCTTGCCTCAACCAATGTCCAAGTTCTTTCTCAAAGTGATTCCTTGTCTACTTCTCAGTGGGACCTCCTCAGGACTAATACCTCCCATATAGGAAAGACAACCTTTTCTGCAGTGGTATTTATACTGCTGTCTGAGAGCATTTAATGAAATCTAGTAATTTGAGGTTCAAAAGTCATGTAAGAGATAATTATTTATAGGTGGTGAAGATGGAATAGATTATATATGAATGCTCCGTTACTTCAAGGACATAATGCCGTGTACTCCTGGCTCTTCTGTTAATTTTCATCTGATTTTTCAGTTCTCTGTATCAGCATTTCCCTAAGTTATGAGTAGGTTTTAGTTAATGCTTCTTGTCTCCTGCCTCTGCCTTACAGCTGGTGAAACATTACTGTAAGGCAGTGTGCATTGACCTGATAGATGGAAGGCTGCAGTTGCACTTAAAACTAGATTCACTTTTTATTGTGACCAAGTGGAGAAATAAAGTGGCACTCGGACATGGCCTGTTTGTGAACTGGAGCCCAGACTCAGGAGCTGTCTCTCCATTAGACTGCATTAAGAGAGTCCCAAGAGTCAGATCCAGCTCTGCACCTTAATCTGTATGTTGTTGTGATGTTTTGTGTCATGGAAACAGAGCTATGTTGTAGGATCATTTAGTGATCTGAGTATAAATATGGAAACTTTTTCAATTTCAACACTATTTTACTTTAAAACAAGTCAGTTTTGGGGATCATGACTCTTCTCGTTTGTCTGTTGCAATCGTCCGGGCACAACACTTACCTGCTTGTTGAAGAGACTTCAGGTACTGAAAACCTGAGGTGCCATCCTGTTCTCCACCTTTGTTCTGAAGTGCAGAAGTCTCCTGGAGACCAAAACACCTTCGTGTAAACTAAATGTTCTACTTAATAATAGGGTGAAGAATGAGCAGTGTTTGATGTGAAGGAGTTTGGATTTAATGGATTCTCAGAAGTCAGTTTCAGTTTCCAGCATTAGTTTCCCATGTGTGAAATGGACTTTATATTTAACATCTACATACGAATGAACTGAGCTTACTTTACCATCACACCTTGCTTACATTAACTGGAAAAGTCTGGCGTTCTACCTGTATTTTGAACTGGTCAGGTTGGTGTGAGCTCTTGTAGAAGGCTTTGTGAAGGAAAGCAACCCCTAACAATAGTAGTTAAAAAAAACCCTGCATATTTTGTGACCTTTACCACTAGTCACATACAAATGCTTCAGTGTGATTATGCACATTTTCTGAGGATTGCAAGTAATGCTACAAAGGTTGTTGGCAAAAGTGCTCTTCTTCCAGTACCTTGTAGTTGTGAAAGAAACTCATAACAACCTGTGTACTACTCTGGTTTAGCTACATATGCTCTTCTTTGAGAAGCTCATTTTGTAGAGGAAGAAGATCTGATATCCTACCTTTTATATGTGCTAGATAAGGTATTGCTGAAGGCAGTTAAGTGATTTGCTAAAACCCAGTTCAGTTTCTCCATTCTTCACTAATACCTCTGGCTGTTAGCGTATAATTTTTACTATTTTACTTTACTGCTTTATTTTTACTAATAATTTTAGTAGTATTTTTCCTTTGTATGTGTTAGCATGTTGAGGATGGATTACAGGGCTTACTTCTTACTAACAGTTACATTTATTTCATTTTAGAAAGTGTATATTAACTTCAATTTCTTGTACTTTCTGTCTGTTCCACTTCAGGTATTTACCTGACTATGGGGAAAAAATATTATAAGTGAATTTTTGGGTCTAGTTTTTAGAAGTGTGTTGGTCTCTGCTGAATTTCCTCACAGCCTGACATGAGTGTCCTAGAAGTGCTGGCTGTCACTGCTTCATTTTAGGAGACAGAGTTCTGAGGCTGTTGGATCAAGGTCTTGAATACCTGTGATTTTTACAAGTTGTAACTTCCAACTCCATTTCTGATCTGAAATTTCAAGACTCCTCAGTAATATGCAAACAGAATAGCATATCCTTTTAGTAGTGTTAGGATCCTGTTTGCCTGAGTTCATTTTCATCCTTCACCAGTGCCAACAACTTTGATTTTTCACTGACCACAGTGGTTCCTGTGCTATCTGCAGACTTCGCAGTATCTGAACATAGATGCAGTCATTCAGTTTCTGAAAATGAAAGATTTGGGAACAGAGACTGCCGCCTCTGCCCCAGGGGCCTGAGGGTGTGCTGCATCTGCTGTTCCTTCTGTGGAAGGCTCAGGACAACCTGTTCTTTTCTTCTTGTTACTCCCAAAACCTCCCCCGACCAACACATTTACTTTTCTGGGATCCCCAGTGATGATGCCAGTTACTGAGATTAGGAAATGAGGTCACAGAGGTGATCAAGGAATGGGAAAGCGACCAGGTTCACCCCCAGAACCCCATTCCCGTTTGCATAGAGTGGAAATTATTTTCCCTTTTTATTATACAAATGGAAAGTCAGTTCAGAAATATCAGATTAGTCTTTTCAAGTGGAAAAGCTGGGCAGGCTGTTCATCTCCTTTGTGGGGAGTGACCACATGTAGCCACTACCTCCACTGGCCTTTGTGCATGAGATCTCTCATGGGCTGGTGGGACACCTGGAGATGGGCCAGCAAATCTCAGAGCAACTGCAGGAGCCAACACAGGTACTGAAAACGTCCAGTACTTGATATCTGAAATCTAGGAAAAACTGTTCTTCCTATATCTAGGGGAAAAAACCCAACAAATATTTGCAGAGCTTTATCTCATAAAGACTGAGAGAATAGAAACATATCATACTGAAACAACTAATCTGAAGTATGAGCTCACAGCTGCAGTGTACTAAACAAATAAGATGGTGCTGGAAGAATTGATTTTTCTCTATACCAATCCCTTCCTGCTTCAATGGATCATATTGCATTCTGGAGAGAGAATTACTCAGCTACTTGGTATTGGGGAGGAATAAAACAGGAGGCTCACTTTAAGGTAAACTGGAATATATGTCCTTTGTTAAGACACTAGGCACACTTCTGTCAGCTGGTAGAATTTAAATCAATGTTTTCATCATATAGTTGATACAGGATCTGTGCTTGAATAGCTGTGAATGCATTGTACATTAATTACCTTGCTACACTTGTGTGGGAGCTAACAGAGTACAGCGTTTCTCCCAGTAATAGACATCTGGTATTAGAGCCTGCTCCAAAACATTAGTAAGTTCTACAACTATAGACAGAATTTTATTATATTATTCAGTAATGTGATAATGATGAGCTGATTCTTACAAATCTTTGTAGAATCAAATTAAAATTTTACTTTTTCAAAATATCCAAGTGTTTAGGTAAGTGTTTCACTGGTTCAGTCAGTCAGCCAAATATTTGAGAAAAGAAGGTTAGTGGACGTTTTCTAGCAGAGTTTCAGAATTGCTTTTCTGTAATAATTTAAAACCCAATTTGCAGAACCTTCATATTAGATATCTTTGGAAGTAGAGTCTGACTAGTTAAGATTTATTTTCATACAGGTCTTGATTTTTCTTTGCTAATCCTTAGCTTCTGAATATACTGTTAAGGTAGATTCTAGGAAAAACAAAACCTTTTTCCGAAGATTGCTTCAAGTTACACTCAATGTTTATTCAAGCTGATCTGTTTTGAAGAAAAGACATTATCCTTACTGTTTTTTCTGTTACGTCTTTCAACTCCCAGAACAACAACAAAAACCTCCCCACCAAATGCAAAATAAAAAGAAAAAAAACCAAAAAACTTTTCTTGGTATGAATTGCATGAGAGTATGAGTCGAGAAATACTTCTTATGTGTCTTCACATGCACATGCCAAAAGGTCTCTGCCAGAGCTGTTCTCTATTGGAATTTACAGGGGCTTGTGAAGAGCAAATACTGAAGCACTGTCTTGCTCTTTCTCCTTTAAAATACTATTTGAAGAGGAGCCTGAGGAGCTGGATTGCTCAGAAAAAGATCTGTTTAATATCTAAGACAGAACCCCTGGGTTGCTAAGCTGTAATTGAAAGGTAAATTTTGAGACAATACAAAATTAAATTACTATTTGCATAGTTTATTGTTCCTTCAGGATTTATAAAAACATCCCCAGTATTCTTTGCTTCCACAAAAAAAAAAACTATCTTTGCTTGTTGAATTATAAGTTTTAGATTGCAGTTTTCTTTCTGAAAGACTTGAGCAACTATTTGAATTCCCTAAGAGGATGTTAAAACAAGGGAGACAAAAGTCTCATCTTCAGTTTTCAGTCCTGGTTGTGGAGAAAGGCAGTACTGCAGTGTATGCTGTCCATTACAGGACCAGGCATTTCTCATGTAAAAACATCTGAAATGTTGTTAATATTTTTGATGCTGTTTTGATTTTATTGTTTTTCTGTATTAACTAAAAACAGGGATGAAATGCATGGGGCTTTTAGTGGAAACTTCAAATATAAAGTTAACCTTACAGTTAAAAAAATTAAATATATTTACTAATGACCATTCTTAAAGGATGAAGTAATTGGAAGACATTAAGTAGGAGATAGTACTGTGTGTCTTGGCTTCCAGAAGGAGTATGATGCCAGCCTTCTCTGGACTGCCAACATCCCAAAAAGTTTCCCTGCTGGCTCTCTTCACAGAGGGTTGCCTGTATATGCCTCCTGGTTCTTGATGCTGACACAGTAAATAAAACTTTGACAAGGTTTATGCCACAGTGGGCCTCAATTGCAGATAGTCTCTAGGTGTAGCTCCAGTGTAGTTGTTCATAAATGGAGACTGCTGGCTTGGGCCAGTTAGCAGATGAATCATTTGTACACTTTTTACAATGTTAATTCATGGTTTTGTCCATTAATGGTTTTGGAAGATTATTAATCAGACATGTATTGATGCAGATGTTGAGCAATGAGTCTGAAAACCAGTTTTTTTCCTGACTTCTTGTGGCAGTAGGTACAGAGTAGGAGGAAGGAGAAAAATGCTTCCTCTCCCTGCTCTGTCTGTCCTCCTCAGCGAGGGGCCCAGGAGAATCTATTTATTTCCAGGGCAAGACAGGATTTCCCTCTCTTCAGGTATGCTTGGCCTTTCCTCACAAAGGGTAATGTTCAGTGCAGGTCCCTTATGGGACACTGTTGTTTGTTAAAGTGAAATCAACACTCAATGTACATATGGGATGAGGGAAGAAGATGGTGATGTAAAAGGTCCTTGAGAGTGGGTCTGTTATGGTAAGTCATGCTTAACCCTCTCTGCATACCTTGCTAGTTGCTCTTCCTTTCAGATGATAAAGTTTTGCAGTTTCTGGAATAAAGAGCTGGAGTGGACCCCCATGTTGTCTAAAGAAGTTGGGTAGAGGCTCCCTGGCAGCAGCTTGCACATTTGCTGGGTTCAGTGGAGCTCTGGTTGCCAGCGCATCGCTTGGCGTAGAGGCCCAGATGCCACTTGCTCCTGCCGCTGCTTAGTCATGCTCAGGGCTCAGCCATCCCAGGAAACACAAAACCAGGTTCTGGGGAAATAACCAGACTTTGCCCATGGGAAGCACCTAATTAGATGGGTTTATCAGGTGTTTTGTAATTACAGAAACACATAGATAATTATTTTCCTTTGAGCTAGCTTGTGCTTACATTCTCTTAAGAATGTGCCATTAAGAAAAAAGGTAAACTGCTATTTAATTGTACTTTAGACTATAGATATTTAAGGTAACTGAACTGTAACAGTAAAACAGGGCACAGAGACTATGTTATTGTTTGAGTAACATGAGATTGATCCAGAGCTTTCTCTTTTGCCACACATTTCTGAAGTTTTAAAATCTACATGCATAGTACCAAGCAAGAATGATCAGATGAGTAATCTGTTTAAGTGTAAGACATTGCATATTTACTAAATTATAGTCAGATTAGGATTCTGCATTTGATGATTTGAATGTAGTGGTTTTTGGTGTGTTTTTTGGGGTTTGTTTTTTTTTGTTTGTTTGTTTGTTTGTTTGTTTGATTTTTTTTTTTAGATCCAATGAATTATTTGAAAAATACAGTGTACAAAACAGGAAGAGAAAATTATTTTCCAAACAGTAGATCAGTTAAGTTCAGCTTCCACTTGATGCAGCTCTGTTCTTGTGTTTAGCATCAAAATGTATAGCTATATTTTTATTTAAAAGATTATTTATGATTAAGAAGTATTGCATGATAAGATGTAGACTAGCCCAGTACTAGCTCAGGAAATACTCATCTTGGATAAACAAATTATGCTAAGGTTACCTTATCACTAAAAACCAGTACTTATTTTGGAAAAAGTTCTCTTGCCTTACTGATCAATAATTCATGGAGTTAGGGAGACATTTATATGTTCCATAGAGATACTAGACCAAGTTTAAAAATAAGAAAGAAGATTTACAGTTATTTACTGTAGATACTTCTTTTGAATTCAAAAGATAGAGAAGAATTTATTGTAATATATAATGTACAAAAAGAATTCAAATCATTAACCTCAAGATACCTGTTCCTGCAGTCTCTCATGTAGATAAAGCTTTTAATGAGAGCAGAGCTTCAGGTTGTGAGTACAATTTTCTCCTGCAACATGTAACAGGCACCTCCCTGTGCTGCCAAGACAGTGCTCAGCGCTTCCTTCTCCTCCTTCTCCCTGTCATTGCTCTCTCCAGCCATGAAGACCCTTGGGTTAGCCCCATGGTGAAGAATAAGTGGCCAGTGCTGCTGGGCTGGTTGTTACTGGAGCACTGCACAGTACTCTAGCCTCAGGAGAGGGCAGTGAGCAGAGGGGAGGCTGAATTACTGCTGAGTCAGAGGTGAGGAAGAAGGGTCACTTAAGAGTTAGGGATACATGTAGATAGATTAGATATAGATATAGATATAGATATAGATATAGATATAGATATAGATATAGATGTGTGTATATATATATATATGTATAATGCAGAGCAGAGTCGGAAAAGAGGAGAGGAAGAACATGTAGAGACTGACAAGGAAGGATCATTCTGTGGTCAATGCACAAGATTGATATAAATTAAGTTTATTGTGTCTCACTCATCTCCAGCGTTGGCTTTGTACTGATGCACGTTAAAGGGTTGTGCAGGCATCACACGTTAGGTACGGTGAGACAGGCTGAATCAGCAGAGACTCAGTCTCCTTGTGTGAGGGAAATGGCAGCTGTGCAATTTCAGCACAAAAATCAGAGGGGAGCAAATTCAGAGGGTCTTGTGCTTTTCCTGTTTGGCTCCACAGGCTGCCGTTCTGTGAAAACCGTTGATAGACTTGAGGTTTTGGCTAATGTTAGGTGTTTCAAAAGCAGTCAGTGGCAATTGCTGTGTTACTACTTCTGGTTTTAAACATGTCTTTTGTAGTTTAATGGGAAAGAGAGGGTGGAGAAATCTTGTGGGCAAAGCTGTGGAAATAGAGGGAAATTTTCTTAAGTGTCACATTAAAGAGTTGAAAGCATATTTTGATTTAATGGCACCAGTAAACCCCTCTGCATTCATTTTCTATTGTGTTGTCTAACTTAATTGTTGGTTGTAAAAAAAGCAGAGATAATTAGTGTTTGAACTGTGGTAATGTAGAAACCAGGACCAGAACTGCAGGTAGAAAATGCTGTGGAACTGCCGAGGCCCTGCATTAGAGAACTCACTGTCTACTCAGAGCAAACAAAACACAGAAATGGAAAACTGAGGCATGGAAAGAAAAGTTTGTTCCATTAGAAACCAGGAAATGAGCTCAGGGCTTATGATTATCATCCTGCATGTTATTTCCAAGCATGCCCTCTCTTTCTCAGAAATAAAAAATACTAATACCAAATTATTGAACATTAAAAAAAATATGTTCTGTTCCACTTTAGAATGAGCAGCATTTTTTCATTAATATTTATGTCATTATATCAATTGTTATTTTATATAAATTAAGTATATATAATACCAAATTTTAAGCAATGGCTATGCTAGATTTACATGGATTGTAATATCAACTGTTTCTTTCTTTAGTGCCTTAGCAGAAAGTGAGAATCATACCTTGTGGCTCAGTCAGTGCAACCCATTATGTGTGTATACTTACACAAGTTCTTGAAGAACTTGCAGAACAAAATAAAAACAGAACAGAACTTGCAGAACAAACATAAAAAGTTATTTTAAGAGATCCCTTAACAAATATTATTGGTGGGTGAGAAATGAGAATGCAGAACAGTAAGGCAGAGTTGGTTGAATAAATGCTGGACAATTAGCTCAGCTTGCTGCAGAAAAAGAATCTGTTTTTCAACTGCAAAACCCTTACTGGTGGATTCAAGGAGTCCAATTGTCTTCTCACAGTAGAAGCATTTAAAACATTGACAATGTTCAAGTCAGAAATCCTTATGATAAAATAAGATGTAGATATTTGAAAGAATTCAGTTTGAAGTTACAATACATAGGCAAATACAAAGGAATCTCTGAAAGAGTGTCTGTATCTAGAATGCTATTGCAGTTAAGAAAATGTAATTTATATTCAGGATAACAGGGTTTTGATGTATTCATGAGAGAAGAAAATCCTCATCTTTGGGGAATGACAACAGAAATAGCTTCACCTATTTCACTCTGCATAGAGATTTGAATTCTATACCTCTTTTTGGCATTGGTCTTAGAAAAAAACAGATCTTTTTCTTTTATACAAAATGAAATGACTTGGAATTGGGAGTGTAGATGTCTTAGAAGTTTGTTATTAAGTACATGTGTATTTCAGTAGTTGAGAGCCTGGCTGAAGACTAGAATCACAAAATTTCAAATTGAGTAAGTAATAATGTTCTTTTATTTATGCTGTAATTTATTTGGGAGGGGGATAGGAGTAGCATGACAGTAGGATTTTATGTTCAAAGTTGCCGTGGTAATCCAATCTACTACCTGTTGCTAAGACTATGCTGTAGCTGTTACTACTTTTATTACAGCTCTTTATCCTTTAGTTTTTAAGGTGTTTGTTACAATTCAATTTCATTTTCAGGAAAACCAGTAAGTTTTGCCACTTGCTAGGGGGGCTCTATAGTAATAGCAATGATAGCAATGCAAGAACCTGATTCTGCTGATATGGCTTCTGTCCTCTAATGCAGAGATATTTACAAGCTGTCAAACCATGTAGGAAGATAAGATTATCAAGACAGTTCAGTGCCCTGTCTATATTAATATCCACTTTTCCTGTAAAGTCACTGATCAATATTTGGAGACAGAAATGCCCCACCAATAACACCATACAAAACATACAAACAGGTGGTTCCTAGCATTAGAACCTGGAGAATCCTGTCTGCTTCAGTGGTGTCCCAGGACCTCTGTTACTGTGCCAACCCTGCTGAGCAGCAGCAGTATGGTAAGCCTGAAGTCAGCCAGAGTGCTTCCATTTGGGATCCCAGCAGTGAGACTCTCAAGATACCATCAGCCCCTCTAGATAGTAGATGGCTTGCTCAACTATACAGCGCATGGAAAATATTTCTCAAAGTCAAGATGGCTGTCTAAACCATGCCTTTCAAGTATGGAGGTGGTGATAGATGACTTTTGTCTTCTGCACTTAAAGTGCTGTATTTATACAGCATTCTCTCTTGTTGGATTCTTTTTTCAAGACCTGTCTCCTGGTTTTAGTTGAATAATTCCCTATCCTTTCCTGCTAGATAACAACAATTGTCTATCTTTTTAGCCACATGTGAAAACCATTGGCTGAATTTTGCAAAATTTGTACTGGCAAGCTCCTCCTGAATCTGAATCCCTCACATCTTCAAAAAGAAAAGTTCCTAATTAAGCAGGCTGTGCAAATTGCCCATTTTTATGCTCCTCTCTGTCTTCGTGTCCAGTGGTTTAGCACTTTATGTAAACTTTTATATAAACTTTCATATTTTATCTAGAAAATACTGAAAGTTAAGTAGATATCATGCAGTAGAATCAAAGAGATAAGTTACTGTGTTTTGTCCAGAACAGTACTGTGATGGCTGTTGCATAACAAGTGCTGGTTTTTGTTTAACTGAGCTGTGGGATAATATTACACTGTACGAGTGTGTACATACACAGTACATACGTGTTTTGAGGGTATGCCTGCATTGGTGTGAACTAAAGGTGCATATATCTGTTTTGTTTGCTACCAAATAGTCACAGGGATAATCACAATGGAAGGCATACTCACAGCTAAGGGGTTTGGTGTGGTCTGAGTTTTTTAAATACAATCCTCAAGGGTGAGGTCTTGGATTCTTCCCTCCCCATGATCTTCTTATAATTGTGGCACCTAATTTAGGAAAAGAAGAGTCTTAGACTTCATCTGCATCAGTCAGAAACATTTTGGGTCTTTGAACGTCTCTTTAAGCATTAGTCACTGGGCGGAGGCACCTACTTCTCTCCACTCATTTAGACCTATGAGTGTGTGAAATACGTTTGACCTTAAGGCAATAATTCATAGCCCATTATCAAATTCAAAAACAAGTGACAGAATTGCCAGTGCAATATAATACACTGGCGTTTTGGAAATCTACCTTTGTTAGCTCGTGCAATGGAGGGTTGCTGTCTGTCCGATCAGCTCAGGCCACTTTTTCAGTCAGATATTAGTGTTGCAGGCTCTACATTTGCTCCTGCCAGAGCAGACAGGTCTGTGAAGGGGGAAATGTGAGTGCTGCTTCAATATCTGAGTTTCTGATGACTGCTGTTACCTGGTTCTCGATGGCAGTTTTCGCATCCTCTTGGTTTTCACTTGTCTGCAAGAACTTTTTCCAAAGTCTGCATGTTGTAAGAGCTTTGCCTCAAGATGTGTCAGTTCAGTCTTCTCACCAGTCACTGGTGTCATATGATATGCTAAAAGAGAGGATTTCTCCAGTGTCTGTAAAATACTCATCGAACTTGTTCATTTGTCAGAATGGACAGCTGTTAAAGGTATGCCTGTGTATCCTAGGGTCTTCCTCTGTATCCAAGTAAGACATACCAGGAGAATTCCAGCATTAAGAGGGGTTTTAGGAACAGATTGTCAACTTCTCTTTCTTGCATTTTACTGATCAGCACAGCGAGAGGTGATAGTACTGTTTGGGAGGTTAAGATACAACTGCAGTGTGGATTTTGGTCAGTAAAGGAGGGCAGAAATTAGAGCTGGCAGGTACAGTGATGCAGTCCCAGTAGTTCTTGTTGAACATAAGAACCCCCATGCACTTCAAAATACTTAAAAAACAGAACATATGTGAAATGTCTCATCTGCAGCTGGAAAAAGAATTTTCAATAGCTGAATGTCAAGTAAATCACTGGTAATAAATTAATAAAAATAATTCATTCACAGGGCAGGACCACTACTAGGGAAATTAAGTCATTTTCTGTGTAAAAAAACATTTACAAAACTGAATTACAGTTTCTACATCATCATTTTATCCTCTTTTATAAAAAGGGAGTACCATCAATTACTTTCCTTTGTAGAGCATTTTGAAACAAAACTGCAGAATACGTTCAATGAAATCAATACTTACGAGCTCATTAGGACTGCTACCAGAAATAGTAGAACCATGCAGCATACAGCATGGAAAAACATACATTTTTTAATGTTTACATGCTTAAAAATTCAGTGCTTACAAATGAATGAAGTGAGGTGGCTGCTCCAATTTCTCCTGCTGCAAAGGGGAGTCATCCTGAGTCTGTAACCCGTAAATCAGTCTCCTTGTGTCTGTTCAGAGGAAATGGTTTTGTTCAGAAGATCTGATGCACATGAGAAATCTGTATAAAATGTCTTAGGCAAACAAGAATTTACAGTAACACTTATAGCACTAATACAACAGAGTGAAATAGATCCAAACCAGCATGTATCACCATGAACAAGCATTAGATCTCTTTAAATAAAAATATAATTCCAGTAATTCTGGTACTCACTTTTAATGGAGCTTTTCATTTGAGTTTGCTGCTTTTACAGAGCAACATTTCTCTCTTAGAAACCTTTTCACTAAAACCAGATTGATGTTTAAAACATCATCAAGCCCTCTTCCTTCAGGTCAAAAATCCCAAGCCTTTTCATAACTGAAATAGTGGAGGAGCCATGGGGTCCATGGAGTCCACAAGAGGCATTACTACTGCTGCTTGGTTTTCCATTAAAAGTTGTCAGCCACTGCAGTATGTATCCTGAACAGTCAACTTAAGAAATACTGTAATGAAGATTGTAAGAAAGCTTGACTGGAATTAATACTTGTAACCTCTTGTGAATTTGCTGTGGTATTCCTGATTTACCACATGGAGCTGTGTACTAAATAGAATCAATAATTTGGTGGTTGGCCCTAACTTCTGCTGGATGAAGCTACTCTGTTGTTTTGTCACAGCTATGGCCCTATTTTCTCTCCTAATTTGTTGTGCTTGCTCAGTGAAATTGAATCGCACGCTGTTTCAGGCAAGTCTTGGAGAAGTTGTTTTCCTCGGTGCAGATGCCTCTTTCCTCCAGATGTGAAAGGCAGTCAAGAGCTGCCTCATTTTTTTCTTAACCCTTCTGAACCATCTTGAACTGTCCTTGATGCTATGGCTGCAGTAGTGCCGTGGTTCTTGCCCTGTAGCTGATTTTCTGGTGCCTGTGATCTGTCATGCATGTCAGTCACAGCTCTGGCTCCTTATGTAGGTTGCTTTGGTTATTTAATTTGTGTTCTTGTATGTTTTATCAAGGACAAAGTAAAATTCAAGAGCACAGCAGCCCCTGGGAGATGTCCCTGCTGGAAGCTCTTGTGGCAGTTTGGCACCAGTAAGGGTGCAGCCCCTGGTGTTTGCAGCTGCAGATGTTCCAGCCTTGCATCTTCAGCCCAAAGCAGTCAAGGAGAACCTGTACCCTGACCATTTCCCTTCACCCTGCTTGTTTCATTTGGGAACACAATGAGCTGTCAAAATTTCCTGCCTTGTTTCCACAGAATTCCTTCCTTTCACTCTAAAAAGATTATTTCTCTAAAACTGCTAATTGCATAAATTGTCAGAATGATTGCTTAGCTTGATTTTTAAGGTGGAGACAAAGAGATGTAAAGGTTTGATGAACTGATGAAGTCAGCCTCAAAGTCATCTGCCAAAACAAAAAAATAACATGGAATGTGCTGCCATGAATGGCCCTTGCCTCTTGGAAATTAATGTGATAAGTTGTATATCTGGTGTAATCCCTGTTCTTAGTCTCTCTGTTGAGTGTAGTTAGATGTAATTAAAATTAATAGGGAAGAATATAAATATTTTCCAAATACCTGAGCCAAGAAAAAATGGAGGAAGGGAGGTGTGGCTGTTTTAGCCCACCACCACTTCCTAACTAATCTTTCTCTAATGATGTAGAGAGAGACTAGATGGCACCTGGTGAAATATTTTGAAGTAACAGATTCATGAGGTAGAGCAACTTGATAACATCTTTGACTCATCAGAAACTTGCCTTCCCTCAGGATAAATTTAATAATCATATAAGAATATAAAAATTCTAGTGGCTTTTCCTAAGTCAGCAGGGATGCAGATTTATTCGGCATACAGGTTCCTATAATGCTAGAGACAGCCCAAAATTACATTGTCTATAAAAAAAATGTAAAATTACACAAATAGCCAATTGGAATCATCACTAATTTTTCATTACTTCTGTTCGTGGGGTTTGCTAGTTCAGTGAAACTCATTCACATTTCTTACTAATTGCATCAATAGCTCCGCTGCTTTCCCTCTCTTTGCTGAAATTACTTTGAGTAGTGTACATAAGCATCTAATATGGCTAGTCTGTAGTTCTGTATGAGACAGCAGCACTGTGGGAGGAAGCTGGTCTACTAGGAACATCCAGGCATCTGGGCCACAGAGCAGTTGGGACAGAAGAGGTGACAGCAGCAGTGAACTTAATTTAAAATAACTCCAGCTGTTAATACCTGGTATCTCCCAGCATTGTGTTATCCTCAAGTATCGGTAGTGCTCTTCTGTGTCAAGATCATCAAGAAAAATTCTTTAGGACCATTCCCAGCATGAGTTTTCTAAATATCATGGAGATTATGGAGTAATTGTTCCCAAGCAAAAGTTTCCTTTCAGTCCACTGTGCTATCTTAAGTTTAGTCTTCAGTTCTTGTACTCATCTCTTGCCTTCTCTTGTACGTTTAACGAGGTCCATATTGTTGAATTGCTCTACAGTATTGCTTTCTTTTCCTTTTGTCTAACAGTCTAACAGTTAGTTATTTTATTTGAGGTAATTAAGTATCTTGTATGGTCTACTTTTGGTAAGCCCACTTTGTGTTTTCTTTGGTGTTAGAGCTGTCTACCTACCTTTAGTGTTCTCTTCCTCAAAATTTGGGGTCACACTATTGTAAGCAATCCTTTTGATACATGACTGAATATGATTTTATTTTTCTCTAGTACTATGGTACCTCCTCTGATTTGCTAGATGCATTATTTCATGCCTAGAAAGAATATCTGTCTTGCTGGTCTTATAGTATCATATGCTTTGGGTGTTTTTTCAGATTTTTGGAGTCTGAATTTCTCTCTCTCTCTCTCTTTTTTTTCTCTTTTTTTTTTTTTTTTTTTTTTTTTTTTTTTTTTTTTTGGGGGGGGTGTGGGTGTGGGTGTGTGGGTGTGGTTTTTTTTGTTTTTATTTTGGTGGGTTTTTTTAATGCTTCTGCTGATACAGTCACAAGTGACATGTTTATCAGTGTGTAACACAGGGGATTACTTGCAGATTCCTGTTAATTCATTGGTGCCTGCAGAAAAACAAAAGTATTGGTCAAGGCATGCTCTGAATTCACACCCGTCCTTAATTTGCTGATGCCTGGATTAGTAGCAGGCTCAAGCCTGCCTGATTTTTTTGAGTTTATATAATGTGTACCATGTGCTTGCCATTCTTACTCTTTCTGCACACGTGAGCCAGTCTGATGGGGTTACCTGTGGCAGAGAGCAATGCTTTTAAGTCTGGGTGCTGCTTCATGGGCTCTGGCTTGTGGGTGCTGATGAATCTTGTGTCGGTGTTTTACAAACTCTCCAGCTATTTGCTCCACCCTTCTACTCTTTAACGCAAGGATCGCGGGGGGATGGGTTCTTGTACCTTCATTGCCACAATTACATTGCATGCAATTTTAAGCTGCTGATGAAGGTAGACCCACGGCATTACCATACCTTTGAAGTAGAACAGCTGAAGATCAGGTAGAGGTTTGCACCTCCTGCCCCTGCTGTCAGGAGGGGTCAGTGGGGTCAACAGAAGCTTGAGTTGTTTTGGACTGGTTCCTTAAGAGTGGTTGGCAAGCAGGAGCCGAGAACAGGGAGCACGTGTTCTGTCTCTGGGATCAAAAAAGCAAAGTGAAAGTAAGGTTGAGAGAACCTAGATTTATATTTATAATCAAAAGTGACTGTGTTTGAAATATTCTTAATTTGCGTGCACTCTCTTGTGTCTTTTGTATCTCTAAGGACCCCTAGAGGGCACGGAAGTTTTTCTCCACCTCAGATATTTAACTTAATAACTTGGCTTTCTTCCCTTAAACATAATTGTAAGCACATTTGAAGTGAACATTAGATAGAAATAAAATAACAGCATTTAACTAGGTCAGTCTTTTATGCTACAAGATGTTTCCTTGTTTTTAAATACAAACAGTAGAAGCTTGCACTAGCAGCCAAATTCTTGAATTATTGTTTAGGTTAGTCAGATGCTATATTTGTATCCCAGAGGAAATGCAATTCAAACTAACTAGAAATTCATACTTCATTAGAAACTTTGTTAGGACTACAGTGTGCTCTGTGTAAGGATGTGCAATGGGGTATGCTTTCAACACTGCGGTCTCTGTTTCTGTAGAAGAGGAATTAGTATGGTGAAGAACTAGAGTACTCTAACTAGAACCTCAAGGTCTCCAAACTTCATCTTATTTAAGAATTTTTAATATTTTGATTTGGTCTTGTTGATTGCCTGTAAAGGAACAATTACATTTCACTACACGATATTTAAAATTAGGGAAACATAAAAATGACATATGCTTCCCCACTACTTCCTGTCTACTTGGAGAGAGGTTTTGTAACTCTTATACATCCTGGGGAGCATTTTTCTCCTTAAATTACTTTTGCCTATTTCATCAATATTACATGGTAAGTCAGAAACTAGTCAGTGTGAATTGCACAGCAATATACAATATTATTTCTTAGTATTGTATTGGCACTTCATCTCCTTTAAATATACATACTAACACTCCAGAGTAATGCTTATCTGAGAACATCAGGTTTTCACCTACATGAAACAGCTGCGGTGTTTGAGTAGAAGGCTGGCATTTTCCAGAGTGCTCAAAGAGCAGAAAGTAAAACAAAAACAAACAAACAAACATACAAACCACCCACCTAAGTGCAAAAACATCTTTGTACTTTTTGGAGGTGATTTTTTCATCAGCTGATGGCTTTGAGACGTGTCCCACAACTGTGGAGGTCCATGGGATTGTGGGCCTAGTTCGGGATTGGGACCTTTGTACGTGAAGCCATGACAGTCAGAGTCCTACCTGCTCTTGCTTGAGAAAAAAAAGGCAGATGTCTGCGCTTTTTGTGAAGCAATGAGAGTCTGCTTGGTGGGCAAGAAGTTGTTCAATTGGATAATGTTGTTTAATCCCAGCCAGCAACGAAGGGTTTTTTGTGTCTTTGTTCTGATAAGAGGATCAGCTGTACTGCTTTACCCAATTTCCCAGGGATGTCATGAGAGATGATTTTTTGGACCTTAGTTTTCCCACTGGAGGAGTGTAATGTCGTCACTTTGTGTTAAAAAATAGATCTAGATCAAAACAGCAGAGAAAGGCAGCTGCCCCTTCTAATGTCTCTGGGGATTTTGTGTTTTGCAGGAGATGCACGGGTGAGAGGTCAGACAGGGGTTGTCTCCGAGCGCCGCGGCTCCTACCCATTTATAGACTTCCGTCTTCTTAACAGTAAGTGCAACCCTTCTTGCAGGTCTGTATTTAAATATAAACAAATTAAAATCTCTATTGAAAGTGTATGAGCCAAACTATCTCATCTCATACGTATCTGTAGCTCAGCTGTCTTCACACAGTCAGTATTAATTCCATTATTTCCACTCAGTGTCTGGCTGTGAAGTATTTTGATTGTGTGAATAATCCATAATGCTCAATCTGTCAAATGTAAATACAGTAGGGCCATGGGGTGTGCTAGGGAAGGAGCAGGGGCAGTTCAGAATTAAAGAGATAAACCTCTGTGTCCTTCAGCCTCTTAGACAACAGTTGGAACAGATTTATGTGAAGCTGTTATCCGGTCATATAGAATTGGCACAGAAGGGGAGCATGTGACAGCACTGACCAGTGGTTTACAATAACATTAATTTTTCCAACAATTAGAACCCAATCCAAAGCCCCATGGAGTCTTCTCATTGACGTCAATGGATTTTGGGTCAGGCCAGCAGTGAACATCTGTTAAAAATAATCTTAACCTCATTTTGATTGAAGTTATTTTGCCACTGTTGTAAATGAAGGACAGCAAATCTAGGGAAAAAAAAAAAAAAATGAGACCTTGTTTGAGACCCTGTTGGGTTTTTTTCACCTGACGGACTCTATACTGATGCAAACCCATTAGTGAGTGTGTAAAAAATAAAATAAAAAGAACCACTTAGTTTTGGGCCCTGTAGCACTCAGCCTGGATGCTGTGTAAACTTCAGTGTTCAGACACATGCAGATCTCGATGTGTCCTTGTGTACTGCACAAACAACCTTTGAAAAAACTGTTATTCACTGTCTTCATCAAAACAGACTGGAATTCCACAGTTTCAGTGCTGACACTGTTATGCTTCTAGCAATTGTTCTTTTCATCAAAGAGCAATTGTCAAACCAAAGTTTGAATTCTCCTTTTTGTACCTCCTTCTCTGGGTGCCTGGGGAAGGGAGGAGGAAGCCGGGAGGGAAGGGAGCAGGGAGGAAGCAAAGCAAAGCAGGAGGGCTGGCTGGGAGTCAGGGGTAAAGAGGAGCTGGGGAGGGCATGGGATCTGATGGGCTGCATTTATCCATGCTGGCAGAGTTACTGCCACCCAGCAACATGCTGCTATCAGTCTTTCTGATTAAAGGTATTTTCTGGGTTGAAAGTCCATCAGAGAGCTTGCTCTGGCTAAGGTAGAAGACATAAGGGGTAAGATGGGTCCATCAGATTCCCAGGACAAAAGGAATAACTTACTTGTTGAGCAGAGTTTTGAGGACAGTTTAGTTCTGATTTGCCAGTGAAAAGCATGAAGAAAAATCAGGTGTAGGCTAGCTGGAAATAGTATTGGTCATGCATGCCCTTATAAAGACTGAGAGAAAATAAAGCACCTTTCATTCATGAAGTAGAAGTGGATATATATTCATATTCAGATATGACTAAATTAATTATTTCTTTTTTGTTTTGAATACATACACGTTATGTAAAATTCAGTTTCTTTTAAACTTTTCAGTTTTCAGTTTCTTTACCCATGGAGAAGGAATAACACAAGAATGGTTTCAGGATTTTTTTCTGGTGATAGGGCTTTCACTTCTAGCCCCTGTAGATGAATCCTGCCATCCTCCAGATCCTACCAGTTTCTGGGAAATGCTGGTGCTGTCCTTGGGCTGTGTAGGGAGACATCCATGGCGAGGGATGCTCTGGTGAATACTCAGCCTTTGATCATGCCAGGAGCGGGGCATTTCACATAACCCCTCTAAATATCACTGCTGAACCTAAAAAGTGCTGCCTCCTTGTGTGTGCACCTTTGGTCCAACAGGGTGGAGCACCTGAGGGTTCTATGCTCCCGTGCTCTCTCTCACAGTGACCTCCAGCTTGCTCTTTTTACTGCTTTTCCATAATCTGAAAGAAGTCAGTATGGCTGGCTGATCATGATCTCTGTAAGGGAAAGCAGTGATCCTGATTTTAGATTCCCCATAGTTTTCAGGTTTTTATATATTTACCATTTTTTTCTCTAATGAGTAGTGTTGCCTTAATTTTTTGGTGCAGAATGAAGTGGGATGGATTTCTAGATACTTGACTACTGATGTTGTAGCTGGCAAGTGCACACTGGGCCTGGCTCACCTGATGACCTACAAGTAAATGAAGATGCTCAGTGTCAGAGCATGCAGATGTGTTTTGCCAGGAAATAAGTAGGCTTTTGTAATACTTGTTCATCTACATCTTTCTATTAAATCCATTTCTGCTGTGCAGAAGTAGCAAAAAACATAAGCACATAAGCAGCAAAAAAACATGGTGCTGCACATCCTGTCAAAAAGAAATATGTATAAATGCCACTACTTCACACTTTATTGAAAAGTACCCAGCTAGTACTTGCAGTAAAATTTTGTCACCAAGTTACATTTGTTTGGGGGCAGTAACTAGCAGGCGGCAACTGTATACTGAAGGATGTTAGAGTGAGGGAAGAGGCAGAGGAAATTTTATGGTAAATATCCTCAGAGGTCATAAACAAATGCAGCATAAACATTACTCTAGCTCCTCACTAACAAACTGAGCTTAAATAGCGACTGTTCCATTTCACATCTGAAATACTGTTCCAAATAACAGTACCAGCCGTGTTTTAAAGTAAGGGGAAACAGTGAAGCTCATTCTGGCACATCTATTGACATCTATTATGTAAATTCACATGTAGAAAAAATACAAGGCATTGATATTTAATGTCAGACTAAAGGTTACTTAACGTGTAACTTTTTTTAGTGTGCTTGCAGATTCAAATTAGTGGATTTTTCCCTACTTTGATTGTTAAGGGTTAACACTGACAAGACCATATCTTCTATTTTTTCTGGAGTCATGCAGTAAAAGTCGCTATGTTACTTAAGACACCATGAAGTCTTTTTGGATAGGAAAACTTTGGATAGAAAATGGGATCTTCTGTGGCCCAAATCAAAGACAACTGTACTAATGTTAGCTTCTTGCTTTTTGAGTCTGTGATGCTGATTTGAGTCACTGATGATCCTTCAGTGACTCTCTGCAGTATATAGAAAGTTAGTGTTACTTCACCTTGTCTTTGCCGGGCTGTCAGGACCATGAGCATTTCTCAGAATCCTGTCTGGGAGAGATGCAGGGCTTTAGTGTCTTTCTCTGCCTCATTGCAAGATTTTCTAGGCATAGTTGCACTGGTGGGTTTGGAGGCTCTTAAGATAACTCTGGGATACCAAACTGAGTGTAAAATACCCCTGTGTCACCAAGAACTCCTTGGTTCTGTTCTCTGAGGACTGAATGTTTGCCCCAGCCCCTAGAGTTAGTCCCACAACTTTGGAGACCCGTGTGATCTACCAGGTTCTGTTATGTGTTGATTGCAGCCAGTCAGAAGCTTGAGGGGAAGCCGTGTAGCAACTCCTCCCCTGCGGAGGGAGGACTCTTAAAACAAGAGATACAAATTTTGCACAGCCCTATAGGTTTCTAGGAAGATAGGGTGACAGTTTTCTCTTCAATTAATTCCAAACAAAACCTCACAAATTTTAGGAAATTTTGACTCTGAACTGGGTAGCTCAAGCTTGAGACTGAACCTGGTGCAGGTCGAAATTGATGTTGGCAGCTCATTGACACTTCTGCATTTCAGTGAATTAAATGAACCTTACTGTATTCACAGGAGAGAAAAGGAATTAAACTGAATATTTGCAGGGTAATAATTTAGAATTCAAAACACTTCTGCAGTGAAAATTAATCCAATTTTCCTTGTAGCAGAGTTTATTTTGGATTGGAGGAATAAAGGAGCATAGCTATGGTAAGCAATAACTTAGTTCTCTGATTCACAAAGTTGCTCAGTGAGTCATTGAAGCAGATCCCACCAGTGACTAATATGCATTGATTTAAATGGATTTCATTATCTCATTATGAGGTTTTTTGATGACTGTGACAGTACACTTCTTCATTGGCTTAACTCAAAGTTTGAGGGAATTCCTTGTGATAAATGTAGACTTGTAGGTAAACATGCAGCAGTAAGCATGAAGACCTCACCCTACTGCAATTATAATAAAAAAAATTTGTTTTATTGCCATGTTCAATCAAGTAGAGTAACAAAATAACATAGTTCACAGCTGTGATAAGTAACTTACTATTTACAATTATGCTTGTCAAGCAAGTCAGAAGATGAGGCTCTTAAGACTTAACTTCTCTAGTTCCCATCTTGTTTATGCTAAGCTTTTATCTGGATTAAATTTTGGCTTGCAAATGACAAAATTATTAGCCTTTAATTGACTATATTTAATTCACTTCTTCAGTATTCACTTCAGTATTTATATATGTGACCTGCAAATTGGAGTCTCTGTACCCAAATGTTGTTACCCAGAGAGATACCTATTTTCTTACACCTTGCACAGCAGGAACAGAGAGTGGGATCTGAGAATATGTAAAATGTTAAAACATGTCTGTAGACATTCCAAAGGTATGTCTCTGTATTACTTAGGATCTTGATATTGTCATGCAGGCAGAAGCTGAGTCCAAAAGAGCACCACCTGCTTTAAGCTTAGCATGGCAAATTAATTTATTACAGATTATATACTTCTAACTCCAGATGGTGATAAATGGCAATATTAGGTAACATTCCATCTCTGTCCTCGATTTGCTGTCTGATCCGAGTCAAGCAAAATACTCTGGTTTTCAGTTTGTTTGCAAATAAAGTGAATTCATCATATACTTTGCAGGCATGTGATGAATTAGGTATTGGAGAAATAAAAAGTGTTGTCAGGATTAGTAAGGGAAGATATGAAGTCATGAAAATGTCTCCATCTCAAAGAACCAAATCTGGGGACATTTGAATCTGTGGTTTCTGCCTGTCTACAGAAGGGTCTATTGCAAAATTTACATTCATTTTTGGGTTTGAATTTTGAATACTCCAAGGCTTTCAGGTAGGGCCCATCTCCAGGGAAAATAAAACTTAACCGCACCACCAACCCAAAACTGAACCATCAAGTAACCTGAACCCAATTGAGTGAGGTTAAAAAGAGTTTGGTTAAATGCCTTGTTCTGTTGCCTTTGGCTAGAAAAAGAAGTGGGAGTGAGAGATGCCTTTTTAGATATTTCTGACCTAGGTTAAATTAGGACACTAAAAGTCTTGTGAGGAAGTTTCAAGGGCTGATTGGATTACTCAGAACCCAGCCCAACCTGTGGAGATGAGTCCAAAGTTCCAGATGGTTTTTAAATTAGAAAGGGAGAGATCTTATGAGGTCTGCATTATTTCTACATAATACCTCCCCTAGTTCCTCATGGATAAGCCCATCCAAAAGACACTAAGACACATAGGCTTCTTAATCTGGTTAGCTTGTTTGAATGGGACGAACATTTCCAGAGCTGGTCAGCCTGTGGCCTTGCTATCAGTTACCTAATCAAGGAAGAGAAATTGGAATCCTCTTAATACTTCAGCACAGAGATTGTTCTCTTTTCCAGTAACCCCTCACTGTATTAAAAAATTCTTTCTATCATTGGAAGTCAATCCAGTTCACCCTTTTCATCAAATAATAGGAAGGGGTTTTTTTTTGGAGGAAGAGTCTGCATGTTTGTATTTTTCTAAGTGATACTATATGCAAAATTGAATAACAGAGTTTGTTTGAAAAGTATCATCTACTTCCTGCCATGCATGCTCCTTGTTTAGCTTTAATGCCACACTTGCAGAAAAATGAAAGCCAGAATGTAAAACTGATAGATGCACATGCCCTCATACACTAACAAAATCTATCACTTTGGGTTATGAATGCTTCAGGAGAACTCAAAACAAACAAAAGCAAGCAAAACAAACAAAAAATCTGTATGTGCTTCACACACAGTCTTAGCGAACACTGACCTGATTACACACATTTGTAACTTACTTTTTTAGTACAGACTTGGGATTCAGTTAACTGAAGATGTCCCTTTAAAAGCTGCCAAATGATGCGTGACCCATTTTGCCACTCCACCTTCTTTTCCTTGATTAGAAAAGGGAAAGGGTGTACTGAAGATAACACTGAGGATACTTTCCAAATGACCAGAGGAAAAGAAAGAACAAGGAGAAGGGATCATTAAAATGATAAATGAAGGTTGAGTTTGCTGTTATTACAGGTTATGTTGTTTTTTTCTCAAGGGGAGTGGAGGAGGGGATGCACTGTTTCCTGTTGAAGAAATTGTAATCAGCTATAGAACATTCACAGTTTTAGGAAGAAAAAGGTCCTGACTGCTCTACATGTATTGAAGTGTCAAAGCAAAAGTTCATAATGAAATGATAATGAGATTGTGACAAACCAGAAAATAACATGCCATTTCCTAAGAACTTGGAGGAGACTTAATAAAATGATGCCAGAATGTTTGTTTGCATAAAGATGAGTGATAGCCCAAATAAAGGCTTCAAATTGTGATAAGAAACACATCTAAATTAATCTTAAATTTGGATTTAATCTATTCCTCTTCCTGTTATTATGGTTAATATTCTGTTACTTAAGTAGTCTTTGAAACCCTAATTTCTCCAGAACTTGTTGTAATAGGATTATTTAGTATATAAGTGGAATTATGAGCATAATTCTTAAATTCTCTATTCTCTTTTAAATAGTATCAAAAATAATGTATTTTGGGATGGCGAGGAAACTGCATGGTCAGTCTTCTTCAAGATGCCAATAATTGTGCAGGAACTTCATGAGTTTGAAACTCAGCTGTTACAAGGCACCATCACTTCAAGTGATGTTCAAAGAAGAGGAAACTCCAAAGCCAGGTCACCTAGAAAGTGATTTCTGAGAAACACTCACACTAGCCAGAGAAGCATGAGTACCTCCTCTGTAAACAGGGATTCGCATTGGTTTTGTGCATCTGTGGATGTGGTTGGAGAACAAAATTTTTACTCCAAAGCAGAAAATTTTAAACTTCTTTTGCTATACTTTTAATTTTGTGCTTTTCTCTGATGTGTTCAGGGTCCCTATCTCTTACTCACAACTTCTGCCTAGTTGAAAAAAGTTTACCCCTCTAAAGAGAAATAATGCAGTTGCAACCTATATGAACAATGGCAGCTAACAGAGAACACTTGATCTCTAAAAACAAATTTTATCAGAAGTCAAGGAACAAAGAATATTTTAGACGTTAGAGAAGCAAGTAAAAACAAAGTGTTTATAACACAACTTTTTTGGATTCCATATAGTCTGAGGAAGTCTCATGAGGATTTCTGCATTTACAAGATACCAGAACAGCACTTTTTTATCTGTAGAGGAGATATAGTGCAAGGTCTTAATCTCAGTCTTCTTGGTTGCAGTGAACAGTGTATAGTCAGATGATAAAATTGACACAATCTTACTATTTTTGAATCTGTTTGTTACTTTCTTAAACAGATTATTGAGACATAGAATTGTGGTATTCATCTCAGCTCCTTGGTCCTTCTGCACTAGACTGAAAGCTTTTAAGTGACAGTCCTTCCACATGGGCTTCTGGTGGTTTGTGCATTTCCTCAAGTGCACAAACTCAGGCCTTTCCTCAAGTGTTTCCTCAAGGCCTTTCAGTGTTTTCATTCTGAAGGCTATTTGGACTACAAGGTGAATGTATCCAGAAGGCCTAGACAGTGCAGAGAGAAGAGGTTTTCTGTTCTTCTAGTTGACAAGTGGTTTCTCCAAAATTCAAGTTTAAAACATTAAGTTTGTCATTAATTTTTAGATCACCTGTGTTATTTCAACTACCCATACTAATGCTGCTGTTGTCTTTTGGACACTATGATGTGTAATGTAAGAATTATCTGTAATGTAAGAAGATACTAGGAAGGCACAGCAGTTTTTTTCTATAATCAGTGCTATGCACTCTTCCGTGTAAGAAAAAATAAGCAACCAAGCATGCAATGAATATGCCAAACAAGACTTCAGTAAAGGTGATGTAAATGCATGGCATAGTTTTACATGCAAAAAAAAAAGGACAAACACCAGTTATTCCTCCTAAGTCAATTACATACCTCTCAGGCTCACTAAGAGAGGTTTTCTAACCAGCTGTCAAGCCAGGAACCAATGCGGAAAATTGTAGGACCAGAGACAAATTGTTTCCCAGAGTCCTCGCTGTTTGCAGACTGTCCAGACCTTAAATTGCAGGACTCACCATCTCACCTTATCTTCCAGATATCCCGGCACTTTCCCACCAGTCCTGCCTGGGTCTTCAGGCATAGAGTGGCTGTGTATGAAATGCCTTTGCATGCTCGGAAGAGGGAAAAAGGTATTATAAATTATATGATTCAAAGGCAGCTGCTTGAGGACTTGATTTATTCTGCGTCCTTTTGGAAATAAGAGGGAAAAAACATTTCCCTTTTCTGGATCAGTTCACTTTTGAAAACTAATAAACTTTTTTTTATCCACTCACGCCACTGGGTGACCTTTTTTTATTGTATGCCGAAGTGCAATAAAATGACAAAAGGCAGTACTGTGAAGAAAAACTTAGAGGCTTTATTTGAATGCATAACAAAGGTTGTTTACTTTGAAAGAGCAGTAACAATGTAATGAATGTCTGGTGCAGAGTTAACTACATCCTTCTCCAAATTTGATTTATGTGATGATTTCTGGCTGGTAACTCAACCATTGTTAGCATAACCTCCATCATTTTTATATTCATGCTGCCTTTGAGCACGTGCTAGAGCAGCAGTGTGAAAGAAATGGTAGCAGTTGCCAGTGCAGGAAGACTCTTTTCCTGAAATAACAGAGTGTGTAGTGAGCTATAGATCAATTTAAGGCGAGAAGATCTGTGTAACTGGAGCTGTGTTGGGAGAAAGAAGGCAGCCATTGATTTCTGCAGCTCATTAACCTCTTGAGGGCCACATGCAGTAACGTAGACATCATCCATGGTCTGCTGGTGTGTATATGTGTGTGTGTGTGTGTGTGTGTGTGTGTGTGTGTGTGTGTGTGTGATGTGGCTATCCAATTACCTGAAGAAAAATGCAGCCACTTTGGTTGCCTGCTAAAACACGGGAGAAACGCTGCGAGCTCAGGCCACCTGAAGGCAGAAGTTGAGTTTTGTAAGGAATGCTTGTACAAAGACTTCTGTAAATGTGTGTGTAATTCATAAAAGATGTCTGTGTAATTCACACAGTAACTTTGTTCAGTGTACAAAGGAGGGTTTCTGCAACCCCTCTGCTAGGCAGTTACTCCGTAGCATGAGAATGGGCATCTTTTAAGAGGTGGAGTTTTTTTAGGTAAGCAAAACATCCAGAAGTTGCCATAATGACTGAAGTTAAACACAGTTCTTGAGGGAAGTTTTATGGGTACAAACAAAAGACATTCTTGTTTGTCTTTCACATTCATTTCGAAATTGCCCATAATTACTAAATCCTTCCCATGTGAGCTTTGCAAATCGCAGTCTTTAACCAGATGCTATAGCATATGTTCTAGCATCCATAGTTCCAAAGCTAAAGTTCGGGGATATCTGTAGTAATATTTTTGATTAATTTACTTTGTAATTCAGTTTCACCTGAAGGCACTGTATGATTTGTATCATGTGTCATCATCAAAATTTTATATTTATTATTAATTTGAAATTTACAGTTGTTAATAAAGTAGTATGTTCAGTATTCTACTGTAAGTCATTCACATAAATCCTTAATTTCATCTTAAAACTGCATCTTGATTTTATGTGAGCTGGTAGATCCCATCTGGGAGATTCAGATGCAGCTGCTAAGCTGAGAGCAGAATTTAAGCATTCACTTTTGGATGCATTGCCTTTTGCTTTTCTGTTCTGATTAACCTTTTTCTCTCAACTTCATATAGTTGTGCTTTTCCTTTTTTTGTTTGACACTGATCTTGGAAAGGGAAAGAGAAAATGCTAGTGCGATTATACTTGTTTGGGGTGTGTTGTGCTCAGAGAAGGGCAGCATCAGTCCAATTTTATGCAAGACACCATCATAATAAAGTACATTATTATGGATATCAGAGTAATCTTAGATGGGTCATAGCAATCAGCTGATAAGTCCTGTGATTCAAAAGCAAATCAGTTATTACTGAAATGACCCAAAGGATGTGATTTTAACATGAAACTCTTTTAAGTCAACATCCAGACTTTGCACGTGGATAGCCTGCAGTGCTGGATTTGGGCTGTTATGCCAAGAGCCCAGTTCTGAAAATATATTTACTACAATTCTTTATCAGTATTATGAACTTCTTCCCTTATGAATGAAAATACAGAACAACTGATTATTGTGAGTAATCTTTTTTGTATCATATATTAAAGTACAGCACTCACCTGAAACACCAAGTCAGGTTTCAGGAGCACTGTCTGCTGATGACTAAATTTGAATTGAGACCCATGACAACCATACAGAGCAATGGGCTGCAAGTTTGATGGTTCAATTTAGAAAATATGTTTCATAATAAGAAGTTACTTGTTTCCATCTGACCTGTTCGTGCTTTGGCAAGTATTATTTATACTACTGAAATGATCTGGTAATCCAAAGGATAAAATAAACACTTCTTCATAATCCAATGTACAGCTGCTTGTTGGGACTCAGGCCAAACCTTCACCTTCAGATCATCCACAGCAACTCTACGTGTGAGTTTTAAAGATAGTTTAAGGGAGTGTAGGTGGTGATTTCAGTAATATGTCTTTAACTGAAAAAACAGATATTAACTTAGATAAAAATTAGTGGGAGCGATTTCTAATTTTTAATGTAAAAAAGTGAAGTTTTTTGTACTTCAAAATTTAAACTTGTTACCTGAAAGTAGTGACAGCTTGTGGGCTAAGGTGGAAATAGGAAAGTTGGAAAGTCAAGAAACAGCTAACACAGGTTTAAAAAGTGAATTTATTTTAAGGGTGTTTTGTTATCCAGGAATTAAATTGAATGACAGCCATTTCGTAGCAGCCCTATATAAATGAAAAGAAATAAGAAAGCAAGTCTACTGGTTCTTCCACATGTTGCTGCCACTGGGTAACTGTTCACACCTACATTAGTCACTCCTTCAACAGGCCATGAAATTGTTTCAGCTTTTAAAATGTGTGAGAAAATCAAGGCAGGTGCTGGCACATCATAAATGAAAACCTGACCCTCAGGCTAGTACAGTAGTGGTGTTGTTACTGTTTTCATTCTGGAAACCACATGGCTTGTCAAGATGCAATGACGTTATTTTGTGCTTTTATATTATTAAGACGCAGTGAGGTCTTTGGACTGTGCATAAGAACCATGAGGCTTACTGATGTTGGAAGTTATATTGATCCTCAGTACGTAAAGATGGCTTTTTTGGGATGTTATTACTGACTTTGTGCCACTCAGTAGCTGTTGGATTACTTAATAAGGAAGAAACTTGCTACAGAGGGTGCTTGCACATCTGCTGTAGAGAAATCAAATCCTGAACCATCCATGATCCAAAAAAACCTTAGCGACTTCTCTGAAAATCCTCTCAGAATAATACCACCCATAGAAACAGCAGACAAAGTGCTATTTTAATTTCACAGTAGAACAAACATTTAGTGTTTTTTCATAAAAAGTGTTGGGGAAAAAAGAGAACAGAGAGTTGGCTTCAGTGTCTAGATATTTTTTGTGAGCTCTTACTTAAACTTGAAATCCAGTGAATTGCTGTGGAGCTTCTTATCTCAAGAAACCATTACTGTTCTCTCAAAGGACTGTTTAATCTTCAGTCTTCAGTTTCTTACAAGGTTTGTCTTACAAATAAAACTGTGTTGTATCTTGTTACTTTCGACCAACCGTCCAGTTTCTGTTGTCTCTTTTTTCCAAAACTTATACCAGACTGCAAAATGAAAACACCACAACTGAGTGAGGTTCTGTTAAAAGTTCAGATGAAATTACCTAAACCATTATGAGTTTTAGAAAGCCTCCATATTTTTCTTACTAACAATAAGGTAATTTAATCACTGTATAAAAACTGCCTTGGTTTTTGTGTCACATTTAACTCTATATGAAAATCTCATAATACAGCACTAGGGAATTAGAATTATCCTGGTACTGAATGAAAAGAACATTTTCAGTTGTGTAACCAGAAATGCCTGTACTATCTGAATATACTTGCTTTCCTCATTGCACAGCTGAAATATTTTCTTAATTTATAATTTGCTTTAATATGTAGAAATGACAGCAGAAAATGCAATCAGATTATTAACCTATTTTTACTTATTTCTCTCTTTTATTTCCTTTTCCAAAAGTGGGTCACACATTTGTGTTTTCAAACTGTATTTTGAGTTCTTTTTTGGTGTCACTTTTTTGATTTTATACCCAAGATCACCTTGTACTTGCAGTGCTGTGCAATTTTTAATACATTCCAATGACACCTCCTGTGAGGTATCAAAGTAATGTTATTTTCCAGTGTATAGTTAGGGAACAGAGGCAGAGAGGGTAAGAGCAGCTTTCCTGTACCTAACTCTGCCTAGTAATTTAGGCTCCCCCTAACACCTACAGTTAGGAGATGTATCACCCCCTTGCCCCAGTGACTGAGCTGGGTCACATTAAAGGCTGTGGCAGGCAGTGTACTGAACTCAGATCTTCCAAAACCTACAATAGTCTTCTCTTTCCTGGAACATATTTCCTTTCTAAAATAAACAAATATATTATGCTGAAGTGATTAGAATACTGCTCTTTCATGTGGCTTGGCAAGAAGCGTGAACTCCATGATTTTTGTATTGCTATTTTAAAGTGTTTGATATTTCTCGTATTAAACTGATAATGTCATCCATCATCTCGGATTTCATGGTTTCTGTACTGATTGCTTTTCACAGATACTACTCTCTCAGGGGAAATCGGCACCAAGAAAAAAGTGAAAAGACTGTTAAGTTTCCAGAGATATTTCCATGCATCCCGGTTACTGCGTGGAATTGTACCACAAGCCTCTCTGTACCTACTGGATGAGGACTACCTTGGGCAAGCAAGGGTAAGACAGGTCTCCAGATCTCCATTTCTTTTAATAATACTACAGAGAGTGTCAGTTTTTTTTAGTCTTCAGATAACCAAATTCCTGGCTGATCTTTCTTAAATTATCCATATTATATGCCTATCTCACAACAGATTGTCCATTCCTCATTTGTGGTTACAGCCTTAAAGGCTTAGGTCTCAAAGGAACAGAAAATGTTGCTAAATCTATTCAGCATTTTCAGATTCCAACAACTGAAATTATAATATGGATTTATTAAAGAGTGAAGGATTTCAGGTTAAGTTACTGATTTAAGTGCAGCCCTGACACAGCATTTAGTTCATCCACTTGAAAAAAGACAGGTGTCTCATCTGATATGGAACAGCTATTAGACAACCTACAATAGCTCTCCATAGTGGCAAAGGCTAGGAAACATGGAACATTGACTGCAAACTTAGCAGTGATCAAAATATAATTATTTTGCAGCTCTTACACTTACTTTGAATAGTATTTTCTAGCAAAACTTGCACAATTGATGGCATTGGGATTATATGCCTAGGCAATTTTTATTCTCTCCTGGAGGACATTATATGCTAGGTGTTAGAAAGTAATTAAGAATCCAGAACTGTTTGAATGTAGACTAGAGAAGGGAGTGAATGTGTATTTCATTCACACATATGTCACTGTAGGTCATAGAGGTAGTCCAAAATCACTCTCCTGACTCAACTGATGTAGCTGTAAAAACACTGCAGTTGTAGGTAATGATGGATTCTTCTGCATGTCTGAGTGGGCTTAACAGTAGCACTGTATCTGAATTTATAAAAGTTATTCCTGTGTTCTTCTTTGTTTAGCACATTGTAACTCATATTCACCATGAGACCTAAGATTTTAAAACACTGTATTAGAAACCTAAGAGCATTTGCACTGACAGTCTGGGGACATGAAGAAACAATACAGCATTTGTGCAGTAAAAGGGAATATTTTCATAATATTTTGGTTTATATTATTTATTGTTTTGAGTTCCATTTAGAAGTTATTTTAATGTTATGTTCAAAACCTTCTCAGTCAAAAGTGCAAGTGATATCATTTGCAGTACAGCCGCATGAGCCTGATTTCTGATATTTCAAATATGACCACTATAGGTTTCTCGAAAAAAACTTTAAAGCTGTAGTAACCAATCCTGTGACTGATTAATGTGTAATAATAATATAAATCTGCTTTACAGTGTGACATACCAGTCACTGGCCTTTCCACATTTGTTTTTTCCAGCATATGCTATCCAAAGTGGGAATGTGGGATTTTGACATTTTCTTGTTTGATCGCTTGACAAATGGTAAGTAAATTCTTTAAGTCTTTATTTTACTATCTCTTGTATATGACTATTAAAAAAAAATCCATCATTAATTGTTTGCTAAATGTTTCCAGTTCAGGTTACTGAAGATAAATTGGCCACATTTTAACCTCTATTAAAATCACATCCTGGAGCTTTTTCAGGCTTTTCCTGAACTATAGGGTAGTGTTTCAAGTGTGCTTTTGTACTAATCTAATCCCCTACATTTGTTGTTGTCACCTTTTCAAGAGATGTTTCTGTTTCATTTGCCTGTGAAACTCCCAAGCCACTTTAAATATACCTGTTAGATACATTGGTCAATAAATCCAGATATCCATAATCAGTCAATTTCTATCAATACTAAAGACATTTGAGTGAAGATACCCTTGCTTCTGTTTAGCAGCAAAAATTAGGAAATTTATTAAGAGAGTAAAAATCAGCGAAATGTTTTCTCTAAATACATGTCTGTGAAACCATCCCCCTTCCCCACAAATGTCCAGACAATACCCCTTGATCATGTAACTGCTAGAGAGGGTAATGATCACACCTTTCCCCTTTCTGTACTGCTCAGAGAACTGAGATCCCTCATTCCTCACCCCAGACTAATTAGGTTTGGTTGGGGCAGAAAATGTAGAAAAAAGTTGGTTTAGAGGGTCATTCAGCTGAGTGGCTGGCAGTGAAGAGTGAAAAGGATTGTAGATTGCCTGGGAAGCAAAAGCGTAGTTCTTCTAAATTATCTTTCTGTGCCCCTGCTCAGTAGTCAAGACCAAGTAAGTTTCCATGTGTTCTTCATACAGATACTTATTTTCCTTCCTGAGTTACATTAAATAAGAAAAGACTCCCTTCAAACTTTGTTTATGTGTAGTATGGGTTGGTTGGTTTGGGGTTTTTTCTAACTTTTATGTTAGAAAGTGTCACTGGAAAGAGTGACGCTGAATTAAGCAGTGCAAACTTTTTAAAATACTGTGTTTATGTATAGCTGTTCATGTAATACTAGTAAGGCTCAATTTTGCCAGTGTTCCCAGTATTGGATTTACAATAAGGCCCTTGCAGCATTATAGTGGGACTTGAGAATGTAAATGCTGCAACTCATTTTTCCTGTCTGTGTCATTGTTACAAGATGCAGTTGTAGCTGAGCTAGGTTACATGGGTTAATTACATGTTTATGCAGCCATATGCAAAATAAAAAAAATTCATTCCAAACTCCTGCTTTTTAGTAATTAATTAATTAGTACAATATGGCAAACCAAAGTGGCAGAAAAGCCACGCTTGGTTCTGTTGTTTCTGATGATAGACCTGAATTATGAAAATTATGTCGCTCTCAGACAAGCCTGTCAAAAGATTTTGTTAAAATCATGTCAGTTTGCCTTCTTCCAGTTAAAACCACAGTTTGACTGTCATGTTGAAACAGCAAATGTAACTTCATGGCATCTAGACACAAGAACGGCACTCCATTGGTACAACCTTTCCATCAAGTCTTGATTACATATAGGAGTAATTTGTATAAGTGACTTCTGAGTACATGAGAATCATCTAAGCTCACTTCATTGGAGATGAGGTGATAGGAGCTGACTAATAGGAAATTACCCAGATTTTTAGCCTTGCTTTGTTTGTAACTACATGTAAAGGGAATCTAAGAGTTGTTCCTTTCTGCTTTTAGGAAACAGTCTCGTAACACTGCTTTGTCACCTCTTCAACGTGCATGGACTTATTCACCATTTCCAGTTAGACATGGTTACATTACACAGGTTTTTTGGTAAGTGCGCACCTCAACGCCATCTTTGAATGAAGTTTATAGCTTAAGTAGAGCATCAGAGAAGGCACTGGCTTGGTCTATCTGTGTAAAAATGATGATGTCATTGGAAATACTTCAGTAAAAGATGTCCATGATATACATCAGCATATAGTTTGCAGGCATTCAAGTACTTGTTTCAGTACCTAGTCAGTGGAGGGATTTCAAAAGGCTCTGCATTGGGCTGAAGCATCCCAGCACCACAATCACACTGGTGATTTAAAATAAGATATGCCATGCAGAGATGTGGCTAGATTGGGCCCACACAGACAGACAGACACTGCAGAACCTATGTGTGCACAGTACAATTGTGGTGCAGTGTAATTATTTTAGTGACTAAAAGGCCACTGAGACCCAGGGCAGTTAAAAGCTTATGTGGAAAATTTAACAAATTATATCAAGCTGTCCTGTCTACACTGAACAGTGTTGATGAAAGCCCCTGCTGCTGTTACTGCCAACAGAAATATTAGCCCCATGCTGTCAGTGAACCAAAAGAAGAAATTGGCCAAAATCAATTACTTTTTGCATCACTTTTTGAAAGCAGCTAAATGCCAGTTTTTCATGCTGTCAAGCAGAGTTTCCAAAGCAGGGTCTCTTCTTTAAGACTGCCTAATTGTTGCTTCTGGAAAGTGTTCCTCTGGTGCGGAGACAGACAAAATCTCCCTGATGTTTCTAACTCCTGTGGGCAGACGTGACACGGATAGTCGGGCAATTAGAACTAGCGGTCTAAACTCACAGTTTAAGAGATTACCCGCTGTACCTCCAGATGCGGCTGGAAACAAACAGAAGGCTTGGACTTCCTTTGGCGCTGCTCGTGCTGGCAGTGAGCGCCATGGGAGATGTGCCCGTTGGCTTTCCATTTGATTAATTTGATCGTGTCTAGGAGGGCGCTTTAGGCAAGATCACATGCAGCTTCCAGCGCTCATGTGGTGGTGTCCCACGACCACGTAATGGTGCACACACTGCTGAAAGGAACAGAGGGATATGAAGCACACATCTCAATGATTTTTCTGTCTGAGAGAAAGCTGAGAGTTAAGAGGTTGGTGCTCCTGGTCCAGCTGGACCGGTTCCAGCACTGCAAACTGAAGCAAGAGGGACTGGCATTTTAAAGTGAACACACAGATGTGACTAAAATTGTCACAGGAGATTTTGCTGTGAATACCCCAATGCTGAGTTTTTTTGATTCTTCCCCTGGGGGGTGTAGGAATGCCTTTGCCTGTAGTTCATTACTCAAATAACAAATCATGGCAGGATATCAGGGTCTCACTCCCTGCTGCCGTAAAATAGGTGATACTGCCTTAATGGCACACTACTACCCTACAACAGCAGCCTAAATAATTACACTCTGTTGTGGATAAATTTGCTTCTCTTCCTTGTTTATTTTACTCCTCAATGAGAGCCTTCACTAAGGCAAGAAAGAGGTGATTTATGCACTAGACCCAGTATATCCCCTTGGGCCTCACAAATCCTTTCATGCATTTTTTCTCTAAAGGTGCCCTGATAAAAGCAGCAATTTAAATAAGCTACAGCTATTTGAAGAAACTCCTCAGGCAGCTGACTGCAAAACCTCAGATTGTATTTTAAGTCCAGTTCCCATTTGTGGCCATGGCATTCAGAGACTAAGGAATCTTTATTTTCTGTTTTATTTGCAGTTATGGTTCAAGAAGATTACCATAGCCAGAACCCATACCACAATGCTGTCCATGCCGCTGATGTCACACAAGCTATGCACTGCTATCTGAGGGAACCCAAGGTAATCACAACCTTTCACACCAATGTTGCTTTCAGATGGTTCTCAGATTTTTTTTCCCAGGGTTGAAATAAAACCCCCAAGAGATACTTCTAGACAGCAGAAAGTGATGGCGTGCTGGAAGTCAGCAACAAGTCAGGAGCAGCCTCAGCTACAGATTACAGATGTTTCAGTCAAGCTGTGAGAGTCACTTCTCATCACGCAGGCATCCTGTCTAAGTCCTGCCGTATGAGCTCCAGCCACCACGGCGCTGTGACCCAGCTGTGGTGAACTGCTTGAAGTTCTTCTCCCACCAAACTCAGAAGGAGGCAATGCATGTCTGTGCCTCAGCCACCTCAGAGCATAAGCTCTCCACATCACTATTTCAAAATACCAAATTAGGTACAATTTCACCAGGAAAGGTGAAAACAGTCCCTTCAGATGGGTCTGTTGCAGGGTGTCCTCTGCACGAGTATTTGACTGCTGCTGCAAGTTCTTACAGCATCAGAGTGGTGTTGCCTTGTGTGTTACTAGAAGGCATTGTGATAGTGCTGTGTTGAAACATAGTATAAGAACATAACTAATCTTTTCTGGCTTGGCTCAAATGAAAGGATGTTCTGCTAGAACTAGCAGTTTGTTACACAAGAATATAGCAATGGTGAGGACAGAAGCAGGCCCCACCTTTCCTGTATTTTCATCTCCTGCAAGATTTGCAAGTCCTTTCTTGCCAGGAAGTGCAGAGGACAGACAACATCCCGAACCTGGACCATACTGCTCATCAGTTCTGACCTCAGGATGCTTCTTTCATCTCATAGACCTGTACTCTGTACAGACTCATTGGGCTGGTAATAACTGCCTCACTCTCACAAACAGAAACTGCTAAGACTACCTTTTTTTGCTTCTAAATGAGCCCTGTAGCAGAAAAAAATCTGGACAGGTTTTCCAACTTGAATGTTTGAAGTTAGAAAGGTAAATTATGTTCCCTAATAAAATACATATACTTGAACTGAGATAGATATTTAACAGCCAAGGCTGAAATTTCAGAAGTTGATAAACTGCATTTTATAACACAGTATTGTGCTAGAAAATTGAAGCCTAATCTTTTGTTGGTATTACTAAATACTTGGAGAGGCAGAGCTCTTACAATGGATGCTAACATACGCCAACCTGCCAGCCTACCTGTTTGCTTTTTAAACCAAATGAGACTATGTTGAAGTCCTTCTATTACAACAATCCTTATATTGCCATGAGTAATAAAGAGATAAGAAATACAAACTGTAATAAAAGATGATTATGTAGAATAATATCTTTATAGATGTATGTTCAACATTTACCTTAAAAACATTGTTCACAAAATTTATATTTGACATTTGTGTACAAATGCCAACACACCCAATCTATGCCATGATGTCAGCTGGTTTGTTTATTTACCAAAAAAAGTATTTACTATTCATGTTCTTATTGTGATTAATGTGTGATGATTCAGCTTGCCAACTTCCTCACCCCATCGGACATCATGCTTGGACTACTCGCTGCTGCAGCTCATGATGTGGATCACCCAGGGGTCAACCAACCCTTCCTGATTAAAACTAAGCACCACCTTGCCAGCTTGTACCAGGTAAAACTGCTCATCAAGTTGCTAACATAAAAAATGCAGTCAAGGAGAGTTTAAGCAATTTGTGGTGAACTTTTAATACCAAAATCTGGCAATGGGAGGATGCAGGTCAAGTAATCCTGCACTTTAGAGTCTGGGCAATTTCAGTCAAGCACCTCACTGGGTGTCACTTCTTAGAGCAAAGCTGATACAGGAAAATAGGTGGAAATGTCAGATTTTTTTTGAGGACATTTAAGCCAGATCACTTGTCTGGGCTGTTTCTGGTGTAGATCATCTAGGGTGAGGAACTGTAGGTAGGACAGTTAAAATCATGACAAGAAGATCTCATCTTCTTTCAGTGAGCAAATAAGCAGCAGGCATGCTCTAAATTGGTATTACATTAAAGGAAACCTTTGCTTCATATGGCTGTAGTAAAATTAAACACTTAATGAGCACTGCATAAAAAAAAAAAATGGAAAAGAGATGAAACCAAAGGAAAAGTCGCAGACATTTACAGTAACATTCATCAAGATACAAAGAAAGAACTTCAAGAAAGCCACTAGGTCACACCACAGGCTGTCTAGACCAGTATCCTGTTTCTAAGAGCAACCAGTGAAAGATCTCAGAGAGAAACATAAGTCTGGGATAAGTACAGAGTTGTCCTTCACCTAGTATACATCCTTTCAGCTCTGGCAAGCAGTAGTAGATTTTCTGAAACAAAAACACAGACTGTCTTGTTCAGTAATTAGCAGTGAACCCATGCTGTCTGATTTTTGTGGTCCTTTTTGAATATATTTGAGATTTTGGCCCATGGCAATCATTGTAGCTTTGTATTTTATCTAAAAACTGTCCTATGAGTGTAATCTCCACACACATGTATACGTTGTTATTATATATGCACATCTCTCTATTCTTTACATGTACTTATATATACAATGTGCCAGAGCAATTTGCTGCCAGAGCAAATCTTAATTTTGGTTGCATTAACCATAATTCACAGGTAGTAAATGGAGTTAGTAGTGATTTCTAGCCTTTAGAATCACAGACTCATAGAATCATGAAGGCTGTGAGAGACCTTTAATATGATCATATCCAACCCAGCTGTTCACCCAGCACCAGATCCAGACACCTCTTAAACACCTCCAGGAACAGTGACTTGACCACCTCCCTGGGCAACCTGTTTCAGTGCCTGACCACCCTAACAGTAACAATTATTTTCTACTATCTAATCTGAATCTCCCCTGTCTTAGTTTAAGGCCATTCCCTCTGGTCCTCTCACTGCAGACATGGCAGGAGAGACTCTACAGCCTCATTTCAGGTAGGTGTAGGGAGCAATCAGGTCCCCCCCGAGCCACCTTTTCTCTGGGCTAAGCACCCCCAGTTCCCTCAGCCACTCCTTGTAAGACATGTTCTCTGGACCTTTCATGAGTCTTGTTGCCCTTCTCTGGACATGCTCTAGCACCTCAGTGTCCTTTTTAAAGTGAGGGGCCAAGAACTGGACGCAGCATTCGTGGTGTGGCCTCACCCAGTGCCGAGTACAGGGGGACAGTCACTGCCCTGGTCCTGCTGGCCACACTATTCCTGACACAGGCCAGGATGCCACTGGCCTTCTTGGCCACCTGGGCACACACTGAATCATGTTCAGTCAGCTGTCAGCCAGCACTCCCACTGGGCTGCTTTCCAGCCACTTCGGAAGAGTCAATTTCAGCCTTCGTGGAGGTTGTCAGAAACAGAATATCCTGCATTTAAAATTAACCTACCTGAAGAAGACTCACTAATAGCTACATACACATACTTAGCAAATTGAGAGATTGCTGTGATGTGCTTACTGCTTGATAAAAGAGTCTCTCTTTTTCTACCCTACACAAGCAACGTTTGGGTTTTCCCATAAGAAGTGGATTGTGTAATGGTGCAACTGTCCTGCCCTCAGACATGGGAATGGGCTGGACTGTGGGAGACCCAGCCAAGGCACAGTTATGCTCAAACATTGAAAATGTGACTGGCCTCGTCATAAGCTGATGCAGTTTATTATGTCATACCCATATGTTTCTGGTCCAGTCTTTTATAAACATCAGGCCAGCTGAGTGAGGAGGGAAAAAAGCCAGGGGCCTACGCTGCAGTACTTTGGGAATGGTAAGGGTTTTTTGAAGAGGAGTGAGTAGAGCCATTCCACAAAACTCCTTGTCTTTTGAAAAGGTACAAACAATTCCGTCTCAAATTAATAGTGGCAAACAGTACTTTAGAATTAGGTTGAAAAATCAGGCTAATCTGAAAGACATACAGCTAAAATACTAGTATCTTGGAGAAGTGGTTTCTGCTCAGGTATTTTGGTTTGAATGTACTTACAAATGTTGGTTAGAAAAGGCAGTGACAAAGCAGAAAATGCAATCTTTCAACAGCAAATGAGATCTGAAGTACCCTACTTAAGGACATTCACTGGCAAGTTTGAGTTATTTTAACTGAAAATGATCCCACGTTGTTTCCAAAGATCTTAGTAGTGTACGGTAGATGGATGCCAATAAAAATAACTCCTGGAAAAAAGCTTTGCTGAAAACATTTTTAGTCAAAAATTTAGATTTAGTGAATAGTCTTTAAAACATGTACTTTAACATGTGCTTGAAACCGAAACAAAGTTCTTAGATTTTTGGTTTTTAAGTACAGAGCCACAGAACTGCTGGGATTAATCAGCAAAAGGATCAAATGAAAGTAAATTTTAACAGAGCTGGCAATCATCTGTCATTGAGACATTGGACTTATCCATGTATGGACTTTCTATGATTTTAAATGTCGCTTGACATTTAAATTAAAACTTTACATTTACATTTAGAAGAAAAGGTTTTGTAAAATGAGGTAGGTCAGTTCTTGACAAAGATGTAAAGTGTTTGACAGCTTCTGAAGTGCCTGTGTAAGAAGAGTCATGTTTCAGGAAGACATCACCAAGGACTTCAGAGCTTTCAGTATTTATTTTCAAATGAAATCTATATTTTATGATGCAAGACACTTCTGTTTTGTAATCTGTAGGGTAATATTCTAAGGTCTGTTGCACGTGATTGCACGCACCATAATTTTCTACAAAGATAAAATAATTCTTTGAAATCTCCAGCATTACAAGGACCTTTGAAAGCATAGAAGGTGACTCTAGTGGTCTGGAGGTCACTTAGTTTTCTGTGAGGAGCACAACAGCATTCCTTGTAATGTGATGCAGACTTCACTTCTGACTTGTATTGTCTGGCTTTTAAATGAATGGTAAAAGTTTAGAAGTGTGGATAGATCACATACAACCTATGTAGTACAAAACAGATTTCAGAAAACCATGAAAGGACACTTTACAACTTTAATGTAAGTAAGCTGGAAATAGGAAAGTACATTTTGGGCATCAGTAAAAACAGTTCTCTTATGCAGTCTTCCTTAAAAGCAACACTTCTGATTATAAGTGTAATTTTTGACTGTTTAACATTCTGTAGTTAAACCAACTGCTCAATGAGTAAGAATAGATTGAAGAGATTGAAAGAAATTCTGATCCCCTTTGACTTTGAATTAAAATTGAAGTTTGCTCTGCATATAGTTAGTAGCAAGTCTTCCTCTCTTCAAGTTACTGTTCTTTTTCCGATGTGTATGTTGAATGCAGTGGTTTGAATAGCTCAGACTAAGTAACGGATTGGAAATATTGTGGTAGCTTAAGCAAAACAAACTGTCATAGTCTTGAAGTCTTTGTTATAGCAATCTACTGGGATTGGGCTGTAAATGTGACAGAAGCTTCCTATAGTGCAGCCTTTAAAGCAAAGCTGCACTACTCAGTTTTTTTTAAAAACCAGAACACCACGTGAAGCAGAGCTGAGAGCCCCAGTCTGCAAGCCAGCACAGAGACTTTCCCTGCATGGGTTGTCTCCCACCAGCCTGGGTGATCAGATAGCTCATGGCAATTAGTCTTAATAAAGCAGTAGTGTGTTCCTAGGGGGAATAGCTGACTCTACTAATTACTGGCAGCCGCTTCAGGGATTCTGGCTCCTTACATTTAAGAGGAGAGTCATATGACTTCATGCTTAGTTGTTGCTTGTTAACATGACCTTTCCTTTTCCCTCCTCCCTGTAGTTTCAGTGTGGGAAACTAAACAGTGCAGTGCTATCAATTTGAGGTTCCCCTTATAGCAGCAGGCAAAGAGCAGAAACTTAGAGAAGTGGAAATACTCTGAGATGACTATCTCAATGTGCTTTTTTCCTATGAGTAACTACTAATTGGATGAATCTTAGATGTCTGCATCAGGTCTCAGATGCCTCAGCCCTATTCTGGCTGGCCTTCAGTATGGCCAAGGAGCAGCTGTATCCATGGAGTGTAATTCCCTCTTTGAGGCAGGTGCTGCTGAAGCAGCTCCTCACAGCAAGTAAGGCTGCCACGGTGGAAGGGATGCTCCAAGGGGGATCTCCCTGGTTGCAAGGTTTCAAGGATGCAGTCAGGCCAGGGTCACAGGAAACTGTGCACACAGGCACTGTCTTAAAAAGTAAGCCTTCCCAAAAGCCAGATAGAGTTTGTCCAATTTAGTAGGAAGATGGCAGCCTGTGGCCTTGGGGTGACTCTTGGGACCAGTATTCAGCTCTATGACTTGGTAGGTGAAAAAAAAAAAAAAAAAAACCAACCAAAAATTTTGTTATTATGTCATATTACATTATCTTATTTTTCTTGGTCAAAGTGTAGGGTTGCAAAAGTCCATCCTGATGTATTTAGGCAAAAGGAGAAGAGGGATATTTAAGTTGGCAAATGAACAGAATTCCTGTCAAAAGTAATTTCTGTATTGCATAATTGATGTTGTGATCTGAGTCCATCAGCTCTTCCTAAGAAAAGGAATTGGTTTTTACATGGTTTGAAAGTTTTGGATTTGGTTTTACCTTGGTTTTTTTTTCCTCCAGAATCTGTGATTTCTGTAAGGGAAACAAACAGACAAACCCAGAGAAATACCAAAGCAACATTGTTTCTGTGAATTCAGAAGCAGCAAAAAGCACTGTGTAAAGTACTGTGATAGGAAGTGAATCCAATTTTTACTCTCACCTTTGCACTAGGCAAGATGATCAAAATGCACATTGGATCTTGGTTATGCAATGTTTAGTTTTTTAATAGTCATTAGATATGACAGGACTACAAAGGAAGATGGGGAAGTCTTAGGCAGAAAATACTGCTCAGTCCCTCTTGGAAAAGTGGAAGCTGCACATCATGTCCCACAGGAAAGGCACTACTATGGCAGCAAAACCTCAGAGCTATGGGAGGGACTGTGTGTGAGAGAGCTAGAGGTCAACAGTGGCTGGAGAGAGGGATTCTGACTCCACTTTCCCAGCTGGCAGTGACAGGGTGGAGTTCTTGTTCTGCTGCCTGCTCAAAAGGTTTGTTTGTGTTTAGTTTTGTTTTTCTTATCCAGTGCTCAGCTACTGCAAAACAGGGAACAGATGAAAGAGGTTTCTGAACAAGTGACATTTTTGAGGCATTTTGGGGTAGAAAGTACTCTGTGAACTAAACAAGTGATGATGGGAAAATGCACTGTGTTAGGATAATAATTTCAAGTCATCAGACATAAGATACCAAATTTGTTGTAATTTACTGATAACCTAGAAAGCTCAGTTTCAGCTCCCTAGCAGTTTTTTTCTGACCTAACTTTGGTTCCACTTAGTTGAAAACAAGGAAACAAAGAGGAGTCAAAATTTGTTGCAGACTAAGTTGCTGAAGCCTGCAAATGCTCAGCAGTATTGCTATTCCTCTTGCTTTGACTGAACAGCTGCAGGCAGCTTCCAGTTCCCTGACTCAAAGGGAAATTTGGCAGTTTAGTTTTCATTTTCTTGTCCGTGCTGCATTCAAACTGTAGATGCTGAAAAGTCAGCCTAGAATTAGTAGGAGGTAAAAATACGCTTTTGCACTCCTGCTTTAATTTATTTGTTAATAAATCTGCTAGAATGCAAACTACCTCTCACTCAGATGAGATTAGCTCCTCTGTTCACAACAGAGCAACAGGCCTCTAGGGCTGACCTTAGCTAAGAAACCCAAAAGCACAAGGTCCTTAACTGTAGAAATCTAGACCAATTATTCTAATCCAACTGTGGCTGAAAAGCACACATTTTAGGTTCATGTTACAGCATGTCCAGCCAGCTCTGGGTATCATGTGATATGGCAAATCCCTATGTGTAACTGTACCATGGATACCATCCTAATCCTTGTGTTTACTGGTGTTATTCCTCCCCAGAACGTGTCAGTGCTGGAGAACCACCACTGGCGCTCTACCATAGGCATGCTTCGAGAGTCACGGCTGCTCGCCCACCTGCCCAAGGAGGTCACGTAAGTGTCCACCAGAATCACTGAAATTAGGCCATGGCCTCCTTCTCCCTTCTTAAAAGCACACTGGAAAAGAGGCCCAGACTTCAAAATAGGCTGAACTTCCTGCCCCTTCTTGGTGCCACTGTGAAATCATGAGACAAAGTTACACAACGGAAGTATTTTTTAAGACCTACCCACTTCTGCAGCACAGGAATGGCCATTCTCAGCACCAGGAACATGAGGAGTCCCAGCAAGAGTGGACTTGGTCAGATGGATTGTTGGCATTTTTCATCTTTCATAGCACCAACCAAATATGGAAAGATTTAATGATTAAAAACAGGACATTGAAGGAGTTGGTCAAGGAGCATCAAGACTGCTCTGGACTTTCACGTATCACTGAGGGAATGTGGTTCAGGCTTTATGGATAAAGCAAAAAAAGAGCAGCCACATGAGCACCTTGGCCAAGTTGCGCTAGCTTTTTACTTGTGTTAGTCCCACCAAGGATGGGAGATTGAGACAGTGAACAGACTGCAGTAATACATTTTAAATCGCAGGTGACCCTACCAAGAATATAAACAAGTTACCTGGAAGCAGTAAGCTCTGTATCCCTCCAGAAATTCTTTGCATCAGACCAGCAACTTTAATGGACTTCAGTCTAGACCTTCACAGCTTTGACTGCAACTTCAAAGTTGCAGTATTCACTGCTCAGCTCTGAGCAGCTGAAGTAAGACGTGAGCATTTTTCTTGATGCAACATGCTGTTGTTTCAGGGTGGGTCTTTTTGTACTGTCCTAGCACTTTTCAGAAGCTCTCAGAACAACCTGTGCCAACAAGCATTTTTCTTCTACATTATCTATTCTTCTTGAACCCATTTGGGCAGGTAGAACAGTTGTACCCTGCAAAACCCATCAGAGACTGACCAAACAGATCAGACTGATTCCATAAAGAAAGAGGGAGCTCCAGTGATCCAAAGTAGGTTGTTTTGAGCTCTTAATGTTGAATGATTCCACGATTAAAAGGGCTTATTTACCTTCATTGCAGACAGGACATTGAGCAGCAGTTGGGCTCCCTGATCTTGGCAACAGACATCAACAGGCAGAATGAATTTTTGATCCGTCTGAAATCTCATCTTGACAATCAGGATTTGAGGCTGGAGGATGCACAAGACAGACATTTTATGCTTCAGGTAACTTTAATTTTTTTTTTATATAGTTTTTATTAATTTTTCAGGTCACATATGTTAAGAGTAGTATGTTATAGCATGTCTGGACATCAGCCTCTCCTTACCTATTACCAAAACACTTCCCTTCTGCCATCTTCTGGCACATCAGGCAAGCATAAGGTACCTCCAGTATTTCCTTATGTAATTTCCTTGAGTTAAAAAGCTGTGAATGCAATAGATACAGGAGAGTGTCAAATGCTAAGGAATGGAGGAAATAAGCTAGATTATTTCATTTCCAGAACACTGCTTCTCTTTCCAGGTAATGCTTCAGTTGTAGTGTCTCTCTCTCTTCTGGCAAACGTCACTCCACTGGTGTTATTTTCTAGCGCCGTGCAGGAGAGGCCCCTTGTTGGTGTTCTTTCCAGGACACTCTGACATCAAGTCCTGCTCCTGTGATGGATGCTCAGAAACTGCCTCTGGAAAGACAGCTGTTGCTATGGCAGCAGATGCTTCTCTAGTGCATTTGCCAGCTAATGAAAAACCCATGCTTTATTCAAAAATCAAATAGATTCATACTGGTTCTTCCAGCTAAACAGCAGTCATTAGCAGACTCTTCAGAATAAACCTCTATCTATTAAAGCATTATTGTGATTAACATAGCTACATATACTTGCTTCTTTGGAGAAATTACATTAATTTCATTCCTAAGTACATAAAGAAGTTGAAGTAATTGTTTTCACTTATAAAACAAACATCTACATATTTTCCTTCCATTAAAGTAATGGAAAAGGTGATAGCTGCAAAGAAAGAAGTGCTGATCTGTTCATTCTTCCCCCTCCAGCAGCATGAGAAATGTAGTATCTTCTCACCAGTTCTGGCTCAAACAGTCTTCTGTCAGATTCCTGCACAGACTGTGCAGGGCAGGATGATAGGTTGACCATATTTCTGGACAGATAAGGCAAGAAAGCTGTGCAAATACCAAAAGCAGAGGAGTTACAGCTCTCAGCTATGGAAAAAAATGGTTTCTTATGCACTAGGAACTTAGGAACAAGGGAATAGACGGTAAGATTTACTTATCTGGTGGATTAGTTATGGAAGAAGAAAAGAAAAAGATCAAGAACTCTTGATTGATTAGAGTAACCTAAAGAATGTTTGAAAGGTCCTTGCAGTAGACAATAACATTAAGGCCAATCAGCTTAATCCAAAGAGAAAAATGACTTGGAGATTTCCCTCTGCTGGTTCACAGGTCTGAACTCTTAGAGGAAATACTTATGTTTTCTTGCCGGGTGCCAGAATGACTTCTGACTTCTGTCAGACAGAATGACTGTGTTCAGTCTGTGAAGAAACAAGGCACGTGATATTTTGTTCCAAGGCAGTAAGACAGGCAGACTATTACATGGTTTACTTTTCTGAAGTAGTTACTCGGTTTAAAAAACCTTTTTCCCCTGTACTCATTCTCCTACAAAGCACTTAAAAGTACTAGTTAACTAAGTGAAACCAGGCCAGGGGCAGTGTGGAGAGCCCTGTGCTTAGCTTTGTAAACAAAAATATGCAGACATTAAGATGAAGTGTAATTGAAGTGAAATGCAAGGTCACTCACTGAGACCGCAGAGAAATCATGCCCAAATACACCAGCTTGGCTCTTCCCTTCCTTGTCATCAGCCATGGATGCTGAGCCAAGCAGTCAGCAGGAGCCAGCCTGAGGCTTTTGTTGGCTTATTTCTTCCAAGGAATATCCAAAACACTTTGCAGCCTTGGAATTTGGTCCTGCTCTTGTTCTCACTACCGTAAAGTGGAGGGCTGAATGAAAGTTTTGTTTGCAGCTTAAATAAATGCTCTTTCCTCAAAGGGCGCATTTGGGTGAGGCTGAGTCTCTGAAAGGTAATCTTAACCCTTCCCGGCATCGCTGGTGGGGCCTGGGAGTTCCCTGACTGCAGATTTACTGCTGAAGCACTGCTAAACAGTACCTTCCTTTCTCACTACTACTTTTCTTCTTGTTTTCAGATTGCACTCAAGTGTGCTGACATTTGCAACCCTTGCCGGGTCTGGGATCTGAGCAAGCAGTGGAGTGACCGGGTCTGCGAAGAGTTTTACCGGCAAGGTCAGCCCTTTCAACTCACAGCAGCCCCCTTTCACCTCAGCTTTCCATGGTTTCTGTGTGACAAGCCAGAGGTAGCACTGAAATGTCCCTTGAGAATGAACTCTTCAGAGATGCGCTGCCTCACTGGAAAAGTGGGAAGGGGTAGAAGAGCAACAAATGTTTCTCTGCTCCTGTACCAGCATCAGAAAGGAGGAGGGGTTTTGCTGTGCCTCAGCAATTGAGTTCAGCTGAAAAGCTCATGGCTGGGTTCTTCTCTGAGACCCTCCAGTCACCATGAGCGTTTCTGAGCTGGAATGGTGTAGGCGCCACACTGCCCCAAAATCCTAGCACTGTTTTTTCTTGCTTTTCATGCTCCCACTACAACTCTGATGGAAGCCTTACTCTCACTGTTTCCCAAATATGACACATTCTTCTGCCTGCAAATGCAGAAAAAGGGTTCAAACACGCTTCCCAGCATGCTGTTGAAAGGGCCAAAGCAGGCAAGCCAAACCTCAGCTAGAACCTACTGCAAATGTTTTCAGACCTCTGCAGAGAGCACAGTCACGCAGGGGTTTTTTTTGAAACACAGTAATTACACCATTTGGCTCTATCTGCATAGGCAAGGTCATGCTGTGCTACAATACAGGGTGCAGCAGAGTTTAATCGCTGCTAAATTCTTTGTTCAGAGCATCCTGCGAGTTGCAGGCAAGTGGAAGAGCACACAATGAAGTTCTTAGTTCATTTAACATTCTGCACTACAAAATAAGCCACATCTGAGCTGGTACCTGGTACAGTTAGTCTGTAACAAGGGCAAACCAGTCAGTGAGTTAATTTTCAGCCCATGTCAGTTTAAGCTGGTGAAATGTCTTTGATTCCTTTGAAGCAACATAAGCAACTTGCCCAATGCAGGTTTAGTTAGTCAGATGTGTATAAGGCATAATCAGCAGGCAGCTCAAGAGGTGCAATACCTCCCCTTTAGTGTATTGGGGGACCATGCTGAGAAAGACAGCTCAACTCTTACAAACGTAAGCTTTTTCCACTGCCCTCAAGATTTGTTCATCTACCATCTAAAACATACCTCTGAAATGAGATACCAGAGTACATGAGACCAGTTAGAAGCATCACAGGGAGGAAAGGAGCATTTTGTGTGGGACAATTATACAAAAGCTGTGGTCTGATTATCACTAGTGGCTGTATAATCCTGTTCAGTGGTACAATACCCCCAGTATTAAATAGCATGCATTTAGATACCATTATCACTTTAAAGTGTTTTTGTAGACCTCTCTGCCCCCTTACACACAATGATGGGGCTTGAAGGTACTTTTCGGCACAAAGTTTAACATTTGGAATCCATAAGGTCTCATGTTTTGATTCTTAACTATAGATGAGACAGATAATACCACAATTAGTGCTTTGTTTAATCTTCCTTCTGGAACAAAGTTTTAACAGTTTTTTAATAGAACATTTCTAAGGCCATTTTAATAGAGACTCAGATCCTGATCTTCCAGTGTTCTGGTGCATCTACACTAAATCTTAGTAAATAAAAAATACAATCCAGGTACATTTCAGGGAGCATTTGACACCTACAGCAGCTCCTAAAAAAACCTTTCCTAGAAAAATACTCTAATTTATTTTCAGATCTTTTAAAAGTCAGCACAGCTAGGAACACAGGGTAAGTAATAAAACTTGATTTGTGTACATGAAACTGGAAGTAGTAAGAAAAAGCTTTCGAGAAAATGGCCGATGTTGAAGCAGCATTAATTACCAGTTTTTCTGATAGGGTTTTAAAATTGCTTGGAAGGTATTCCCTAGCATAAAAGTTCTCAGGAACTAATTCATGCAGTTCCTTTTACAGTAACTTGAAACAAAAAAAAAATTGACCGTCATTTGAAGTACTTACCATGCAAAAGCAAATCTTATCAAATCTTTGTCAATTACTTAATTGACTTCTAAAAGACAAGAAGATGTGGATATACTTTGAGCCAGACAGGTCAACCATTTTCTACCCAGAACACCTACAGAGGGGATATTACTGGAGTTAGAAACTTTCTTTTATTTTAGTCAGTTTTGGAGGGGTAGATGAGAAGACGACAAATTGCACATTTGGAAACATAAGAAGCTGTTATTGTGTCTCAGTTTTGCTAAATTGTTCCTTTTGGTTGTTCATGAAGCTAAAAATGTTATCCTGATACTTTCTAAGTACCCAATTAGAACTGAAAATACTCTGTTCACATTTAAGAAGTGATTCCATGCTGCAAAGGGAAGAAAGCAAGGCTTAGAAATGCACAGTGTTTTATATGGGGCTATAGAACCTGAGTAGCACAATAGCAAAAACTGTTCATGGGGAGAAAAGAGCTTTTAAACAAAAACAGTGGATTTAAAGCAAAATGTTTCTTTATGGGTTGAATACAGTGTTTTGTCTAAACTAGCGTGTCTTCTTACAGTAAAGTTTTTCCTAACCAGCCCTCACTACATCCTTATTACTAAATCAGATGGACAAAATATTATTGTGTGAGGGGAAGTGGCACATCTTAGCTTGCACACAGTTAACTCTCTCTTCCCTTCCATACTGTAAACAGGAAAGGTCCTGTACCTCTTGCAGTAACCAGGGTTGTACACTGGCAGAGAAGGCTAACAATCACAAAGGATGAATGTGTTGCACTCACAGACAGAGAGTGTTTTAAGAAAACCCCTACACCCAAAACTTAACTCAGAGCAATCTTTGCATGAAGTAATTGCAGGCATGGGGAACGCAGTCTCTCCAGCAGAAAAAGTAACTGCTGTCTTGCATGGCAGTGAGCAAATTACACACTCTGAGATGTTTTTTCTGCTGAATTCTTAAATCCAGCATGGTTGTTGCTATTGATTACTTTCAGCTCCATAAAGAAACATCTCCTACCATTACTATGTACAGAAACCTGTCCTGTGTGACTATTTCTGCAGGAATAATTTCTGCTGACTGTTCATAAGCATCTTCTCAGTGCCAAATCTGGTCAATTCTGCATCAGGAGCAATCTGAGGTGGCATCTGGAGTGAACAGATCCGCCAGCGAGGTTTTTCTTCCAACAATTTGAAACAGTCCCCAGGGCTGGTCACAGCAGGAGCTGCCTGCAGGAATCTTCAGGGCAGTCTTGGATTTGGAACTAGAGACCTCCTGGTCCAGTTAGTCAAATACTCTGCTATGAAGGTGGCTAGGAGTTCAGCCAACTACTTTGCTGTCTCGAGTCAGTCCTGTACAGATGCCTCTCTGGGGACTTCCTGGATGACCCGGGAAATAAATATGCTCAGTGCAGCAGCAAAGGCATAGCTTGATACCCAGCTACTGCACAGTAATAAAGACAGACTTTTAATTTCATCCTTTTTCCACATTTATAACTTGAGCTCCATAGCTCTTAACACTTGAAACATTGCTGGAGTCCATGCTTTGGTCCTTACTAGTTTGTTAGTCCAGCCACAGCTGTGGGCTGCCAGGCTCCAACACTCTTCCCTTTATGAGCCACTTCCAGAAGAACACACTAGCAATTTCCACTACAGTACTACTGTAAATCTAAAATTGATATGCTGCAGTTTTCTGGTAGGAAGTGATCTGAACAATGAGTAAACGAACTAGAATGTCTTAAAAACCTTTCACATAAGAGAGTCTGTTTTAAAAATTAAGGTCCTCAGAACACTTACGTGCTCAGATTTAATGTTCATCTAAAAGTTATCTTTTCTTAGATTTTTCTTTGTATGGATAATTGGTTTATCTGATACCTAAAAAGAAGAAGTCCAGAAAACGAAGGTATTTAGACATTTACCGTGGTCATCATTGGTAGAAGATTCCAGTTCCTCCCACAGTTGCAGACCCTGTAAGAGTGTGGCACAGGTATGGAGAAGAGGTAAAAGTGGCAGAAAAATATTTTTTTCCCTTTTTTTTTTGCAGGTGATCTGGAACAAAAATTTGAACTGGAAATAAGCCCCCTTTGTAATCAGCAAAAGGATACAGTACCAAGCATCCAGATTGGTAAGTATTAGTTTCATTCTCTTCATGTTTATCTCACTATGGCAGAAGCTGTAAGAGAAACTTTTAGTCACCACATGCCCCACTCCAATCCAGTTGTTTTAATAATAAGAGCTGCAGATACCATAAGAGTTAAAAAATATGTTCTAAATTAAAATGTCTGAAAAGAAATCTATCTAAGCCAAATGTTCAACAGAAAGACAAAGGAGTCTTTGCATAGGGGGAAAATACCCATGGGAAAAATTTGCAGCCAGTGTTGAACACTGGTTACTTTCTTGTCTGAAATCTCCTCAAAGAGTTGTTGACAGTCACAGAGTTTACTGTGACACACAAAGATAAAGCCATATCTTGTCATCTATGCTGGTCAAAAGCTCTGCATTTCAAAAGGAATTGAGGTCTGTTAGAGAGTTTGTTGTTATTTCTCATCAGGGCTTTTGCCACTTACCTTGCTCTGTGCTTTTGAGGCAGTCAATGGGGCAGTGCACTTGTGGAATTAACTTGTTGCTCACCAGCTGTCCCTTGTGTGTTTCTCCAGGATTCATGACGTACATCGTTGAGCCACTCTTTGAGAGGTGGGCCCAGTTTACAGGCAACACTCCCCTATCTGAAAACATGCTAAACCATCTCAGGAGGAACAAGGCCAAGTGGAGAAGTTTGCTGCATAAGCAACACAGCAGTAGTAGGAGCAATGACCACTCAGGCCAAGTGACTGGCAGCCAGGAACAGACTTTAAATGAAGAAGAGACTCCTTAGTGGCAGCTTTGCACTTTTCCTTTTAGCACTGCTATCTCCGTCTTGGTCACAGCAGCAAAAAAGGTCCCAGGGAGCAGGAGCCTGGTTGTCAACATCATGCAAAGACAAGAAATGGCAAAGCTCTAAGGGTCCTCATGAACACGCCCATGGTTCTGCTGGGTTTCTTTTTGATCTTCACGTTCTTCTCCCCTCTCTCCATTCTGCGCATGCCTGATGCTATTTAGTCACTCCTGATCCCAAACTGCCCCAATGCGGAGTCCCAGTCAGCAGCCAGGAAGCCAGGCCAGTTCCAGCTGCCATGAAGCAGGGAAGATTGCTGAGAGAACAGGGGACACAGAGAGGCACTCTTGGTGATCTTTTCATTTACCACAGGTCATACTGGGACATATGCCCAGAGCACCACACCCTTTCTAGGCTGGCAGCTGGGCTGCACATTAAACCACCAGCATCTCCAGCATCCAGAGGACATGGACCGAGCGGGATGGTGCTCGCAGAGGGCAGAGAGTCGGGTTGTTTTAGTAGTTAAAAACCTTTTTAACTTTTGTATTCTGTGCACTAAACAAAAGATCTATAAACCTTGGACTGAAGTTACTCTCCGTATACACACCTCCAGTGTAACAAGGCTTGTTTTGGTAATCATTTTTATGCCACTTTGGATAAAAGACAGGCATCTTCTCATTGCAAGGAACAGTATTCCCTCGCAGCCGAAAGGGAAGATGTAGTACAGCCTAAACCTTTGAAACACAAACAGATCTATCTTTTGAGTACTGTTTCAAGTTACCTGTTTATATTCATATGTGTACATTTTCTGTAAATAGAAAGCGCTACTGATTCCCATGCCAAAATACTGGAGTACTGTGGGATGATTGCTACCTGTAAAAACATTGGCACTGTGAACAGAATACTGTTAGTTTTAATACAAGAGAAAGCATTTGTAAATATGGTATAGAGTTTATTAATATACACCATTGTTTGTGGATAAAAGCCTTAACTTCTAGCATCCTTCATCTTCTGATAGCTGCCAAAATCATATAATTACAAGATACGATTCTGAACTGCCTTTCCACTATCTGAGGTATATCAAAGGTCATTAAGGAATGAAGTCTGGCAGGATAACTTCTTGAAAACTTCAAACACATTCCATATGGGTCCATGTTGTTAATCCATGGCACCTTGCACATTCGGTCTAGGCAAATGTTTCACCGAGCCTCAAGTTTAAAGTTCAAAAAACCCCCCAGGCCCCACGGCAACATCACATGATTTGACAGTTCTGCATGATTACCATTTATTCAAATGTGTGAATTTTTACTAAATAGCTTAGTCATCTACAAAGCACAGCATTAGTTCTGGAGTTCAGTTGTTTTCTTGAGAGATGTTGCAGTGTAGCTGATTTTTTCCCCATATTCCCTCCTTAGATAGTCAGCATCAAAATGCATTTGTATTTTTCTTTTAATTAAAAGAATACTTCAACTGACTTTTAGATTAGTCTCACTCAATGAAGGAAGAAAATGTATTGTAGTCAGACTACTAAAAATCCTCTTAGCTATCATAGTGGCTGAAGAATTTTCTATGATCTCATGTTTGTGAAAGATACTTGGCCTTAACTATGCCGTAAACAACCTCAGTTCAGAAAGTCTTTATTAAACTTTACTTAAGCTTCCACCATTTCAGTGAGATTGTATTCTCAGACACTACTGCGTTGCACCAAAGGGATTGTCCCCTGCTCTTCTGCCCCCAGAAAGAATAACTACATTCAGGTGAAGTACGGTGTTGTTATGAACCCCCTATACATCAGATCTGTACAGCTGCTTTCCAAAAGAATGAGCAGGTATGGCCAGGTAGTCACATTTGGATAGTCACATTGAGATGTGAAGACATTGAAGAGGCCAACAAAGAAAGAGCTTTTTAAGTTGTTTTTTGAGAAATATGAGAAAGATGTTTACTCACAGAAGTGCAAGGGAAAATATAAAACATTTTTCTCAATTACAGGGATTATTGGCTTGATGAAAGTTCATGCTCATAAGGTGACTAATGTGTTTAGAGGAAAATAAAAAGCATGAGTTTTGTGAAGGATGATTTACTCCTTCTTTGTATGTATCTTCAGAGAAAAGAGGCTGAAACTCGGTGAAGTAAAAAGGGGCAGTGAGCACACAAAGCACTTCAGCAATGTTCTTCTGCCTCTCCACTGCTATGTAAGGTACAACCAGACCTCCTCCTAATTTAAATGAGATTCATATAGTAGAAGGACCACAGCAAGCAAAGGGCACTCAGGAAGAGTTGTAGTAGAATTGTTTCTAACTACAGGACGTAAATGTCTTCTTAAGCACATGAAGGTGGTGCGGGTGGAAGCACCACCACTTTGCAGCTTTTTAGATGTACCTTTCCTTCTGACAGATGTAGGACAATTATTAGGACATTATGTGAGCAATGTAATGTGCTGCTTAGAAGCACTTAAGTCCATACAAAAGAATGTAATTTTCCATATTTTATCTTTTTACTAAGAAATTGAAGCCCTTTGCCATCTAGCTCAAAGAATTTTTTTAAATGTTCTGAAATTTAGTTAAACCCAGCATCTAGCAACATAAAAAGCTCTTGACAGAAACATTGCCGAGCTGTTTCTGTAGAGCTTCCAGAAAATAGGTCCAACAGGAAAGCTTAGGTACAAATGAAATTTTGTTACAGCCACATTAAACCCAAGCCCTTTTCTACAAGTGGAACCTACAGGTTCCATTACAAGTTTGCTCTTACCATGTTAAAACTTTCCAACTTTAAAAAGCTTTTCTGAAAATTACTAGGCTGTGGGGGATTTTGGTGCACTGAACATACCGGTTAGATTTCAATCACCTTATCTAATGAAATAGCGCTTGAAAGAGGTTCAGGGTGGCCCCAGCAACACTTCTGTACTTGTGAGCCAAACCCATTACACAGGTTTGGGCCTGGGCCAGTTTGCCTCAGGTGCTCCAGACAGAAGTGCTCAGAAAGGGTAGGCTCTGGCAGCAGATGCCTGGCAGCCAGATTCCCTGGGGTCTAATGCAAAATGCAGCCATCTGATTTCCCGTAGAAACCCTAGCTGGTACCAGCCAACCCAACAGCACAGCCAGTGCTTAGCACATGCAGTTGTAATATGTGTGGTATTCTCTGATTTGGAGGGCATTTCTGCACTGGGTTTCTCCCCAGTGTGCCAACAGGCTGCTGATGCACAGAATAAAAAAGCTATGCAGATAACACAGATTTTGGTGGTGTCAGCCCTATCAGCCACTTTACAGAAGGCCCTTGTAAATTATTTTTCCTTCCCACTGGGCCAGTGCAGCTGAAAGATTTTGAAGTTTTCAAACTGAGTTAAGGTTTTCATATATAGAAAGAGGAAAAAAGCTGTTGAAAGCAGGATGTTAAAATGTTTTTATGCCCCACAAATGAGATTAAAATCTAGCTCCTCTAAATGAAGATTTAATACCATTTAAGAGGCAAAATTCTGTATAACTAACAATAGTAAGTGATAATAAGTGAAAATATTAGGCTGGTTAAAATAATTAAGTAAAGATTTTACATACCTTTGTGTTTTAAGTGTCAGTGGTTCAGCCACCAGTCAAATGAGGAATAAAAGGACTATTGACAACATGTACCTTTGAAATACAAGGAACAAAGACAGGAGTAGCTAAGATTAAGTAGAGTCTATGGAGGAAAAAGAAGAAAAACCAAACACATGATCTGCAGTCGTGTCTAACCTAATCTACAACACAGGTCAATTAGCTTTGTATAAACTTGGTTTTCATGAAAAAAACCAAAACCTCCCCAATGGTTAATGAGAAAGCTGTAAATGAGATAAGGCTGTTGTTACACTGCATAGTGATCTCACCAGCTTTTGCAATCCAGGGTTTAAATTTCTGTTAAAAGTTTTCATCAAATTAGACAGAGAAGGCACACTTAGCCCTTCCAAATGAATTCTCAGAAAGGAAAAACTCAAGTAGTCACCTTTTTATTTTCGGGTACCAGCCAGAAATTATTGCTTTATATTTTATGTCACTCATCTGAGTTGTCCATAAAGTATGCCCATTCCCCTCCTGATGCTACCATGAGCCCCATGGACAAAAATCAATAATTAAATTGGAATGAAAACCCTGCAAATCCAAAAAAGCCACCCAAAAACACAAGGCAAGCTTCATGCCATGAATATGTATTCAAATTACTTTGATTGGTGCAAACTGTTGCTCTTTGTTTCTATAATCCATCCTATATTTTAGGTACATAAACTTTTAAGTGCAGACCATAAGCTTGACTTGGATGTAAAATATATTCTGCTTATCTTTGAATTCAAGATTGTATATGTCATGTTTATTGTAAAGCATTTTATATATACATAGTCACATATCTTATACAACTCTATGGGCCAAACACTGGTCCCCCCAACTTCACTGGGACCAAGAATCAGCCCCCATATGTGCGTATATATGCCATATGCATCATTCTGAAAGGAAGCACTAGATTGTGTGAAAATGCTGTGACTGCTATGCAGTGATGCCAAGAGACTTAACTGTATCTTTTTTAACATACTGCTGTAAGTATTCATCATGTCAAAGAATGACAGCTAATAAAAAAAAAAAATGTGAAGTGTTCCAAGTTCTTTGGTGAAGCCAGTTGATTGAAGGATCTCCTTTGTTTGCAGAAGACATTCTGGTTTGACAAGGCAGCAAAAATCCCACTGCATCCAATCTCTCACTGCCTCTCCTTTCTACCAACAGAATAATCACTTTCCTAGTGTGCTGTTTCTAAGAACTTTTCTCTAAATTTCTCCTTAGACCTGCTGTATGCATATGAATGGAGTTCCCAGCAAGGAAAGCATTTCCATGTAATTTTCCAAAGCATGCAGTAGAAGGACTTTCAAACCCCAGGGAAGATGTTTCCCTGGTTAAGTATTTAAAAGAGAGTTTTCCTTAAACTACTGTTTCAGTTCCAGTAATGAGTTCTCCTTAGGATCATTGGTCAGTTTTAATCTCCATTTTCTCATTTGTGTTTCAGACCGTGTTATTTATATGTGTAACATGACAGAAGCTTTTGAAGTTTAATTGAAAACATGAGAAATATTGATGTTCTACACTGATAAGTATTTCTAAGTGAGAAATACTTGTCATCACTGATGGGTATCGCTGCAGGGACTCGTCTTGACTCTGACACATTTCCAGAGCCAGAATTCATCTGTACCTCAAAGTGTTCAGCAAAAATACTCACATAGTTCATGCCATGCAAATACTACAATTAAACAAAATACAGGAGCCGGAAATATATTTTGTTTCAGTGCTGTTTAGCCAACATTTTAAATTTAAACTTTTCTAAAAAAAAAAATCCACCCTTCAGAATCACAGTAAGTGTTTTCCTGTGTCCCCCAGAACACAGAACTGCAAAATTGATTTTGGAATGAAGCCCCTTAGAGATCTGTCCTATATAGGGTTGGAGTTGTGATGGTTTCTCCAGGAGTCTTCTACATAGTCACCATTGGAAAACCACTCTGTTTTCAGTAGCAGATTTAATAGAGTTATTTTCAAGTACAGCCAAATCAATACATCTTCCCATTCTGCACAGGTACCGTCTGGATGGATGCTGGTGTTTAATGGTTCAAAACAAAAAATGTAGACCAGCAAGTTGAAATGCATCAATAAACAGCAAAAGAAAAATTAATTCTATGGCAATATTTTTTTCCTGGCCAAATACTTAATTATGGTTTAAAGTTCAGGTGGAAAATCTTGGAAATGTATCTATTCTAAGAGAAAAAAAAAAAAGTAATATGTATATGGCAATCAATACAGACACTCCTTTAAGCTAAAGGTGAGGAAGGTGGGGGTCTCTCCGATGTCCAATCCTCTTCAAGATAAAATGAGTGCTATTACAAATACTCTGGTTTATCTACAAAGCAGGTTTGTGGTGTCCCCAGTTCTACACCTCTCAAATCTTTCAGTGATGTTGTGTGGAGTAGAGTCTCAAACACCTGTTTAGGGACTGACAGCAAATGAATCACAGGTTAGAGAAGAGTTTAAAGTCACTCTGCCAGTAAAACCAGTAGATCATCTCACTGTATCCTGGGCTAGTTTGGCTCTTAGGCAGAGTTGAACACTGTGCAACACTTTAATCCATGACAATTGGATTTTGTTACCAGCAGCAGCACTTCCTAAAAGCTACCTTAGCCATGCAGGGCCATGCAGACCTAAACACAGAAGGAAGTATCGCAACAGCAGATTAATTTTAGGTCAGATTTTATATTAATACAATTTAGAGAGAAGATTTGAATCCTGTACCCTACAGAGCTCTAAATATATTGTACTACTAGATTAGGAAGGGGATCTAGGTGTCTTAAGAAGTTGTAACTAAAATGGAGTATTAGAATTCATACAACCAGAGTTGTCCTATTATTTCCAGCACTCCTACCACCTAGAGATAAATTCAATTTGTATACCAATCATCCCTCTCTAGAAAGTGCAAGTACAAGAGTGGGAAGTGCAAAGAGTGGCAAAAAGCAATTTGAATCATGAAAAACCTCCAGGAGGGAGAGAGAGGGAAAAAAACCACTGTAGCTTCATTAGTGTCACCTATAAAAAATCAGAACATTTGGGCAGACTGAGAGCTTCTGCTTTCCCCAGATCAAAACATAGGTAAACAAAGTGCAGCTGTGCATATGGAAGTTGCTGCCATAAGAAAATATTAACCTTTAACCACATAGAAAAGCTTAAAAGATTGAACATTTACAAGAAACAAAAAGGGAATTCCTGGTTACAAATAAATATTACTAAAACTGCAATCCTGAAGAAAATACACTTTAATACTTAAATCCACCATTAGTTTAAAATGATGCTTTCCTGACCTACTCATGCCGCTCAACAGCTGTTACATTCCAAATCCAGATTTTCCATTTGTATGTGTAGAGGATTCCTATGAGCTTAGCTCATACATAAGCATATTTATGAAAGAAATACAGCTACCAAAAAGAAAAATCTGTTGCTACACTTATACATGTATTTGATGCCCAGCCTCATTTGTATAACCAGACCTACCAACACCTGCAGATATTCTCAGGAGCTAGTCCACACTAGGCAACCAAAATGCAAAGAAATTAGGAAGTACTGGAACATATGGTAGATTCAAGGGCAGATTGAGAAACTTGTCCCAAAGACCACTTGTTTATGTCTACCATGCTTTGTGTTGGGTAAATATATTTCAAGTCAACTTCTAGAAGGAGGAGAAAAAATAGATACATTGGTATCCTCAACTGAGAGACCAAAGCATGAGTGGAATTACTTTGTTTAAAAAAATGTACTGCTTTGCTGGGATGAGGTTCCATGTAGATGACAAGTAGTTTGGGGCGTCACCACTGCCCTCTGTGGTACCTTTGCATAGCACATTCCACTCAATGCATCAGGAAAGTTACTGCCACCAGCTCCACCATTTCTGCATGGACCATTACAGAGTGGCCCCTTGCACTTTGGTGCTTTGAAGTCTCTTTTATCAGTACTACGGCTGAATTAATATGCACAGAGATGTGCATGGTAACTGCCCCAGCTCCCACGTGAAAAGAAAATCTTCCTCAACAATGCCACTGCCTGAAGACTGCCTATATAAAGGCAGATATTGGACAAATCAAGAAACATAAATAAGATTTGGGATGGGTACATCAGCCACTCAAAATGCCTAAGTGACATTAGTACATTGGTTTTAGGTACATAAAGGTATGTACTGAAGTTTTAACACAGCAAATACACTTCCTTAATTTAACTCCATTATAGCTACAAAGATGATACAGAAATTACCTGATGGGATTAGTGAATTAAAGTGAAGAATCTTGGATAAGAAGCTGTGTAGTTGATTTCCTTTTGCACTTGATCCTCACAAATCCTCTGTGCTTGGTCTATCAGGAGTCCTGTCTGGAGTCAACTAAAACTGGTTATCAAGCCTCATTTTTACCTTCTTAGAGATCTTGCCCTCATCCCTTCCCCTCCATACCTAATTATGGCCAGCTTCTTGAAAACACCAACTAATCACAAGCAACATAAAAAAATATTTGGGAAATAATGGTATTTATTATGATTCCAATCATATGTTCTATTCTTTTAAAGAGCAATGTGATTTCCCCCTCCCTCTCAAGAGAAGCAGGGAATTGTTTATTCTCTGAGATGCTCTGGATTTAGCTGGAAGATAGAAAGATCAGAAACTGCAGGATATCTCATGCAAGAGAGCCATAGCAAGAAGCTTACTGCTCACTCAGAGAATGCAGCAAGTAAATAAAATTCTTGTGAGTCCTTGCTATCAGCCAGACATGGGAGGGGCCTAAGAGACTTTGCTGCAACTCAGAAAGGTATTAAGTGGAAGCAAACACTTGCATGCAAGGTCACAGCTCCTTTTTATTTTGCCTTCCTTGATAATTCCTGTGTTCTCCCTAGATAAACCTGTGGAGGTTTGATTGTAATAAAGCCTGGCTCTTTGATTTCAAGAGAAAGAGCTTCCTGAAGCTCAGATCCGCTTCAATTCCCACCCAACTTTTTATTAAGCATATTTTACAACAGCATGAAATATTTTCTTCTTTTTAAAGAGTATTTCAGTTTTCCAGTTTTAAGAAAGAACAGTCAATAATATTACTATTAATGTTTGCTTAGGATGAAGCCTAAGAAAAGTCTGGACTTCAGCTGCCCAAGACCTAAACACGTCACAATATAATCCTGTGTGACCAATAGCCTCCATTTTCTTCTGACCAGTTCCATTACTTAGGCCTTTATGTTGGACAGGTTTTGAAATACAAACCACGAACAAAATTATCTGGCATTTTGATTATGGCAACTCAACAGTCACACTGCATGAGAAATGCTAAATAGAGGTGTAGCTTAGTTATTTGCCCTGTGGTTACACTTTGGAGCACTCTAGTAGTTATAGATCAGGAACCTCACAAGGGACACCAATGCTGCTCCCATGGCAAGTTGTTATAATAGAAATAATTTAATAGCAGATTCATGTTAGAGGTCAAGAAGCAAATCATCACAGATCCTGGAGAGAGCTAGATGTGACAGGACAGCTTTTACTTCAATGATAAACGAGCACAACTTCTATGGTTTTGCAGAAAAAGTAAATTGATGACCTCCAGGTACCTTAAAAAACCTGTATGTGTTGCTAGGGGGTTGGGGTCCTGTTTTTGGGGGTTTTTTTTGAGTTTATTCCTTCACCAATCTAACTGCAGTTCTTTCTTTCGGATACTTCAGTGTTATTAATTTAAAGGGAGAGCTTACATCATCACTCTTGAGTTACTTGACAGCTTGAAGTTTTGCCTGTGGGTGTTACACTGCTCTCAGGGACATCTTATATAATAATGCAGATGTCATTTTTTCAGCTGGCACAGCACATCTACAAGCTTAAAATTTACTGAGATTCATAATGGAACGAAGTTGTCTTAAATATCTGAGTATCGGCAAAGAGTTTGCACCTTCAAGAGCAGCACTAGTTACTCTGTGAAACTAAAAGTACTTTTGAGATGTAAAACAAGTACAGTAAGAGCTGTTCTCTTTCTGAGACAACCTATGATAAATACACTGGAAAATAAACATATAAGGAAGGAAGGCACCATTGTCAAAAAGGGACAATTGTTTCACTCTGTAGTTGGGTCACTGTCAAACCAGCATTGAGTTCTACTACAGAGAAGAAATAAAGAAGAGTCACCACTTCCCACTATGGATGTCATGCTCATTATTGAAATGCACTCTCATTTCAATTATTTTAGTTTTTACTTCCAACAGCTGGCTAGTATTACCATTTCTCTCTGTTACAGAAAGAAGCTTTTAGCACTTTTTTTAATCTTCATGCATTCACAGACAAATCAAGTCACTGCAAACAGATTTTCTGTTTCTGAAATAATACCGTTTGAATGAAACAGCTTTATAGTTTTTCAACTGACTGTACTAGAATGTACTTTCCTTCTGAAGAGCTAACCTGCTATGGCATTATCATTGTGGCTTTCTGGCATCATTAACATCTTCATTGTTTCTCTCTATGTAAATTCTGGTTTTAATTATCCACTAATTTTGTCCCTTATTTCATTACTAAAAATATGAAACTGCATTAGCCCAGTACCATTCTCTGTAATCTTTAGTAGAAATACTTCCTTTCAGTCATTACTATTATCTGCCAGCTAATCAGTTCTACATCTATTTAACATCTACTTTTGTGGGTAATAAAAATGTTGTATTTTTATTTACACTGTTCTACTGCAGCTATTTTTGTTAAAGATGATTTAAAACATCTGTTTTACAATAAAGTCACAAGAGATCAGTCCTGTTAGCTAAGTATTTCCAACTGTGCAAAAGGATACCATTGTAGAGGTTTTTATGCTACAACTGATACATGCCAATTGACCTATAGTAATGTGTCTTAGACCTCTTTTCTTAAAAAGAAAACCTAGATTACACAATTTTCTGAATGTCTGTATTACTGTAAAGTTCATTCAAAGTAAATATAAAGGGCTAGATATGTCCAACAGCCAGCTTCTTTAGAATTTGTGGATTTAAATTGCTTAGCCATCTGCAGTTCTAAGTTTTTTGTTCTAGTTTGCAGGGTTTAACTTATTGCTCCATCAAATAACTACTTCAGTGATAATTAGTGATCCTGCTTTTTTTTTCTACGTAAATATATTCAATTTTTCCTAAAATCTATGCAATTCCTAAATGAGACTTTTACTCATATTAAAGCAATGGAACAGCAACAACTTCCAAATAAAAGTGCCAGGGCCAATTACCAGGTGTGATGTTCACCATCCTCAACCTGTACTGGGTCAGCTATTCACCACTACTGTGCTCAGTCAAGATCTGGCCAAGTACCATTTTCTTCAAAGCTTCTAAGCCTTGACTGTGAGACCTGTATGCTGAAGGATGACAAAGAACTTAATCCTGTGGTAAAGATCCTTCACACATTTTGCTATGCTAGAGAAGAGGAAAAAGGGGATACATGGAAGAAAATACTGTGATTTGGTACAGATGTGTAGAAATAGCACAAGTGTCTCTGGGTTCCCCAGGCAACTACCAGCTTAGAGCACTGTTACCATGCTCTTCTCCTAGCAACAGCTCCGAGAGCTCACAAGGCACAAAACAGGATCTCACAAATTCTGTTTATTTTGCTCGCCTTATGTCAATGTTTCTTCAATATATTCTTTTATTTGTGAACTCAAAAACCTAATTTAACATCAAAAATTAGGTCAGTGACAAGCTAGGTTATACAGCAGATTATTTGGTATAAGACTCACTAGGAGCTGCGTTGTTCTGATATACTAAATACAAAGTATACTCTTCAAATCTGAAAGAAAAGGCTATGCCACTACTGAGAAATAATAAATGGGCTGGGGATTTGCTAGAAGTCTTGAAAAAGCAGACTCCTCAGAAATCTAACTAGTAAAGCCTTAATATAATTCTTATACATGCAGATAGTACATATGAGAGGAACAGAAAGAAGAAGCAAACACAAATGGATAAAAAATATTGGAGTGGTCAAATGAGCAGATAGGAACAGCAGGTGTTGATAAAGCTCACATCTCACCTGAGTGAAACCAAAGTATATCTTCAAACTACCTGTTTTTACTATTACAAAACACTGAGCTAGACATTATTTTCCCACTGCACATGCTGGTAAGGAACTCCCCACTTAATAAATTAAAACCAAGAACACTGAGCTTAACCTCTCTTCAGAAATACTTCCTTACAAGCAAAGAGAGTTTAAGAACAGCTTATCAAGCCTGCCCCAGTAGATGACAGTCAAACATGGTATGCGCAAGTCAAGCAAAAACAACTGCTAGAAAATGGATAATGGAAAAAGATGAGTAAAATAACAGACAAACAAAATTGAATAAGAAACAACAGAATGCACACTAAAAAACCCCAATATTCCAAAGGACAGAAACCCCTCACTTCAGCAGTAGAACACACAACCTCTGCTATTTCAGTTATTCCTACAGTTCTCATTATAGAAAAAACACGACAAATACTTACAGCTGTAAACTGTAAGGTAACAATGCATCAAACAGCCATAACACAAAAATAACACAGGAAAGAAACTAACACTAAGCTTACTTTAAATTTCTTCCTACTGCTCCTTTATGCCAGCAGCTGTTGCTCAGTGGCAACTGCCTCCCAGCAAACACAGCTGCTGTGTTATGGCACAAGAACTATAAAGTGAAACAGAGAAGTGGGAACAATCAATCTGGTTTAACTTTTCCTACTAAATAAAATGCCAATTGCCAAAGAGAAAGCACAGATGGCAAGAAGGAAGTGGACACTTTGAAGATTGACAATATTGAAGGTTAAAATTTTCCCAGCTCTGCAAACATCCCCATACCCAGCTTTATGGATACACCTAAACTGGTTCAAGTCACTGTGTACGTGGGAGGAGCAAAGAATGCATATGTTTACAGAAGAGCAGTATAGTGTTTCATCTGAAAGGAAAAAAAAGGGGAATTTCTATGCCCCATAGTCACGTTGACTTTCAATCAGTAAAAAGTGGCATATTTTCAGTTGTATAAGCTAGAAGTTATGTGTGTACTGGACCACAAAGAGAAATCTCCAATGGCCATTTTACATGAGATAAAGAGGATATTTTTTCAGAAAAAAAATTAGTGCCAGGTCAAGCTCTTCTCTAACTCACCACATAAAATTTTCAGCCTGTTCTCCCAGAAAATGAAGTAGCAGTTTTGTTTTGTGAAGAGAATAAACAAGCCAGGTGTTGACTTTTTACTAATCCAAGTGCACATAAATATAGTTCATCATAATGCTAATAAGATAGAATCATCTACTTCTACAATTTAGTGTATACCACTCTAAAAATAAAAAGATAAAGGGATTAAAATTTTGTTGTGAGACTTTATGCTGACAAAGCAGAATTTCTTTTTAGTTTAAGACTTGCAACATAGACCCGGTGTGATACTGCTCTCTTGTGGTTAAACTCATGCAGATCATCTGCAAAATGTAACAACTATCTGTATCAATTATTTTAAAAGATATTCAAATGTATTTTAATCTAAGACATTTTTAGCTGATGAGCAGTTTGAAGCAATCCGTGCCAGCTCCACTCCTGCAGACTGTAATGCCATGTCTCTGTTACCTAAAGAGAGAATTTATACTGCTGCTTTTGCTTCTGTGACCCATTGAAATCAAATGCCTAAAATTAGCCTTAAACAAAAGGTAAGAATACATCCATCCCAATAACAATTAAAGTCTGAACACTCTTCCTAAAATACATAAATAATTTGCTTTTAAGGCCTACTTTAGCTTTCCAGGCTGGATGAAAATGTAAGCAGAGATTAAAATGTAAGGAGGTCTAGAAACACAGCTGAAACAAAAGCAGCATGCTCTTGCTCATTCAATGTGGAAAAAAAAAAAAAATAAAATTCACACTACAGAAGGAGAAGTCCTGCTGACAGGATTATTGGGGAAAATAATGAATATCAAAAGAAGGGCCTTTTGATTATTATAATCAAAATTTGTAAATTATCCAGCCAAATAATACTGACATGTGCCAAATTTCTCTGAAATAGGAGGACAGCTGTCATCTTTAGCCTTTACTCACAATACAGTTTTAGATATTGTGAAAACTAGCACCACAATTCAAGACTGAGTTCCTAAACAAAGTGTTTCAAGGCATAACTATGGAAAATTATGTACATTGCTCTAAACCACTGAAACATCTACAAACAGTAAGCCTGTCAAAGACCCTTCCAGACTGTGCCTTTCACATTTGGCTAACTTGCAAGAAACAAAAGCAGAATCATTTACACAAACAGATACAAGCTTGATTAATGGCATGTTTCCTTTTACATAACTCAAATTACTCTTTCTAATGCATCCACTATTTATGACTTTATAAGATTCTTCCTTTTTTTTACAAAAAATTTTCTATACAACTACAAGATACCTGTTCTTTTTGCTATACTGTTAATACAGAGTGACTTCAGCTTCCTAATTCAAAGTATTTTGAGAAATAATGAAAAATTTCCCTCTTTATATATTGGTAATTTACAACAGCTATCCTATTCCTGCTAGTTAAGCTACATGCTGTATCATCAGACCTTTGAAATTAAATTGCCCTTCTCTGGACATGCTCAAGCACCTCCATGTCTTTTCCTGCAGTGAGGGGCTCAAAACTGGACATAGAAATCAAAGTGTGGCCTCATCAGTGCCAAGTACAGGGGGACAATCACTGCCCTGGTCCTGCTTAGGCACACTGTTCCTGATACAGGACAGGATGCCACTGGCCTTCTTGGCCACCCAGGCACACTCTGGCTCATGTTCAGACCCTGCCAACCAGTACTCCCCCAGGTCTTTTTTTGCCAGTTGGCTTTCCAGCTGCTCTGTCCCCAGCCTGTAGCACTGCATGGGGTTGTTGTGACCCAAGGGCAGGACCTGGCACTAGGCCTTGTTGAATCTCATACAGTTGTCCTTGGCCCATTGATCCAGCCTGTCAAGATCCCTATGCAGAGCCTTCCTGCCCTCCAGCAGATCAACACTCCCAGACAACTTAGTGTTGTGTGTGAACTTAGCAAGAGTATACTCAACCCCACATTAAGATGAAGACAGAACTGATTCCTGGGAAATCCCACTAGTGACCAGCTGCCAGCTAGCTGTAGCTCCATTCACCAACACCCCCTGGGCCCAGCCATCCAGCCAGGTTTTCAAAGTGCATCTGTACAAGCCATGAGTAGCCAGTTTCTCCAGGAGAATGCTGTGGGAAACCATCAAAGACTTTACACTGAAGTCCCTAGTTAGCTAGGACTGATGATAAATGATGGAAAGCGGCTCAGTGAGCATTTCCACCAGCTCCCTCAGTACTCTTGAGTGGATCCCATCTGGCCCCATAAACTTGTGAGTGTCCAAGTGTGGTGGCAAGTCACTGGCCATTTCCCCTTAGATTATGGGGCTTCATTCCACTCCCTGCCCCTGTTTTCTAGCTCAGGGGGCTTGGGTACCTGGGGAACAAGTGGTCTAGCTATTAAAGGATGACAGAAGAAAGGCATTAAGTACCTCAACCTCTTCCTTGTCCTTTGTCACTATGTTTCTCCACACACCCAAAAAAGGATGGAGCTTCTTCTTGGACCTCCTGTCATTACTAATGTATTTAGAGAAACATTTTTTACTGCAGTAGTCAGACTAAGTTTTAGTTGGGCTTTGACTATTGTAATTTTCTCCCCAAAATTACCTCACAAAATTTTTGTAGTCCTCCTGAATTGCCTGCCCCTTCTTCCAAAGGTCATAGGCCAAAGCTCTCTGTCCAGCCAGATGGGTCTTCCCCACCAGCTCATCTTTCAGTCCATGGAAAATCACGTCCTCCTCTGCCACTAGCATTTTCTTCTTGAAGAATATCCATCTTTTTTGGACTCCTTTGCCTTCTGGGACTGCCGCCCAAGAGATTCACTCAGTTTCCTAGATAGGCCTGTCCTGCAGAAGTCCAGGATAGCAGCTCTGTTGACTCCCCTCCTTACTTCTGAGAACTGAAAACACTGGTGCTCTGTGATTACTGTGCCCAAGATGTCTTCAACCATCACATCACCCGCCAGTCCGTGTTTGCACACAACAGGCACAGCAGGGCACCTTCCTCACTGCAAACTATTCAATCTCACACAGATGTGCAACAATGCTCTAAAATATTATACACCATTAATTAATAGATTATTCAGATAAATCTGGAAGGTAATACAGGTGTAGCTGAAGTCAGTGCCACTAAGGAAAATGTACTGGTACATAACATAGGGGTGTGAGAACCTGGTAGAGGAATCAGGATGATAAATATCTCCCAGGTAGCTACAATCACTGGCAAACACATTTTAGATAAAGTGGAAGTGAAATTTGGCTGCAGCCCTTGCATAACACTGGGACATCAGTTGTTTCAATAGTCTTGCCTATAGAACTTCTTTCCCCAAAGTATCTGATCAGTAACTCAAGGTTAACTTGTGTAGCAGGTTCCCTTTGTCAGTTTGGCTTTTGCAAGAACCTTATATATAATTTTACTATTTAGGTGGGACTAAAGAACAATGTAATTAATTCCTAACAAGAAGAATTGACTGAGGGCAGTGAATACTGTTGCATACTCTCTGCTCTATCTTTATCCAAAAACTCTGTACCTACACATACAGAGAGAGTATATAAATTAAATATATATTAATATAATGATTAATACATGTGAAATTATATATTAATTGTCCCTTACAAAGTAGTGAGTATCTGGACAGGTCTGGTATATTATAGGAATACGTCAGCAGTGATATTCTGACAATAATTGTCAGGTAATTGTATTAATTAGTCTCTCTGTAATGGGAAGCTCACTGATAGAGAACTCAAATCTTTTAGGATCTCCTAGAAGAAAACCTGTAAAAATGTTTTTAAAGGACTGCATTTCCTTCTAGCCCTTTTACTCAAAACATTTGAAACATTTACTCATTTCAATTTTATCAGCTGGAAAATTGGACATCATATACATAATTTTTAAGTCTTTCTAGTAGAAAAACAAAACCAACTTCCATTCCAGCAACCACCTCAGCACCTCCTGAAGGAAGACATCCTGCCCAAAAATTCACTGGGAGTGGTAGAAGAGTATGTTTTTCAGACTTCTTCAGTGATAAGAAGGCACAACCTTTCACAAGATCATGCCAGCAGACTAATAGAGCCCTCATGCTCCTGAGTCTCCTCCTCTCCCAGATCAATAGCACAACTCTTGAGTTGCATTGTGACTGAGCAATTCGGTCAGGGACCTTATGTAAACAAGGGCCATTGTAGGAAAACCATGGAATGGATTCTAGGTGGGCACAGGAAGCTTCAGAGAACCTAAAGCTGCTTCCAAGTTGTTGATACAGAAATTTTAGTCAAAGAAATAAGATGACAAAGCCATATTTCCATCACTTCTGAAAAGGGAGAAAAATCTCTGCAACAAGTGATAGAACTTTTCATTACTAACTTCTGCTAAGCTTTCCAACTTCTTCTTATTAAAAACTGACAGATGTTACCAGATACCACCCACAGACTTCTTTTCATCTGGAACTACATAAAATAAAGAGCCTGTTCTTCTAACATGTGTAGGTGGGGGCAAAAAAAAATTCACATGGTCCACTATTTATTCTTTTCCCTAAGGAAATGGATCAGCTATAAACTGTATCATTGTACAATTTACATCAGAATGATAAAAATCAAATAATATCCAACAACCAGAAGGGTCTAAAATTTGCAGATGCTTCTGACACTAGATCATTGTGTTAAGAGGTACTGAGAAATTTCTCCGAAGTCCCTTCTAAAATGAAAATACACTTCCAAGGTCAAAATTCTCACCGCAAACTGCTCCTGTTGGCCTAACTTGTAGTTAAATGATGAACTCTGGTGAAAACAGAAAAATTGCAAAAGGAGTCCAAAACTGTTCTTCATGAAGACAAGAAACCATTGGTCACATAAAGCAACTGATGTAACCACTGTATGGCTTTGCACACAATTCAGTCTCTCAAGAAGGAATTCCATACTGCTTGTCAGTCACAACAGCAGGGCCACAACCTCCAAAACCCCCTGGATCTAGGAATGCTGATACAAACCAGGAGACGACTTGCACTCACTGCACTGCAGATACTGAACAAGAGAGAGTCAATTCACAGCCCTTATACTCACTGGGACTCACCTGTCTGTATGTCCTCTTCAGCAGACACCGCATGGACTTCCTTCGTTGTCATTGCCTGCTGCTCTCGTACAGCAGAGACCAGAGCAGCAGACATAAGACCATGAGGAGCTTTGATGGAAGAGGGTAAAATTATCCATTATGGGGCTGAGCTGGATATTCTGTACAGATTCCATAGCAATTATCAAGTTTAGGTAGAGAAAGCAGCAAATGCTTATTTTGGAAGAAGCATTGGAAGAAAGTGAAGGCCAAACCGTTATGTACCAATCAAGGAATGGGAGAATATGATAAAGTTCAATAATTATTAAATCCAGAAGAAATAAATGCCCAGAGGATTTAATTTTAGAAGCATAATATATCAAATCAGTTAAGCTCCAGTTTTAGTCAAAAGACAATTTTTAAAACCAAAATGCAAGTATGGTATCTGCACACTAATTTCTTACAACTGTGCAAATAAGACTCATCAGTAAGAGGGGATGCAGCTGTCAGTCTTCTCCATGTAAGTGAGCAGGGAAATAGAAGACACACAGGATATAAGGGACACATTCAACAGTCTGACAGGATTTGGGTTCTATACATCAAGATTGTTAGACAAAAGATTACGTGAAAGCAGCTCCTGTAAGCAGTGGATCATAACAAATTTGTAAATAAGTGACTTCATTAAATCATTCCTACTCTGGTAGGAAAAAATACAAGTTGTTCTTTAATTAGTTTTAGATAATGCAATTTAAGAACTTGTCTAATAGAATCAGTTCTTAAGATACAAAAGAGTCTGCAACACAAAAGGCCACTACCACACACATCTACAATACAAAGAGAATTTTATTTTATAAGCTCTTTTGCACAAAACTGAGTTCATGTGCACATGCCAAGATAGAAATTAATATTTAATTACAAAGGAATTTAGACTGTGTGCTAGCAGATCTCTCTGCATGGTCTTTTTTACCTCCGAATGCAACTCCCTCATATTACAGGCATTTAATAGACGACCTGCCGTTTACTCACAGCACAAAGTTCCACAAACATGAAAGTTCATCTCTTAACCCAAAATAAATTAGAAAACTGTTTGAACCTGGAATAAGGAGTTGCATCAGTAAACTGCAAAGAAAACCAAGGCAACTATGCTGCTCTCATGAAAAAGTATTACCATTATATACAGTAGTTATAACACACTTAGAAAAAGTTTACACTTCCTTGTTATTTACACTGGAGTGCAGAGAAAATACCTCAGCTCCCACAGCAATAAATCTTTGTTTTCCCCGCACACATTCTGCTTTCTTGAATTCCCCAGGTTCCAAAGACACTGCTCCATAGCAACAGAAACCTTCTCTCAGTTCTGTGCTTCTTGTAAAAGCATCACATTCACAAGTTTGGCTACTGAGAAACCAAAGAGAAGGAAGAGGTAATTCTACAAACCCTGCAACACCCAAACTTCAACAGCATAGGAAAGGCATGTTCTGGAACAACACATTACAGCACCTTACAGCAGTTTCAAAGTAGACCCACCACTTATACACACTGAACCTTCCTTGGAAGTCTCCACTATATCTGAGCTCTTGCTTTCCATGCTGGTACCTGCTTAACTCCATCAGTTCTTGTAAGGCTGGGTTTTGCATTTGGCTTCAGACTGCAGTGCCCTACCTGAAGAGGGGAGACGAAGTCAAAATTATACCCAAGAAACTCTTAGAAGATAGAAACTAGAAGAAAAACATTTTGGAAGAGTTGTTGCACTACTCTCAACATAGAAAGAATAAAATAGTAAGTCTGTGCAATTGGTTTAAGTACATTTATTCTTCAAAACACTCAACAGTTAACAGTTAGAGGCTTGGTCAAAAACTCTTAAGATTATTCTGTTTTTTGTATCTACTCCTGAACATGCTGGCTTTAAGCAGTCTCTCTTCCAGGACTTTATAATCCAGCTGTCAGATCCTGGAACAAAAGCTATTCCATATACAAGCTGTTCCAGGAGCTAGTTTTGATCTTTGTATCTAGAATCAGGTATGTCAGCTATACAGTGCAATAGTCTGCAGCATCAAAAAATACCAGCATGGTTATTTTTAGGACATTTTAATTTCTCCTTTGGGGGTAATACAAAAGTCAAAGAAATTTCTTAAGACTGCACCATGTACTGTTGACACACTGAAGTCTGTAAAATATATGCTACATTTAGCTTGGAAAATCCTTGAGGCAGCTGAAATTTAAAAAAAAAAAAAATCAAATCATTACCACTAGAAAGAGGAACACACACATTAGTTTTCCTCAAGTTTTCAGCCACACAGCTAGATACATGTAAGAGCAGCTTCCAAAGAATATCTAAGAATATCTGGATTTCCATTGTATGTTCTGCTTTACTATTTCCCTCCATTAGGGTAACAAATGCCACAAACTGAATCTTTTCTATCACTCTTACAATAAAAAGACAGAGAGACACAGTTTAAATTAGTGCCACCTATTTCTATCCATCTCATCTGAGCAGTTCTGAGGTTTGTGGAAATGCCTAAAAAACAACAAAACATCACTGCTGGACTGTATAAGCTGACATAGATGGCACAGGCTGATATGCAGAAATCAGTGCCCAGAACCACCTTAGTCCAATGGCTCTGTCTACCACTTCTTTGCTCCTAAGAAAAACTGTATTCTTCATGGGCTTTACAACAGAATCACAACTCATCTTGGATTAAGATTCAAACTGTGTGGAAACTACACTCAAAGGAAAATATTACAGACTCTGCATTTATTTTCATTTCTGAGCAGTTAGGGTATATTAGTCAGACCTTTCTGTACCATCCTAATATTCTTATTTGAAAAATTAGTCAATAACTATTTAAACACACAGTTTCCACGCATGGATACCTGCCAGGTTACCATCAAGCTAAGGTCCATAGTTCAATCAACTATGAGCTGAATTTTTAAAATCAATCTTCCAAGTTTTTTTTCTTTGCACAACTAGAAGTGCATTTACCAGTCTAAATCTGCCCAAATTAATTTGCAATTTTCTGCTTTGATTATACTTTAAAGAAAGTAACTACCAAGGCTGATAGCTAAAAAAACTGTAGAGAAGTTCTAGACTTCTCTGAAAGAAAAATCTGCAACTATCCATGAAAACAGCAGTAAGTTCAAGAATACAAACACACATATAAAAACATACCACTGGCACCTCAGGACTAGAAAATGGAGAGCTATCAAAAGAATTATTTTCTTTGTCCAGGGAATCATCTTCATCATCATTTTTATGTGCAAATTTCTGCTTTAAAGCATGAGTTAGTACAGCAACTGGATCCCAATCTGAACTTTGCATCTTTTTGGGTCTAGAAAGAGGGGTACCTCCAGGAGACCTAGGAACAACAACAAAAAAGTTATTGTCTCCTAACACTAATCCTGTACTCACTAATCCAAAAGCTAGAGGTACAACTTCTGTAAACACCCTGTTCTATAAATCCCCCATTACACAAGTAATGCTGCTGTAAGGTTAAAGCAATTCATCAAATACAACTGATACAATTACACCCAACACGTTGTCAGCCACATTCTTAACCTTTTAGCCTGAAAACACAGCTTGATGCTGTTCCATGAAGAAAGCTGTCAAAAAGTCAACACAAAGTGTTAAAGTATTGCAAATAACAAGAAAAAAAAAAAAGGCAACATTGCAGTTTTTATACCAAGTAATTTATAAGTTATATTTAAGTATGTTAATGGGAATGTCCCACTAAGGTATTTCATAATCACTGGGAACATAATTTAATTTAAATTTTATTCATTTTTAGTTCATTTAAATTCAGAAATCGAAATGGCACCTACACCCCAAAACTTATCATAAATGTGGAAGCTAATGACTAGTCCAAGACAATAAATCATAAGACTTTCTAACCATTGAGAAATCGTAGGGGCGTGGTGGGGTGGAAAAATCTAGAGGTGTTCAGAGTTCTGCTTGTAAAGTGCAGTCTCCGGGCTGATGATTTGTACCTAATAATGCACACTGACAACACCAAGTTCTAAGTCTGGCAGTTACAGTAATTGTTGCTTAACACAAAACCTGAGCGGACTGAGCTCATGGTCCCTATAAAAACAAGCGCTAGCACAATGTGTAAGACAATGTTTGGGTGGTAGAAACTGGGATTTTCAGCCTCTCAATTTCTGAGAACAGAGGACTTCCCTTTGCAGTGCACACATTAAATTACTGTCAGAAAGATTGTAACAACTTTGATCATCATTACTCCCCCCAAAAATATAAATTATTCATTACTCAGTTAAGCTCTACTTCAGAATACATGTAGATGCCTAAATCCAGAAAGCATTTTGGATGTACAAGCTACCACTTCCTGCTAATTATGCCCTTGCTCAAGATGTTAAAACTGTCACCCTGAAAATCTCATTTTCTTCACTCATCATACATGGAATTATAGAGAAAAAAACATATACAAAGGAAACACACAGGTTTACCTAAGTGCATTTTATATTTGCTTTATTTACTGTGAGAATGTAATCAAAAGCATAAAGACATGCTTTGGATTTGCATGTAAATTATTTGCCCAAGTTCTGTGCTAGTCATTTTTCATAGTCAGCTCTCACAGTTAAGAAAATGTTGAAATGAGAATGCAATTAGTTTTGCCAAGTGACATTCCCACATTGAGAGCTTCAAATATTCATTACAGGCTCAGTTTTTCTTACTTTTTCAGCCCAAGAAATTCAGAAAAGAATCCTGAAGGTGTAATTTCTATTATACCTCGTATAGCAGAAACCAGAAGAGGTACTGAAGTCTTTAGTAAAACATTTTTTTTACAAGTCAACTGCACTTACCATCAAAACAGCTTACCACAAAAATATTTATAATCCTATTGAATACAGCACTATTCAACTGCACTACTGAAATACAAATTTATGAAACGTTTTCAATAAATTATACAGTATATGTTTTTATAAACACTTCAAAGCTTGAACCAGGATATTCTGAGTACGCTAACAGTAGTTTTCTAAAATTTCCCTGAGGATCTGGCCTTTCACAGTGAATCCAGAAGGGTTATTTTTTCAGATCACTTTCCTGTGCTTGTGCATGCAATCCTGTAAGCAACCTCTCAACTCCCCACACCAACCTGAAATTTGCATACTGAAGCAGCACAGTAGTTTAAAATGCTGCATTAGTCAGCATGTTTTAAATGCATCTAAAAGCCATGTCACAAGCATCTTACATTTCCCATTGTGAACTCAGAAGCTGCCAACTTGAGTTTGTCAGCAGTAGCTGCTCTTTAAATGACTGGTGTTCTCTGGTGCTACTGAACTGCTGTTGATGCTTAGATAGCCTTGGCTTGCTGAGATGCACGTCCAATCCAACCTACCTCTCAACAGCTCGCAACTGAACTTTGTTTAGGTCTTTCAAAACATCCATCATACTGGGAAAGTTCTTTGTCCTCTGTGGATCAGTACCGTTAGCTGCAGTTGAATCACTGTTTCTTGCAGCTCGGCGTTGTTTGATAAGTTCCAGTGCAGAATTACTAGCATCAACACCAGATGGTGCACCAGAAGGAAGTGGAGGAGGCGAGGGAATTACAAAGTGATTGTGAGAGACGGACAATGGGGTAGAAGTCATGGCTGGCAGTGGGTAAAATCCATCTGGAGTGCTGAGCGTTTTAAAGGCTTCTGCATACAGTTAGGAAGAAAAACAACATGTATTAACATCTAGGATTAATCAGTTTTAAGTCAAGATAAGACTGCCCTGTGAAAGCAGTCTTTTTTTTAAACACCTTGCACATTACAATACAGAAGAACTAAACTTAAAACAAAGAACATTACTTCAGACCCACAAATTCAGAATACATGAAGTAATGAATCTGAGCTGTCTTGTACTGCTCTGATTTTCACTTCTTGTGTCTTCAGTCTAGGCATTAGATAAACCAGCAAAGCAGCCTGCTGCTACATATGGTGATCAATGGTCTAGAGGTTACAATAACCTACATGAAGCAAAAGATAACTGTAAAACATGTAAAACAGATTACAATACTGAGTGCAATGGAGAAGAGAGAGAAGACCCAACAGAACAGCTGAATCACAGAAGTGCCTCATAATGCCACACAAAAGTAACTACCTTGCACCAGTACAAGTATTTCAGCAACCACAGTGGGGTTGGTCTGCAAGTAAGGCAATTGAGACTCAAAACTTACCAGGAAAAAAAAAAGAGGTCACAGGATAGAGACCAACTACCTATGACACATCTGTCTGAAGCATTTGTTTTTGTTAAAGCCCCAACCAGACTGACTTAGAAGTCTTTTTCTACACATTATTTTAATAATTTGTTAGAAACAGGGCAAAACCCCAAAGGGACAAAGTCTGTAACTTTTTTAAACAGTTATTAGTAGCCTATAGATAGTGATGTTACTAAACTCTTTCACCATCATGGAAATTAGTATGAAGAGTACTTAGGATCAACTGCATTTGAACTTGGCAAACAGACCACAAAATAAAAAAGGCAAAGTGCACCAAATAGCAAAAAGAAAAACAAAATACTATATTCAGTAAATTTAGTTGGTGTGTCTTCAGTTAGAGAAGTTGTTCTCTACCAATATTGGACATGGCAAGCTCTAAAGCAAAAAAAAGGAACACTGGTTTGCTTCGAATCAGAAAGGCTTACGTGAGGGAACACTTCCCAAGGTCTGCACTGAAACAATTGCAGCAATCTGAGCACGAAGAAAGGTCAGCTCATCTTCAAGCGCAGAAATTTTCTGGAGCGCTGCTTGATCAACACCGATGTTTTGTGCACTGTTTTTCGGAATGCGCTGTATTGAATCCAAACGTGGACATGGATCAGAAGGAGCTGTACTTTTCTCTTTTCTCCTCAATTCAGTCCTACAAAGCAAAAAAAAGGTACAGTTTCAAAAGCCTCAGTCAACAATGGAAACCTCAAAACTACTCGGGCTGTTCAACCTCACTTTTCCAACTATTTAAGGAAACTACACTTTTAACCACTCATAACTTCTGAAATGTTTCAAGTCTCCCTTTGCTCAAGTACAATGAAGACCCTTGCAAAGTCATCATAAGAATTAGTCAAATAATTCACTCAGGGATAATTAAACATCATAAACTCATACAGTAGGGATTGTCATTATTCAATAATTGTTAGACTGACACCATAAGGTGTCTCTCCCTTCTTGCCACATGCAAGGCAGGAGAGGCAAAGAATAATGATCTCTTAATTAGGCTTCAGAAATTTTAGCCATTTATCAAACTCTAAGATGAACACTGCAAGCAGAAAAGTAGTTACAATCTTTCAGAAAATGTACTTGAAAATAATAAGGTTTAATACAGACATACAGAACAAGAATCTCACCTTCTGTAAGCTACTATAACCAAAAACAGCCATTAGAAAATTGCACTGTAAGTCTCAGGTTTTAATTTTAAAAATTGCTTCAAGTCTGTGCCTGCAGAAATAAACTTAAAATACAAGTAAAAAAATCAAACTACCAGAATTTAATTATGAAACACAAAAATTAAATTTACCTGATTCATTTAAGATGCACTAAGCTTTGATGGAAAAAAAGCCCAGACCTTTTCCCTTATTTTAAACATCCTTTTACTTCAAATCAGACCTGAAGCACTGCTTTCTGATTTGCCAAAACTCCTTTACTATAAACACTACTTGAGAAGGAAAGGATATCAGTTAGAATAGTTGTTCTTGAAAAACATCCCACAGAGCCAGAGGAGGAGGAGGAATAAAGAATGGAAACAACGAAAGAATGAACTGTCATAGTTCTGTGAATCTTGCCAGCTGAAGAACAGCACGAGCAGGACAAAACAGGCCAGGATTTTTTTTGTTCTTTCAACAATGTTCTTGTTCTTCTGCTATTTTACAGGTGTTACAAACAAACTTTTATAATTTAACAACTATGCCTCAGGAAACATAAGATGAAACACACTGTATCCAACTTCTCCAAGGAAAAGTGTGTCATTTGAATTCATCAATTTCTTGTATTTTCATTACTGGTAAGTAACACAAAGGTCACAGACAAACAAATGCCAATATGAATCAGAATTACATTGTCCTATACAGATGCAGTACAAGACAACACAAGTGTGCACATTTTATTCTTGCTTCTGGGTCTAACTCATATCCTTGGATTTTGAACAGATCTTTAGAGGAACAGCAAGACAACTTCCTATTTCTTCTCCAGCTGGGAAAAACAAAAGACAAACTTGTATACTATTTGTGTCTGCAAATTCTTGGACAATTTGTCATTTCACACTACCTGAAATATTTTGTAATTTGTAAAAATATTTTCCTTCAGCCCTCTATAAAAGCTAGAAACACTTATATAAATTATATTAAAAATTCTTTTAAAATTTTAAATAATTATGTTTGTTTTTCCATCAAAGCAACCATCAAGGCTTACACATGACACTGTAAAAATTAAAGCCAAAACAATATATTAAAATATTTTTTCTTGTTTCCCCATTTATAAAGTTTATCAAACGGGGTGTAAACTAGAAGGATAAAAATAGTCTTACAATATACTGCAACAACTAGCTACCTCCCTAACAAAATACTCTCTGAGTGAATATCATTTAAAGTACAGTAATGCACCTGACATACTACTATGAAAAGAAAAGAGGCGAGTCAATTTCAGAAATCTTTCAGAAAAGAATGCTTTACATAGTCATAATCTTCAGGTAAGGAGGAAGTGCCTTCCCTCCCTCCTAAACCCGAACGCCCAAGATGTTTCCAGAAAAGGTTAGGAATAAAGGAAAACAAAGACAAAAGCTCACACCATAGAAAAGGCAGAAGTTATTTCTATTATTCCTTTTTACACTTTTACTTACCTAAGTCTAGTACATGCTTGTCCTTCATCATTTGCCACCCACAGGACATCAGCAAGTGATGGAGCCACAGGAGCTGGAGCTGTACTTTGTTCATCATAACCCAATGGACTTGGGTCTTGAACAAACTAAAAACAAACAACGTAAAAAAAAATTGTATGAAGGGAAACTGGATTCAGCATATATTGAAGATTCTGGCTCAGCAAAAAGGAATTTTTAAACAGTGCTATAATGTTTAAGGAGGCACCAAAGGGATCCCTAAGGGATGCACCTCACAATTACATAAGCTAAAAAGAAGAGGAAACCTATCATCAAATTAAGAAACAACAAAATACAAACAGGTGAAGCATACATATGACAATAAATTGCTTACTTGAAAAAAAGGTCTGGGGCAGGGCTCCAAGGAAAGAATTGTTCCAAGTCTACGGACAACACTTCGAGTAGATCCATATTCCTTTTTTTTGCAAACAGATGTGACCTAAAAAACAGAAAACCTTTGAACCTGAGAAGCAAAATCAAAGCCCCCAGTTCTTAATCTCATTTTAATAAAAATTATTTAATTATCTCATGTTACAGGTAATTAAACATAATGCAGTTTGGTTAACCTAACTTTTCAATGCTCTTCTCAAGCTGAAAGTCTGAAGAGGCCTACGCTGGTCTGACAGACAGTGTCTAAAACACTGCCAAAATATAGCATATTTTAAAGAGGCACAAAGGCCAACAGCATGAGATACTGGCAAAAGTGCCCATTTAATTAACTACATGCAGTCGTGTAAGTCCTGGGAAAGTACAATTAGCAAAGCAATGAAATAAATTTAACATACCTTGGCCTGATACTTCCTTATGACAGCATATAACTGCTGGAAATGCCCTCCTGATGAGACTGCTGAAGGTAGGCATGTTCCGAGAGTACGACTGATACCTCTGCCAAATACGTGAGTTTCAAAAAACACGGCCTGTCAAAAAAACCAGCAGCTTCCAACAACGGAACCAGAAAGTAATCAGGGCAGCTCAGCCAAATCAGCATTCCTGGAGACACTCGCTGTTTTCCCACAAGCAACGCTAGGACTGTCTCAGAACCACAAGCTGCAGCAGTGCCTCACTGCTGACAGCCCCCACTGAGGAGCTGCCCACGACCTCAGCTCCAACATCAGCCCCTGGCACGGCATCCACGCCTCTTTCAGCTTCCCCGCCGCACCTCTCCCAGGTCTCTGAACACACGGCATTAACTGCTGCTGGGGAAGGGGTACGTGGCCTTTTATTTGAAAGGGCGGAGCACGAGCAGCCAACGCCACTGACTTTCTTACGTTCAGTGCACGGCGAAAAGCGACACTTGACCGGCTGTGTCAGGGCAGTGACCCCACGCGTCCCCACGTGCGGGCAGCGTGTTCCGACAAACCCGGCTGCGGGCAAGGAGGGCAACGAAGCCGCCCCACCGCCCGCGGTGTCGACCTTCCCTCCCTCTGCCGAGCCAAGCGGCTGCAGGCGAGACGCCCCGCCCGAGCGGCTCTCCGGGCGGAGGCAGCCGCCGCGGGGTCTCACCTGGTGCTGCGGCCAGCCGAGGTAGCGCAGCAGCCGCCAGAGGAGCTGCAGCAGCAGCGCCATGGCGGGCAGAGCCCGCGGCAGCGCCCAGAGCGAAGCCGCCCGCGCCCGCAGCACCACCCCTGGCCGGGGGCGGGGCACCGCGCAGCCCCGCCAATAGGAAGCCGGCAGTGTCGCGGCAGAGCCAATGAGCGGCGGGGCGGGCCCGTCGCGGGGGGTGTCGGGAGGGAGCGGTTTGAACGCCGCGCTGCCTGCGCCTGCCCCTCTTCCCAGGAGCGCTCCCGGGAATGCGGGCGGCGCGCCGGCCGCAGCGCACCGCGGCCAGCTCGCACGCCTGACTGACCAAGGGACTGTACTCACAACAAAAGCAGCTTCTGCCTCGGCGACGGCAGAACACAGTACGCACCAAGAGAAGAAATGCGCCAGACCCTGTTAACTCACTGAATTAATGGCTAGGAGCTACACTGAGATGGTTTAGGCCTTCGATCTAGCAAACTCTTAACTACTTCATTCAGATACCTAAAACCAATGCACAAAGTATCCTCAATGCAACAACTGCCCAATAACACCTCACTACAAGTCAAAAGCTGGCTTTGAAATTCTGCACTTGCTCTTTTATCTTGCATTTCCTTCCTCTTTATAAGGAAGATTTCTACTGTTTTCCTCAAGAAAATTTGAAAACTTCAAGAAAGTTAGCAGTGCTAACAGTGCTTCTAGGAGAAGAAATATCCTTTTCCTCCAGCTATGCAGTCGATGTTTGGAGATCACCTTCCCTCATCTGTGCAGTTGGTGCTCCTATTGATAGTACCAGAGTTCCTACAGCAGCATTGCTGGTTACTGTTATCCATGTCAGGTGGATCCATTCTCTAAGACCAAACACAAAGGAGTAGCAGTACTGTAACACACTGTAGCAACAGCATACAGCTGGTTCAAGGGACTAGGAAGGTTTAAGCTTGAGGAGAGAAAGGGTAGAACATTTTAATGGATATTTAGAAAAAAACTGTACTATAACACTTGCCTTAAAGAAAAAAAAAAGTACTTATCACCTACTCCTCCAACACCTTACTAAAGAAGGGAGTGTCAACAGAATGGGAGCAACACACAGCTCTACTGGAAAGCCAGGAAGAGACAGGGTCTCTCAAGCAGCAGCAAAACCGAGGCAATTTAGTTTCACTGCAGCACCAACTGCACTGAATGAGAGGTGCAGTTGGTACCCGTACAGAAATGCTTCAAGTCAGCAGGTACAGCTCTCAACAGTACAAAAGGGATCTGCAGGATCTTCTACACAAAAGCATCTTGTAACAGGCCAGCTTTAAAAGACAAGGAGAAGTGACACAGGGTTCAAGGTTTAATGCTGCTGCTGTACATCCTGGAGCTGAGCCAAAGCTCAGGGAGAGCTCTCCTTTTAAAGCATTAGCAAAACAATTGCAGGAAAGCTTTACTTTTATGTAGGTGCCCACTGTTACAGTAATGCTGACTGTTCCTGGGAGGGAAGTGGATGTGAGATTTAATTCCAAACCAAGAAACTAAATGGGACACGGTACTAACAGTACAGCTACTGGATTCAATGCTGGTTGGTGGCCTTTTTTTTTCTGCCTAGTAAAATGTATGCCTGATTTTATCTGAACTGGAGGGATAACTTCAAACTCTGTGAATCCACTTCATCTCTGCATGGTCCTTCAAAAGTGCTTCATTGCTAGAGAGCAGTGAGTCAGAATGAGTAGCTGAATTCAAAAGATAGTTAAACATTTTATACCAGCATAATGTCTACACAATTATTTTCCCCTGTACCACCAGTGCTGGTCTTTACCTTTTAATAAGAGAAATGCAAAATGCACTGAAATTCCATTCACAAGTCATGCAACTACCTTAGCAGCACCAAGTGAAAGCCTCAAAAATGTTTTTTCTTAGCACAGTGAAAATTCACTGCTCACGTTAAAAGACAAGTGCTGAAGCACTTGACTTTTATTAAAAAAGTGAACTCCACTCCCACTTTGTTTCTTACAGATCTCTCAGACAGACTGCAACATGCATCTTTGACTACATTACCTCTTAATTGGAATTAACTCATTTAAAGAAATGCTAGTGGGCTGTCATTGTGTGTTCTGTAATCAAATTACATTTCTGATAAACTACAATGAAATTGGGGATTGCAGAAAAATTGATTTTTATGATCTAACTTCCAGACAGGTTTGTAGGATCAAATGCCATTACCAAAGCAATCTCTACCAGATCTCCTTGGATATTCAGCTGAAGTACAACATTTAAATTTGCCTGGTCTTGCAGGAATTGTACTGCTTTGTGACACACAGACCCTAACAATCCACTTTCAACTTAACATAAATGATACAAATTACCGATTCTAAAGTCATGACAGCTCAAGCATATCTTGATCCTGTTCAGTTTCAGAATGATGTTTAATTTTACTTCATTAGGACAGGATTTGACTCTGATGTCAAGTTTGCTTTGTTCTCTCTTTTGCTTATTCTAATTTAGTGTACACAAAGTCTGAGTTTTGCTGAGAAGTCCAAAGAATATTCAGTTTATCATTTCGAAGAGCTATTAAAAGATGCACTGTACATGTAAAAGCAAATCTTTCAACAACAGTTTAGTTGGCCTCAAATGTTTTAATACATAAAGAAGGAATGACTATTAACTAACTACTACTGGGAGACAAGTATTATTCCTGTTTCCCATTCTACACAGCTGCTGGCAAACTAGTACAACCTAAAATATAGTTTCTTCAGCTACAATGAGGATTATTTTGTTTTCCTGCCTTCTAGTGTTTAATTTATATAGGGGAGTTAACTACTCCCCAACAGTAAAGCAAATAAGAAGGCATACATTATATAGGTATTTAATACAAACACCTCTATGAAAGCTTTTTTTTTTTTTTTTTTCCTACTTTTAAAGACATTATGCCACGTGACGGGGTGAATAAGAACAGCTACACTTTTAATTCCACATAACATTAAGATTTAGCTTATCTACAGCATTTTGAGAAAGAGAAACAAAGTAATCTTCTTCTATTAGAATGTCCTTGTTCCGGTAATTCAAGTATATTACTGTCATTCTTAACATTCTAGAGGTTAAGTGTGTACCTACCACTCAAACTAAGCTTGAAGGTTTGTTACTTTTGTTAAAACAAACAAAACAAACAACCAACCAAACAACAAAAAAAAAAAAAAAAAACAAAAAAAAAATCAAAAAACCCTTAATATCTGCACTTCAGCTACAAAAATTCTTGCAGCACAATTATTAGAAAACAGTGTTGAAGAAAGTAAGATTAATTTCCCACACTTCTGGTATACATGAATTATCTTTACCAATTCAGGTTTTAACATCTCTTGCTTTATTTTTTCAGGGATTTTGTGGTGTTTTGTTTCTCTCCTCCCACCTGCTCCTGCCCTGCTCTCTCATTTTAACTTAAATGCTGTATACGTGACTGACTCACTCTTGCCAGATTACATACCCAGAGAGGCAAGCCCACAAAGAGAAATTAAAGAGGCAATTCTAACAAACTGTGAAAAGAAACTGCTAAAAAAGAAACTAGACTGATACTGCCACCAAATTAACTTAAGTGTTCTGCTAATGACTAAGCTATCAAAAAATGCACTTGAAACTCACTGTAGTTCATATATGCATATGTATTTCTTGGGCTACCTGCGACAATGTGTTATCGGGATGCAACAGCTACCAATGAGAGTGACGATTTTACTGCTTAAGTAGAATTCTTGCTGCACCCTTGCAGGTGAAATAAGAATCCAGGTTTATCACTATGTAAATGTGATTCTCATGAACTAACATACAATCAGCATTTTGCACAACTGTTTGTACTTATACTGTGACTGGATAACTACCCTTAAATACAATTCTTATAAAAAGGCAACAGAGAAGTAGTAATCAGTTTATAAAAAATGCTGCTCCAAGATTTCAGGTGTGCAGAGCTGTAAGTTTACTTCAGAATAAAACACAGACATAGGGGAGAATCAAAACTTTTAGAGTTGTACTTGACCATATATTTGGACAAAGCAGAATTACACTGCATATAACAAACAGTAAAATTTCTTAAAAGTTGTTACAAATATTTTACTTTCTACCTGTACGATCATTAACATAGTTTACTATATCATGATTTTTTTCTAAAGGCTTAAAACGAAAACAATCTCTCTAAACTACTTTCCAACAGTAAAATTTAAGTAAAATGCTTACATTCATTTGACAACAAAAAAAAAACATATTAAAAATGTTGTGTGGGTGGTGCAAGAGCTGCTCTTTCAGCTACAACTTTCTTCCGGGTTATTCCTGTGGAAAGAAAGAAAACAGTCTTGTTGTAAACTGTTAATAATCAAACTCCAAAACCTTTAAAGTGATTCCTACATGCAGCCAATTACTTGGCATAGTGCAAGATGAACTATCTTGTCTAATCTGAAATTCACTGAACGATTTACCTTTTCCTCTTTGCGTCTGTCCTTTTCTTCATTATTCTCAATTGTTTCTTCCTCATCTTCCACAATCCCATCCCCTTGATATTTGTCATGTGTCCACTTCGGACTGCTACCTGACTTTTTGAAGTTAAAACGCCCTCTGCCACGCTGGAAAGCACCACGGCCTCTTCCTCTTTTGGCCCAATAATCCACACCATCGTCTCTGTCATCATGCTACAATAACACCAGAAAAAGAGTAAGGTTAGACACCCCTTAAATGTACCCCATAATGTTAGTACGCTATAGCAAATGTATAAAACAAAGTAACTGTTAAAAAGTTCTCTTCTGATTCTTATTATTCTAAAAAGGCATAATGCTGTAACTCAAAACACAACACAATTGTTTGAAGAGCCCTTATTCACTGTGGGTCCACTTAAATGTTAATAACAAATCACTTATCTGTAACTTAGACTCAGTCATAATTAAGAATTACTAGTTTTGAGGGGAAAAAATTGTTACTTTAAAAGAAGCTCCAGGAAAGTGCTAGATTACTTTAGCACAAAGGGAATTCTTTATACTTCATAAGAAGAGGTAACTGAAGGCAGTTTTCAGAAAATCTGCCCCAGACTTTCTTCCAGATTTCAGAAAATCTGACCTTAAGGGCAACTTAAGTTCAAACTGTTTAAGTCTAATGTTACCAAACAATAGTTGAGTTTCTCTGGTTAATGAGCCTAAAGTTTGCTGTTTAGCTACCAAATACAGCCTTATGTAGTTTGGTATGTTCTCACAATCATTTCACACACTGCATGAAATCTGCAAACCATTATTTAATATAAAAAAAGTTTCTGTTTAGAATGGTGAGGTACACTTGCTTCAACATATGGTTTTTTTAACTTGTGATTTGGAAAGAAGTCTGAACTATTAAACACGCATCACACCCATATAATGCAGTTCAATTACACAGAAGTAGTTGAAGGGCAGCTTATTTAATTTAAAATATTTTTAGAAATTCAAGTTTAATAGCTAAAATTGATTGTTCTAATATCATTAATAGATTATCACATCTCTGTTTACAGATCAGAAAAGTTTAGATATATCTAGGAAGCCGGAACTCCTTAATGAAATATCTGAATTGTGGCTGCATTATTTCTTAGCTACCTGTTAACATATCTGTGACAAGCTATAATGCTACAGGAGAAGGTCTGATCTTCATTACTTATAATTTTTCAATGATGAAACAATATCCTTCAAAGTTTCCATTGTTACAGAAATAACTGGAGCAGAGGCCACACATCCCATGTACTGCACTACTTAAGAGTGGTTACATCAAGGGTCCTCCTTTCATAATCCAGATGGGAAAAGGCATCAAAACTGTGGTGATTTTCTTATGACTATCACAGTACTCAGAGGAAAGAACTGCTCATAACAGAGTATGCCTATGAAAATCCACAAATACTGTAAGCTTTTCCTGATCTTTCACTTCTGTAGACTTCCAAACCAATCTAAGACAAATCTCAAATGTTATACAGATGTAAATCCAGGAAAACACAGCACAAAGCCTTTCTGGTCTAAAGTTGGGTTTTAATAAATTTTGTCTGAACCTGCCTTCTTGCCCACTCCCTGAAGAAAATTTTGGAGATAAATTCTGTGTCAGGCCTGTTACTGCCAGCCTGCTGCAGAAAGATGAAAAATAAGCAGAACCAACCACTACAGCCACCCTGATACTCTCACAGTTACTCTCGACCCTGTCCATACATGCATGCTACTTCGACGCTTGTAGAAAGGTAAAAAAAAAAAAAAAAAAAAAGAAAAGCATGCATAAGACATCGAGTTCTCCACACCCACCAAGAAGTATTTCTTGCTTTTTGGGGTATATTCAGGATCCCATTCCTCCTCCTTCGGTCTCTTCTGAAAAGTAGTATTTGAGTTGCTGGGACCAGTATTTGTTCCAGCAAAGACTCCTCTGGCTCTTCCTCTGCCCCTAATTCGAAACTGATTAACCAAGACGTCATTTAATCCATTTACATAACACCACAAAGTAGACTTCAAGTTCTCTAATACTTTTCATGCTTAATTACAGTATCTGCAAGTGGAAAAACCATTTTCAAATTTACATACTACCTTAAGTAATACATTCAAGCATTCATTTTGAAATAATTATTCTATTAAACTTAATTGAAACACATTGGAGTTCTTGGCATAAGATCACCCACAACCACTGAAAAGAAATTTGACTGCTAGTAAACCAGTGTGTTGGAACAAAAGGTCACAAGAAGCTTCTGAAGCTGTTCACAGATAAAAACCAGGAGGAAAGCTAGACTGAAACAAGGACAAAACTGTCAGGGGGAAAAGAGAGGTTATTTATGGAGTCAATTGTATCATTTATGAAAAGGTGATTCTGGAATACATACTAACAGTGCAGTTTTCACAGGAGTATATCCACCAATTCAAGCATTTTTAACTGAGATTCAAGAATGTACCTTAGGCCAAATTACATTTCAAGTGAGTAAATTCTTTCCTCAGAAAAAAGTAAAATAGTATGTACTGTGCAGAGCAGCAATGCTTAAAGTTAAAAGGAGTGTTTTTAAATATTCTTTATAATGAATTACTGGGGTTTTAAAATGGCTAGTGTCCTGGGTTGGCTATATGATGCTTGTATCCCCAGCTGTCTGTTCTGTTTATGTTGGATAATAAGTTTTGCACCTTTAAGACTTGTTCCAAGAGCGAAGGGGAGAGAGAAGAAGTGTGAAGTTTGTTTCCAGAAACTGCACTCACTCCTCCACATTCCTGCTCCTGGACTGTGTTGTCTGCGATGGACAGACAGCAGGACAGAACTCTCCTTTGCTTTTAGTTAGTTTTAGCTAGCTGAGGCAAAGAAGTTCCCTGGACTGTGGTTTTTTTTTTCCTTTTCTTTGGACCTGTTTAAACCGGCTCTGGGACTGAACACCAGAAGAGCACCAGCAGCTCGCACCTGTGGCTGCAGCACATCCAGAGACAGAGGAACTGATAAGAGATTGAGTGAGCCGAGCTGCAACCCAGGGAGAGGACTTTTTTGAGCTTGTCATCTCTTTTGGAGCAGCAAGAAGTTTTATTGTTTAATACTGTTCAGGTTTTATTGTTTAATAAACAGTTTTTTCCACTTTTCTCCAAGGAGGTATTTTCCCTCCCCTGAACCACTTGGGGGAGGGACCAATTGAATTTGCTTTCTAGAGGAACCCCTTGGGGGGCTCTCTCCCAATTTTTTGCCCTGACCCAGGACAGCTAGAAAGTCTCACACCAAAAACCACCCTTAACTCAGAATACACTAAGTAGTAATGTATACAGTTATCTCAGCATGTAAATACTTAGCTTGTAGAAACATTAAATGAGTTTATATCCTTCATCAAAGGGAAGAAGGTTAGTTTGGGAAGATAAGACTGCAAAAACTGCAGCTACTACAGAACATAATTTCCAAAAGTAATCTACTTAAAAACACAGAACTGTATCTTCAGAGTAATAGTACGAAAACAGTACTGGAAGCTAATTTATTCGTTAAAAATAAGCATGCTTCATAAACATAGATCAAAAATATATATAATTAATGAACTATTATGCATAGTTAGTTCCACTAAGCTCTGAAACTTCTAATGCAGAATTTATGCTGGACAGATTTAAAATTACTCTGAAATCAAATGGACTGTAAAACAATCTGTAGAAGGCTCATAAGAACTATCCAGTACTATGGAGGAAAAAAAAAACAAACAAAAAATTGCTTGGAGAGTCATTTGGAAAGCGATAGATTAACTGTACAAAGGAGGAAATAAGACATGCTTTCTTTATTTCCAACAGCTTTACAAAATTAGGGCACAACAAACAGTAACCTGGGGGAAAGGGCAGGCGGGCAGACAGAATTACAACAGGATTAAAAAAGAGAAAAAAAAAAAAAAGGTATCAGCATTTCCTGGTATTCAGTCCTGTGATCAGATTCCGTTTAAGAAAAACATCTACAGTTTTCCTCACCATTTTATTAATGTTTCCCCCTACCAAATCACCTTTCAGGTAAAGAACTACAGGACATAAAATCTACTATGGTGTTATCTTTATGGGCTTGTTTATTAGGAAGACTACCACAAAAAAGACAAGTGTATATTTTCTATATAGAACTCACTTTAAACAGAGCTGCTACACAGAATTCTTTCAGATATAGATACGAATGACATTGCCACTGAAAAAAATTTAATTATCCTTATTTCTGTGTCCATATTTGAAAACTGTTCATGATGCTTATGTATGGGAAGCCTAGAATCCAACAGAATTGTGTACCAGCCAAAGTTAGTGAAAAATCATTGCTGAATTAACATTAGCTTGCTGGATAGGGATGATGTTACATTCTCCAAGGCTTCCTGTTAGGAGAAAGATTCAAAACCAAAGCATTTTATTTACTCCAAAAGCAAAGGAGTATTCACTGGAATGGAGCCACTAACAGCCTGTATTTACAAACACATTCCTACACTACCTGGTCTGTGTTTTTTGATACCATCCAAGATGTATCCCTAAAGAGATCTGAGTCAGCAGTTGGCCTATTTAGATTCACCTGCTCAGACACTTTGTTCTAAAAGCCTGTGTGTGACCATGTATGTTGTTAGGGATCATTAACCTGTTATCACTGCATAGACCAAATTGGCAGTCACTAGCAATTAAATTAGTAGGAATCTATTAATTTTCCAGTTCCCATCTACCTCAATTGCATGTAAAGTAGCACCTCTCTCAAAATACATACAATCTGGTTTTATAAAGCAGGAAGGCTTCAACCAATTACAAGTTTTCTCCCACTAAATCTCCTTGAGAGGAGATAGAGTTTTAAGCTCTCTTTTGTTTAACTTGTGTTTTGATTGTGCCATTATTTTATATAGCTAGAAATTGTGCTGACAGCCATATTTGATGCCTAAATACCATCCAGGGATTTATAGCTAGAAATTGTGCTGACAGCCATATTTGATGCCATAAATACCATCCAGGGATTTATATACTTATGCCACATAGTTCTATAGCATAATTATATAAAAAATAAGAAGAAAGGAGGAAATGATGCGCTTCTAGTGTTAGAAATTTAGAACTCTGAATTTTCCTCTAGGTAGCTACAGTTTTTTAGATGGAGGATTCAAGCCTCAAGTGTTGGCACATGCAACATGCATTTCAGACACCCTTATGTGTAGTACAAAACTTATTTTTTGCAGGACTAAACACTTATACTAAACACTGCACTTTAGCATTATTTGGTCTTAATTACAGGCTACATTAAGGAATTATTGTTGAAGTATGAAATTACTCCTACTTACTATGTAGAACAGTTTTTCCCATCCTACATGGAACTTGAACTTTTTTGCGTGTTTAGCTGTGGTTTGGAGGTCTATTTTGCTGTGTTGTTTGGGGGTGGGTGTGTGGTGTCTATTTGTGGGTTGTTTTGGGGTTTTTTTTTTTGGTTTGGGCTGTATGGTGCTTTTAAGTGCTCCCTATCTTTTTCAAGGCCTTCTTTATCAATTCCTAGTTTTCCAAATGCATCTACGTTTCCCAATTATACATCAATAATTACATTAACATGGAATCTGAAAGTTTAAGATTTTTCTGAAGGCTATAGTGGTCAATATGCCACTTTCCAAATCACAATGTTTAAATACATTCCAGAGGTAGATCAATGAACTTTCATGCTCAATGGCTAGTCCAAGCCAAAGAAGCACAAAAATAACAAGTATACCATCTCCTCAATACAGCTGTTTCAAGGCTGACATTTATTTTTAATTATGTGCCATTCTCTATTTAAAAAGTTGCAGACATTACACACAAAGGAGTGCAAAAGCAAACCAAACATGAGAGGGAAAAACAGAAGCTGCAGGGAACTAAGATGTATCAGGACCCAAGACTTAAAATTTACGTAACAGTGAATTTTCAGATCCTGCTAGGAAATAGCATTATTACAGAAGAGCAAGGAATAATCAAGAATTTTTTTTCCCCAGACCCTTATGCTAGGATCTCTAATGTCATGCTAATGCATATTTACAGATCATTGAACTGCTACTGAAGAGTGCTGGGAAAAAAAAAAAAAAAAGAGACTCAATATTTCAAGTTTGGTATATCACATAAAGACCTCAAGTCTAGCCTAACATGAAGCACTATAACACTCCCTCATTTACTTTGTTACACTGTTGCCATTGGACAAGTGTTCATAATCTGGGGGAAGAATAGGAGAAAAACTTACAAAGGTGCCTCTTGGCCTGTTGACTCCTGCAAAACCAGAGTATTCTTTCTGTTCATGGTGGGTTTTGAACTCTTCATCTCTTTCTTTCTTGCAATCCTTTTCTTCTCGAGAACTGGATGAAGAAGAAGATGGGGAGGAAGATGGGGAGGACCGAGCACGGTCTTGGTCTCTTTTTTGTTTACTGAAAAATAAAAAAATATACTATGTGCTATTTTAAACATACTAGATAGTCTGTAACATGCTATACTAAACCAGGTCTCTATATTTTATGAAAAACTAACCCCCTTCTGGTTATAAAGTCACACGTTACATATTTGAGATATTAAGGCGAAGTATATTTCCACTTTCCAGCCTCCTCTGACAGATTTAAGTGCACTAAATGCATATTATTGCTGGTGAGTTGGAAAGCAGCAGTCTGCAAACTGTAAGATACAACTTTTCTAGATTTTGATGCCATGAAGAGATGCTGTTACTTTTAAGATCTGCCTTTCTTCTGAGGCAGGAAAACAGAAGTTAAAGGGAAAAGCCCCTCAAGGTACAGTTTTAGAGTAACTTGACACAGTTCAGTTTGCACACTGTTAAGAGGTATGGTATGGGCTTCCCTACATGGATGGCTGTAGGGAAATTAGCCAGTGGAAGAAAATGTGGATACCAAAGTCAAAGTAAATGGGAAACAGGAAGTGTAAGTAAAAATTCACTTTATACAGTACAAAGCAGGGAAAAAAATCCTACAGCAAAACTTTTAGTAACCCCACAGTGGTATTAACTTGACCCAATTTACAAGATTTTAGCATTCTATTCAAAGAAAGGTCATACCTGAAGTAACTCTTACCACTTCTACACAGTATCCACTGAGATATGCTAACTTTTTTTTCTTAAAACAGCCCACTGGCTTTAGACAAAAATTTAGAAATTCCCCTTCTCACCCATGTTAAAACCTAAGTATCAGTAAAATTCTCATACTCTGGGTGTTATGAGTTGAAAAAGTGCGGAATCAAGCATAACGAACCAAAGTTCTTACACAAACTGTTTATAGAAATGTACTGCATTGAAGTCCAACCTCCTGATGTAGCCTGGATAATAGGACAGATTAATTTGTCATTTTTTTTTTCAGTGTTAGCTTGCTATTCCAAAGTTTTTGTCCTCATCCACCATAAGCCGTGTAAAAGACAGATAATACATATTTGCTGTAAAACAAATAATTTTAATTGTTTAAAATTAAATGATCCATTATACATTGAAAATTGAAAGCAATTAAGCTTACAATTACAAAAGGCTAATTTGAAGCTAAAATCCTCTATAGGGACTTCAAATATTTACCTGTCATCTTTGTAAGATTTGTAATCCTTGTAATCTTTTGGCGTTTTCTCTTGCTTTCTTGACCCACTGGATTCCCTGGAACCCTTTGAGTCTCCTCGCTCTTTACTTCGTTCTTTTCTACGTCGGTCAATGTCATGCCGAAGATCAGCAGAATCACACCTTAATTTTTTATCTCCCTGAAACAAATATATATTTTGCAACACAATATTGAAATAAAACATCAAGAGAATCTCAGTGAAAAGGCAAGCTGTGCATCAATTAAAATGTAAGAAGATAGAATTTACCTATTTTTCAACAAATTTCAGCACACAAATTGACTTTGCCCTTTACATGCAATGGCTACATCTAAAAAAAGAACAGTTTTCAGTTTTAAACAAGCATTCCCATCAAGCCAATTGGTGTCCAGTTTTTGATGATACAGACCACAACGATACATGGTTTGAAGAGATAATTAAGTATTCATTTCTTCTGGTGAATTGTTTTTAAACAGAGCACAACAACCTTTGTAGTTCAACCACACTGCTCACTGATGATCTTGGTACTTCCCTCTGCCCCAAACCTATTCTTTGTCCTTGGGCAGCTTACTGGTCAAAAAACATGCAAGAAGAAAGGAGGCATGGCAAAACACTTGACCTTATGTACCATGTTATTAATATATCAAAATCACACTACATAAACCAGCTTCTTGGTAACATGTTTAACTCACAGGAAAAAAAATTCTAAATAAAAGTACTCTAAGTACAATAAATATAATTTTGTATTTTTATCCAGAAAACCAGAGATGAAGTTGATATTTAAAATGAGACTAAGTTTAGAAGCAGAGATAGGACATTTACTTAGAACCTACTTTTTGACTTTCTTCCTTAAAGACTCTCTCTTCACCTGTTAAACGGGTATGCTTCCTCAGGGTACTTGGAGAGATGTCAATCCTCCTAAATGTAAAATAAAAGCAGTGTCTTGCCATACATGTACATGACTGTTAACAGCCTCAGACATTTCATTTCAACAGAAAACTGCCAAACCAGGCATTTTTGCAATAGAATAAACTTCTTGTATTATTAAACCTCACCATCAGAATACAGAAGGAGACTGAAAATGAAAACCCATAGTTCTGTTCTGTGTGAAGAATGCTAAAAACACAAATACAGAAAACAGGCAGACTGATGTTTCATATTAAGTATAGCTTGGAAGACAGAAAAAATGTTTACTGATTTATTTCAAAAGGACCACTATACGTAGGCAGTTGAAAGCCCACCCCCTCCAAGAAACCAGCAGCACTATGATAGTTTGCTGTAAAGTCAAAAATTCTTAACAAGGAAATTGTGAAGTTAGATACTGTATCCTCACATGCAACACAAATATAGTACACTGCATCATAAAACTAAAGCACATGATCAGACACTACATCTGCATGCCTACCTTCTTACCTTTTAGATTCTCAGATTTTTCACAAAATTGCTGTAAATTAACACACACAAAAACTAAAGTAGTATGAGATGGAACATTTCACACTGAAGAAGAAAGATGCATGTACAGGGCTTCTTTTCATCTTCAAGACATATGCCCCTCACTATTTGAGCACTGCATGTGAGAAAAGTAAATATATCCCAAATGAGATACAGAGGTAGAGAATACATCTGTCACAAAACCACAGATGAAGCCAGACCTGACTCAGATGAGTTCTCTTTTACAGAAGGGTTTTTCTTTTATTTTGCAGTTATATAAATTACCTCATCCAGATTAGAAAAAGTATTTTGGGTTCTCAAAATAAATATTAGAAGACATTATTTGAAACACAAAGTATCTGCATATACAGCTAACATATACCTATGTATTTCTGGGCTCTTTTGTCGGGTGCAGTGTTCTTCAGTTGCTTTTTGATACGCAGTGAATCTCTCATTTAGGGTCATTCCAGCTGACTTGAAGTATTGCTCTGTTGGTTACAATAGAAAAAACGCTGTTTCATTAGTTTCTCAACTGACACGTATTTTACTCCTGACAGAAAGGCAAGTAGCAGGCAAAACCCACAGTACTTTCAATAAATTTATCAGGACAAGCAAATGTGGCGTTTTCCCTATTTTTACACACACTGTAACCCAAACAAAATAACAGCGCATAGCATCACTGCAAGTCTACTATGCCATGACTGTATCACATCTAATTCAAGCATCATTTACTGACTGGACTTGCTCATTTTCAGTGCCATTTTCCTCTAATAATAAAGAGCAATTTCTTAAACTATTATTTTATACTTTGCCCACAAGAAAATGTGAAACTACTTTTGAGTCCTGAATATTTGCAGCAAGTACACTTTACCATTCATCTCATCTCTAACTTACAGTAAGAATTAGTGAAAACATTTAAGTCATGTACGCTTCTATAGCTACATGAATGACCTAGTAACTCTTTTCTTAAAGGCATACAATTTCTTGATTGGGTGATGATAAACGATACAATTAACACACCTATGCATAAATAAATTCATTAAAGCATCTGGCATCTTGGCAAACTTGACAAATTCTCTGACAAATTTTCTCCTTCCTTCAGAGACAGTTAAATTAGCCACAGCAAAACTCAGTTTTTAAACCAGCTCAACAAATGTGTTTAAATGTAATATAGAAATACATAAAAGTCATGAGCTATGAAATGTTACATATGAAGCAAGCTATCTGCTTAACAGGTCAACATACATCTGTATCAACTTACCGCCCAGCATCCAGCATTTGTCTCATAACCAACCATTAAAACTTGAAACGGCCACTACAAGGGTAGTGCCTCAATCATAATTCCATCAAACACAGGAATTTGAGCTAGTAATTCTGTTTTTATGCCATTTTTGCCAGGAAGACAGAAGGTTCAACTTTGCCTGTTTGGCATCTGTATCTTTCAACAGCTATTTTACTTTTGTAACATGGATTTTGCCATTTCAAAACACATTCCAGGACCTAGTTACAATGAAAAAGAAAACATCACTGGGCATTTTCAGCTCTACATTAATAAAGAGCTGTTCAGACTGGTCGCATCACACCAATAATGAACATAACTTCAGTTTGTCAAAAAAGTTAAAATTCTGATCACAGACCACAGTAAATCTGAAACTTAAAAGAGATGTTCTGCTTTCAAAAACAACCATAACAGTACATATTCTAGTAACCTGACCAGACAGGCTGTCAAATTTATAAGACATTCAACGTAAAAAAATTTACAGAAAAAGTCTATTCTGTGATCAACATGTGAGAGTTCTGCAAGTATTATTTTCACCTACACCTACATATGCACCATATAAGCAAAAATTTACAGAAGCTCTCACTGGATTGAGTCTTATTTCTTTACACATCAATAAATAGATACATTCACAACAAATCATTATACACTAAACAGGTATCCCAATATTTTTTTTAAATAATATATTATTGTAGTCCATTATCGTTGATTATTACTTTGTAAGTAATTCAATATGAAGGAAATAACTTGGCTTTAGTAATCTGAATTATGTCAACAAAATCAAGATTTTAAACTGAACTCAGCAGATATTTCTAGCACACAAATCTCAGCAATTTTAGAAGCTAATGCATCTTAAAAGCAATGCTTACAGACAGGCTCACTGAAACTGGTACCTAATTAAGCATTTCCACTTCTCCCTTTACTGTGGTGATACGGCAAATTACTTTCACCAGCTTTATATTATCTCAGTTACATTTAACGCAACAGCAAGACAACAGTCCAGTGAAATAAAGCAAATGCTATAGAAAAAAAGCATTTAAAGAACGCTCCAGATATCCCCAGGGGATTTTAGGAATTATCTATTTTCCCATAAAAAAAACTTCAGAGGATATGACCTAAGTGAAACATATCTACTTTGATATGCTTCCATATCAAAGTATCAAAGGTTTGGATTTCAGTCATTTTGGGGAAGGACTTTTGTTATGCTTGGTTTGTTGAGGGTTCTTCTTGGTGTTTATAGAAAAGAGCCACTACTGTTATATCAGAAAATAATTAGTGTATAACTAATTTAATGGAGGCTTATTTAACCACCGCCAAGTTTCCGTAAGTGAAATTCCTGAAAATATTGTCGTATAGGAATAAAACACACTAAAATAATGAACTTTACTACCATTTAGAATAATTTTTTTCTTAAATCTTACTGAGAAAAAAAAAACAAAAAACTTCTAATAAGAATCTGGAAATTACCTCTAAGGTGCTCCAAAAGGAATGCCATTGTTATTTACAGTCCAAAGACATCTATCAACCCACACCACAACATTTAATATAAAGTTTTATGGTAAACTCATTAAAATAAAATTAGAAAAACTGAACAGTGTATGTTTAAACTACACTGTAGTAATTCAAACTTTCTATGCTACCTAGGATCAAAAACTTATCCAGAAACGCAGAATACCTGCTATTATACTCTACACTGCTTGTGGGTTTTTTGTCCTAGTTTCTGTGGCTATTATTTTTCTAGTTATTCTCATGTATACCTCAACAGGAAGAAAGTCTGGCTAAATCACAACATTAGAAGAGGCCTGAAATCATCCTGTACTAGAAACAGCAAATAGGCTTAAATGAACTTGTCAGACACGTATCCAGTACAATCAACTAAACACATACCTTTGACATGGTGAACCAAGGAGACAATATGCTGAATAAATGACTCTGATGTGCTTTTGCTGGCCTGTGGCAACTTAATGTGGTCAAAGATGGATCGGAACTCTTGCTCCTTCTTGACGGAATGGACAAGTGTGCTAGCAAGCAGCCTGTCTTTAGTCAAGGAAGCAGGTCTAAAATGCATCAACAACAAAGAGACACACAAAAGAAACCACTAGTTTAAATAAATATGAACAACACTGCAGGCAGGTGGAGAACCACACTGTAAAGTGGAATAATTTACCTATTGGAATCATCAAGCGGTACTGGTGCCATTTTGAGTTTAACTTCAGGACGATGGGAGTCACTGGCTATCATTTTGATCCTAAGTGGGCTCTCCTCTCTGAAGGTGGATTTTTCTCTCGCATCCAGATTCTTGTGTAGAGGAGGACTGTAATCAAAGAGTTCTTTGAGCTTTTCAGACTTTACCTGCTCAGGTGACTGAGTTTCTTTCTTCATCATTAGTCTCTCAGAACTCTTGTCTTCTTCCTTGTGCTTATCTTTTGTTGCACTAGGCCTTTCCACTACATAGCCAGTCTCTTTAAGCTTAAAACTTTTCTCATCTCTAAATCCATCGCTCTCTCTATTGCCCTTGATTGATATTTTAGATTTGTATTTGGTTCCTTCCTCCTCAGCATTCCGGTGAGATGCAGTAGGAAAATTTTTACCCTGATCTGCCAGGACAGATTTTCTGAACTGTCTGTAATCCTCTGTCTCCTCTGTGTCCTCCCCTTCAGAGTCATTAAACTTCTCCTTCCCAGTCTCTTTATCAACGAAAAAATCTAAAGTTTCCTGTTCCTCCCATTCCCTTTCTCCCTCTGTCCTCCCTTTTTCTGATCCTCTCTCCTTCTGGGCCTCCTTCTCCCTGGTATTACCCCTATCAAGCAGGTATACTCTAGACTCTTCATCTGTGTACCTGTGGATAGCAAAGAAGAGACTGGTAACTCTGGATTGCATTAATTCCAGTTCACTTGCATTCCCCTTTTGTGTCAATTCCACACTAAGAAGAAGATGAAAATACATTTCTTTGAGCAATTAACTTTAGCATGCAATGCTTGGCACACCTTTAGCACTGTATCCATTGTAATTTATGCACTAATGGAGGCATCTGAAGAATATAATGCCTTTCTGCAGAATGCCTAGGAATTTACTTGCTTGTTTTCTTAATCAGTACCCAGTTTCACATTCTCTCTCATTACACTAGTAATTTTTTCCATCAAATTCAAATGGTTTGAAAACTCAGGCCACAATTCATGTTTGCACTTCTTTTACAGAGAGTTGAAGTAGTAGCAGTAAAAAAGTGAATTCTTTTCAAGATCCTGCATATTACTAAGATAATTCCACAATCTAGCACAGGCTTAGTGCATTCACTACATTGTATTCAAGTAGGGAACCATTAGAAGGCAGCTCTCCTAAACACAGAGACACACCAATTAATGATTTCAGCCACTGCCTTATCTGTATGCTATGTTCACACAGATTCTAATATGTTCACCAACTCTAACACATCTAATGCAAGAGAAGTTGTATTTTTGATCTCCTAAGCATTAATTTTTTACATAAAAAGCACTGACTAGACAAATTAATTTTAAAGCCTACAATCAAGCCTATATAACATGGTTGTAACTTCTCTCTTTTTGTAAGAAATCCACTGAAACACCAGTCACATTCAAAACTAACAGCCTAATGCCAGTAAGACTTTAACAACTTTCAAAAATTACTACTATGACAAACTTTTTAAGAACAAATTGAACAATTTTACATTCATTGGAATATATACACTGAACTTCCTTCACATCAACAGCATTATATTACTAGAATACCAACACCTAGCCTCTTTGATAAGTAATGCAATTTAAGACAAAGTTTTCATATTGCACCACGCAATTAGCCAACTGATGCTGTTTATGTCAACTTAAAGAAATTATTGCACACATTGACATTTTCAGACTTCCAGAATACTTGCATTTCAAAGAACATGAAGCATTAAAATTCTGAAATACCTGAACAGAGGTATCAACACTATCAAGCCAGCAAGTCTGATGCACTATTCCAATTAAGATTTTTATTAATAGTAAAAATTGAGTACAAGATAATAAACCATAGAGGAAAAGCACAAACCAAGGATATCCTCCTCAAGGATACGTGTCCCTATCTCTACTACCCAACATTCACGGCTTTGAAGCACCCTAGCAGGAAAAGGCATATGTGTATCTTTCAAGCTTAATTCCAACCAGACTAGTATTACTAGCATTCCATAATGTATTTTCCAAGGTTATGGTGATAATCTTGATGAAACTTTAACAATATTTTTAAGAGGCAACGGTAGGTTTATAACTTGGTTCCTACCTTTTCATAAACTTTCCACCTTTTGCAGTTTCCTGTTCACCACCCTCAGGATAAAATGACCGCACTCGAGCTTCCTCACGGGGGGCACTCTGTGATGGGATTGTCTTTGCAGGGCTTCTCCTTGAAGGGATATGATGCAATGGGCTATTCTGAGAAGGACTATAGCGGCTAGAACCATTTCCAAGAGAACCAGAGCCAGATCTCTCAGGACTATGCTGAATGGAATGGGAATGCTGAGGTGTGTCCTTTGCTGAGTGGGCTGTGCTAAGCAGAGGGGCATCAGAGCAAGATGAACTCTGACTAGGTGGGGTGGCAATAGAAGGACTATGGGGTGACCTTGGACTGTTATCATACGCTGAAAGGCCAGGCCAAATGTCGCCAGAAGCTGCTGATGATTTGTTAAAATCGTCAAGAGACTCTGATGGGTCATGTTCAAATGTATCTTTCTGTTCATCTTGTGACTTATTTTTCAAAGGACTGTCTTGCAAAGGAGCCCCTTCAGTCTTCTTTGCCTGCTTTTCCAGAGATGCGCGTCTTTTGGAAGAGACAGGTGATTTGCTGTATGGGGATGAAGAACGAGATGAAGAGGACCTTGGGGACCTGGAAGATCTGTAAGATCGACGAGACCTGCTCCGGGACCTCTGGGAAGACACCGACCTTCGTTTTGGACTTCTGGAACGGGAGCGGCCACGCCTAGGGCTTCTGGAGTGTCTTCGGTTCCAGACAGGCCTATAACCTCCACGATGGTATCTACCACCTCCTCCTTGATAATACCCTCTACCTCTTCCTCTGTAACCATAGGGACGTCTCATTCCTCTATTATTTCTGTAATCTCTGCGATAATCTCTAGAATAAACACGATCTCTGCTTCGAGATCGGGAATACGTCCTTGACCGAGACCTGGAACTAAAATTAAAAAGTAACATTAACATTTTACAACCAGAAAATTTGAGAAAAAAAAAAAAAAAGAAAAAAAAGTGCCTTGATGGAAAATGCTAGATTTCTCAAAATGCAGTCAGAAGGTAAAGGATGCAGACTCCCAGTCTTTAAGCAACTTCTACAACCTCTATTTACTAATTATTTCTGAAATAAATTAATTATAATAAATAGGTCTATACTGCTAAGGACTGTGAAACTTGGCATCATGTGATTAAGACACTACCAGCCTCATTGGCCTCCCCAGACATTTCATTAGAGATCATCACCACTCTGGAACACAGCATTCAGTTTCTCAGCCACCACGGTTCACAGCCTGGAACAGGGAGTGACATGACCCCCCAACATAATATGGCAGCCTGTGCATGGCAGCAGCTGAGGCAGTGAACATTCAATTGACCTACTTCTCATGGGAAATGGTAGTAAGTAAGATGAGGAAAACACTGGGTCAACTGAGAAGACAACATACAGCAAACCTTATCTACTGAAGCCTTAAGTTACTTCAGATATGAAAAGTTTAATGAGAAATAACAAATCACAGGGAAAGAGACTAGACAAAGAAAATATCAAGTAAAGTGGAAGGGAAGAATCAAATGGGACAGAAATGATGAAGAACCATTACCATTCTGAAGTTATCTTGATATACAGGAAAAGGGGGAGAAAAAAATTAAACAGAAATTACACTCAAAGCATAGTTTACCTACTGCCTAAAATGAAACAGGATTCCAGGCTCACTTCTGCCATAGCATCACACAAGTGAAAAACATTTTACAACAAGAAACAATATACCAAATCATCTTTCCACACAGTAAGATTTACCTGTATCTCTTTTTTCTTGAATGTGATCTGGATCTTGACCTAGAGCTGGACTGAGATCTGGACTTCGATCTTGACGAATGTGATCTAGAATTAGATCGACCCATTTTTGCCAGTAGATCTACTCCTTCCCAAAAGGAAAAGCAATGAGAGGAGGGAAAAAAATAGAAGCAACCATTTAACATCCATGTAAAGGATAGAAATTAACAAAATTTGCATCTACTAAAATGACACTATTAGAAAGAAGTACAGCATTTGCTAAACAAAAGAGCTTTGGAGACAATGTAAGTACATTTATTAGTAAATTAAAAATTTAACCACATTTTAGAGAATTTAACATTGCTGCAGTGCACACAATTTCTCTGAAAACATGAAATGTAACAGTAAAAGTTTTTTTTCCAGATTCAACTGCACACAGATCCTGTAGGAGAAAGGAAGAAGCAGAAAATTAAACATTTCTGCACATTAAGGCAAGAATAACGTAACTCCAGACATCTTAACAAAATTCGAGCAATTGTGTGGTTTATAGTTCTCTTGCATTTCCAATGCACTGTTCCTTCTCCAGGAGTTCACAGTCCTCTACAATGCACCATTCACATGAGCAAAGAAAAAGCCCTAAAATATTTGGTCCAGCAGCTGTTAATTTGACCCACAGGCATTATTTCTCTTAACTATATGTACTGAAGCTCATCACTCTGATCCAAATTTCCACTGCTCAAGATGCCCATCCTGCATCTTTTTAGATTAACTTAGCTTTCTAACCTACATGTAAAATGCACAGCCAACTTAAAGATTTTAACAACTAGTTAAACAATATGGCTTGCAACAGGATTCAACACACTTCAGCAGAAATTAATCTATGAAAACTACAACTGATTATAAATCAATGACAACTAAAAGTAATTCATAATAAACTATCATTTCTTCTTATGCACAGTCATAATAGATATTTAGAATTAGTGCTAACCATAAAAAATACACACCTTTTCCTTTTATTTTCGGATCAGTGGCTAAAAATCCCCAATTTAATTAATAAAAACTTTGACCCATTACCATTTTCTTTTGAAATTGCCCAGCTTTAAAAAAAAAACACAAAAAAAAAGTGTCACATTAGACAACCTGAATAAAAGCTATGAACAAGTAACTAGACATTTTCAGGCCTTTGAATGCTCAATTATCATTGTTTAATAATAATTAAAACAGAAACAATCAAACATTTACTGCTTGTATTGCAAACAGGCTTTAAAGCCTAAAATTACTGTATCAAAAATACTAGCTCAACACAACAAGCACTTTCTCTCTTATATATTCTTTCTCATTACCTGGGTGGTATTTCAATTATGTAAAGACAAAAACAAAATTAGAATTTAATTTAAAGTTACCAAAATTACAGAGACTTTAGACACATTTAAGAGAACCAAAAAGAGAAAACCAGATGAACTTTTCTCCTATCAACTGGTTCCTCCTGGCCCCACATGACTTTCCCGATGAGAGTTCGCATGGTATAAGAGGTCTAACTTCGTCTGAAACCAGCCCAGCAAAAACTGAACTTAAACCAGACTTCCATGTAACTCAGAAAAAACTATTTACCTTGGCAAAGAAGAGTGTGTTGAATGCTCTTTTTTATTGGCTCCTTCCACTAAAAAGCAAATTTGCAGAACCTATACTCTGAAGATATTTTCTAATTCATTGAGTTCAATTAAACTTACAGAAAATGGCTTGTAATCTCTTAGGATCAATACTCACAGGCAACATAAGCAACTCACAAACATAAACTGTTTAAGACATGCCAATTTTCCAAGAGTGACAGAAAACAAAACCTGGTGGGGTTTTTTTTTCTGTTACAAGTAATTATCAAACCAAACATCAGAGGCACAATGCTTATAATAAAACTCAATCTCAGCTTTAAATTATTTGCATTCTATGTATGAAGTACAGTTGATCTTTACAAGACAGTTTTATATACTGTAGCTTCTGACTGCAAGCATAAAATTTAGGAAAGCAAAAGAAGATTTCATTTTCAATAGCTGAGTTCAATCAGAACATTTAAAAAGGACTTAAGCTAAACTTACCTCAAAGTGTTAGTTGGTGTCAATGAAGAAATTATTTCAAAACTCTGTGCTTTCAGCAATACTGATTCCTACAGAACAAAAAGTGAGACTGTCAAAGGCACGGACATTTGCTAAAAGGAAGCACCTTTTTGGTTAAATGGGTTTAAACATTAATCTCATGAAAAGACAATACATAAGAAATAGCAAATTTACTCTTGGACTTGGTGATGATGCACACTAAGACCAGAGCAGCTCAAGAGCCAGACACTGTCAAGTGGCAAATCCCTTTCCATACATGACCACTCCTTCCTCAGCCCTGGTAACAGGGCTGTGTAACACATTACCCTCACCTTCACAGCAGCCTTCAGGTCCTCAGTGACCAGATATTGATATCTAGAAACCACTTTCATTTAACTAGGTTATCCAAGTGGCTTCATGAAGGACCAAACTGAACTGGATTAGGGAGCAAATAACAGTATGCAGCCAGAAAGAGGGAGGCAAAAAGGACAGTGGCAAACTGTTAGACCAGTTGGAGCTCTAGCACACAGCTCTGCACTTCACTAGCGCTATCATACTGAAAAAAAAAAAAAAAAATGGGGATGAGAACTCAGGCCAATGGTGAAAGCATTATCTTCAGGTTTCTCTTGCAATATTTACAGAAGCATTACTCTACTGTAACTTCTTCTTTAAAATGCATACATATATAATTTCACCTAAAGAGCAAACGTCTTCAAGAACTAGCTCTTTTACAGATACGCAGAAATGAAGCATAACCATAACAAAATCAGTCTCAAATGTATGAATTATTCACTGGCCTCAGTTTTAATTACCTCCAAGCCTTAAGACTATGTACATTTGTAGTCCGACTCAACATTAATCACATTTTTCAATTCCACTCAAGCAACAAAACAGGGATTTTATCCTAGTTCTCTACAGACAGGCTGGATCTTCAGAAATTCTGCAGCTCAACAATCCAATTCATTAAATCCAAAGGCATAAGACATTGACTGCTCCTAAAGAACACTTCCACACTTGTTCATAGGTGTTTTCTTCATCTAAAAGAAGAAATGTAGCATTTGTGTTCATAAACACTGCTTTCAAAAGTCCACTTACCATTCACTAGTAGTGACCAAGATATTTCCAATTTCTACAAAATATATGCTTTATTAAGATTAAGTTTTTACTTCTCATCATCAGCAAGCATGAGTCTCTGAAGGAGCACAGTAGTGTATCGGACCATTTCAGATTTTGTCTAGACAAAAGGCGAGATGGTATTAGCCAGTAAAGGGTAACGAAGGCATTCAGAAGTCTAGTACAAAAAAAAGCAATACAAACTTCAAGTTCAGGCTGAGATTTTAAATGAATACTTATTTAATCTATATTTCTGACTTAAACTGGTGTTAGCTGAAATCCCAAATCCTAATTTAGACTTTAGATCCTGGGGATATGGAACAAGATAGTCGCTTCACTTTTAAAACCTCTAAGTAGAAGACAGGATCTTAAATTACCACAACTCAAACTCTGGTAGTTCTGCAGTCTTAGAGATCTTTTCTAGCAACTGGCAAAAGTGAAAAATAGCCACACTTCTCTGTTTTTAAACAACACATTAGCTATACCACATCCAACCCTGGCAGCTAAAACATATCTGCTACCCTTCTCCCATTTAAGCTTTCTAAGAAGAGTGTGGCTATAATGTTTAAAAAAAAAAAAAAAAGAACTTTAATAAAAAAACCTTACTACTGAATAAAAAACATGTAACTATTTGCAGCTTTTATTTCCATTTAATTGTAATAGGTAAAACCTTGACACACAAGACCCACTTATCCAAACAATACTGATAGTTAGGAACAGAAGTGAAAAGACTACATAGCTGAGGTGGTTTTGGTCCGTGTAAATATTCTCACAATATGCAAGAATCTAAAATTTTATTAACCTTTATTAAAGTTAATTTAGAAAAGAACTGTGGTAGTACCAGGAGTGTGAGCTGTCTGTGACAGTCAGCTCCTACATGCTGCATACCTTCACAGAAAAAGTACCCATCCTCAGAGCACCACAGCTACAACATCCTGGTTCACAGCAGCAAATGAAATCACCCACAGCCTCTTCCTGCTCATGGCCAGGCTGGAGTGGCTACACCACGTCAAGTAAGGGCACAGTGAAGGGTAATGAAAAAGAGGTCCTAAGCATCATTTGTTGCTCTCCAAGAAGAGACCCACACTCGGCCAAATGCGTGCATCAACAATGTGAAAAGGTGTCACTATCACCCAGCATTTTTAAGAGAGGACCACAACTGCTGGTAACATGGCCTGTGCCTGAAACACCAGTGCTCTAGTCCACACACTTCTTTTTCCCTCACCTTCCACCCTAAATAATTGAAAGGAGATGCCTGGCTCTCAACCATTTCACCACCATGTTAAAAAAATATCTGGATTTTACAAAAGAAGGTGCTGCAGCTCCACAGAATAAGGTGGCTCTACTAGTTTAAAGAAACAGTTCTGTCTCTCCTATCCTGTGTTTCCTCACATTCCTGATGATGTCTCCTATACCAGTCTAAGTATTTCTGCACCCACATACTGGATCAGTTTCAATACAACTTTTTTTTCTTTTAATATGGTTCATTACACAGCCCACAGACACTTGGGCCAACACAGAGAAATTGAAACAGCAGCCAGGCAGGACTGCTTCTTTTGGCAGCACCACAAACTTAAAGCTTCCCTGAAACCAGCTTGGCACAGCCTCGAGAAGCAACAAACTTGGTGGCATTTAAGATTTTTAACAATACTTGCAAGCAGCTTTAAAAAAAAAAAAAAAAAAAAAAAACCACAACAAAAAAAACTACAAACAAAAAAAAACCTCACTAAAATAAACACACACATATAAAGTCAAAATAACCAAAACCAAACACACCCAAACAACCAAGACTTAACATTGAAACCACTACTTTTCTGAAAATTGGCTAGTCCACCATCTGTCAGTTATTGAATCACATCCAGGTAAGTTTCTTAATGAAAAAAAACAACAGCATCTTTGGGTGTCTTCAACTAATTGGCCTGCAAGTACAACCATTAAGCAAAAACAAGATATACAACACAATTGGGCTTATCCCATCACAAGCAACACAATAAGAAGGATATAAGTGACACTGTCAGCATTTGCTATGTTTAATAAAAAATAAAAAAGATGAGGAAAATGGTAACCAATTCCTTTTATATAGTATTTTTAGGAGTCTTCAGTACAACACTGATGTTGGGGTTTTGTCAGAGTACACAGACTGTAGATACAACACATCTCTTAAGCCATTTAAGAAGTTATACATCACATATAAGTTTAAGACATTTTAGGACAGTTATGCCCACTCACACTAGCAAAACACTGCTTTCTCTTAGATTCATTAGTTTAGCTACCCTTCCTTTATAGCTATTTAGTAGTCAGTATTTCTCTTGCTTAAACATTACTTGAGAGCTGTCAGGTAGATTTAAATAAAAATCTTATTTAAGTAATTCACAAGCTGTTGCCAAAATGTGTTTTCATTCAGAGATTCAAGCTTCAAAAGACGGGACGATTATACAACCATGACAACACAAAAGGGGATAGGATAGTCTTCATAAAATTTCACAGAATTTGTAATAGTTTCTCATAATACACCCACAGAAATAAAGAAAGTCTTAATGAGACATCACTGTAAGTCATCTACTCAGTGCTTGCACATCTGCTGTGCTTTCTTATCCACTCTCTACCTCCCCCCCTCCTTTTTTTTTTAATGTCCACAACTCTAGCAGTGGCACATCACACATAAGAATAGAACGCATTTTATAGTCACTTAAACCCATCCTACTTAGATCACAGGTGACTTAGATTCCTTCAAATACTAAAATTCCCTGGCAAATTTGCCCAAACTATCTTGTTATATACAAACAAGAGGTGGGAAGCACTACTTCATCCATTTCATATGCTGGACATATAATGGAAACAGTAAAACATACAAAGGCCTTTCACCCCCCCCAACTCATTAATTTCTATACAGAAAATAACACAAAATATTTGTAAATTAAGTCAAAGACCAGCACCCTAGTAACAGTAAAATCACCTCTGCAAATCCATCATATGACTGTTAGTTGTCTTTTATGTAATACTAATGGCAAACAAAACCATGTTTCTCCTCTAACTAAAAAAACAAAGAAACCAAAGTGACTGAGAAATGCATCCATACACAAAAAGGAATTAGCATGCTTTTGGACACATACTGTTTTGGACAGCCTCTGTTATTTTTGTGTGTGTGTTTTACACACTGTGTTTTCATACGCCCTTACACCATGGTTTCCCCAGTCTCTGCTATGAACTACACGAATTGCTGCTGCAGAAAAGGCAGTCTTCCCACACTCATTTGTTCCAAGACTGACACCCTCAGAGGTGCTTGGTGGGCTGCAGCAGTGATCCATAAGAAAACTACTCTGGACAAAAGCTGCCTTTTCAGGCACATCACCTCCCAGATCCCATTTACCACAAAGCTGCACGAGGCCAGTGCCAGCACAATGAACAAGCAAGCAAGGCGCTTTTTCGGAACACCTTTGGGAGAAACTCTCACACAGACAAACAGAGCATGTTCTTCAGTAGCTTTCTTCACTTACCTCCGCTACCTGTAAACAAACTGCAAATGTTCTCCGGCATTCCACAAACCCCTACAGCACTACCTCTCCTTGACAACCAGCCTGAATATAATCCACTCAAATATCTGCACTCTAGCTCCAAACAGCTCCCTGCTGATTTTTTTCTAGATTCCTACGACCACTTTCAAGTTTTCTGCATTCTCAATGCGAACAGGCTCTTCTTCATGGCATGTGCTCCTACCTCCTGCCCCCAGGATTCTGCCAGCCACAGCCCTCATCTGAGAAGTTGCTCCACACAGGTTGCACGCTAAAGCCCCGCTCAGGAGAGAGGCACTCGAGCTCCAAGCACCGATATATGTAACACACTGAACCTCGTCTGGCCATTCAGCACAGCCTATCACTCAACATCAAAAGCGACAAGTCTTACTTTCCCTGACACAAAACAGATGCATGCCTGGAGCACACCTCAGTGCCAAAAGCCATTACCTCGTCCTCATTTTCCCCACTTTTGTCCAAAACAACATGATTATCAGAGAGGAGGACGAGGAGGAGGGAGGAGAAAAGCAGCTAGACAGCATTTTCCTGCAACTCCACGCTGTTTAACTAATCCCTCCTACACCAAGAACAACTATTCTAAGTGATATTTTTATACATTTGCATTGCTTAAGCAGTGACTACTCGCAGAGTCAAGAGCACCTTTGTTTTGCATACCCTCACATCTTTTTGAAAGACCTTTCACGTCTTTTTTCTGTAGTAAAATTTAACTGTTCCTCTGAGGACAAAACTTTCATCTCCGAGATAAACAGCTGATGGGTTGTACTGACTTCGTAAAGGATCAACTTGACACACAAAAGAAGAACTTGATTTTCATAGAATTAAAGGCGAAAAGCAGGTTTACAAAGCAAAGGGGAAATAACGGGAATGATCCTGCAATGGTTGCATAGTACAGTATAATCAAGACTGGCAACACAATAGCCCCTTTCAATGAGGGGCATAAAACACACTGCGGTCCCTCACGGGCTTTTGCGGGCATCTGCAATCAGGGCAGGAAAGGCGCAGGGAGGCGTGGGGTACCTCAGGCACAAGCGCCTGAACCACAGCCATGCCCGAAGGCAAGTTCCTCCAGCGACCGTAAAGGCTGATCCAATACCGGGAACCATCCTTTCTCTCGGGCACCGTTTTCCCCGTCAGTGTCACACCCACAATGATAACGGGGAAATTTAACATTCCCGTAACCAGCGTTACACAGCCACATCTCCCGGGGCCTTCCAGCCTCCCCCAAGGAGGCCCAAAGCCAAAGGCCGCGCACCCGGGGCGCAAGCTCAACGGGGCCGGCCAGCCGCCCATTCCCCACATACCCCTACACCCCCATCCCGCCAGGCTTCCAGGACCTCCAAGGCAGCTCCCCTGCCGCCTCCCACCGCCGCTTCCCCTTCTACCTTCGCTTCCCGGGGCGCAGGGAGGAACGGCACCGACTCGGTCCGGCTCCCACGGGAAGCGGTGGCCCGCGTCAGGGCGGTGACGGCGACCGCCTGTTCCTGTCCCTTTCCGTCGGCTGGCGCGGGATAATCGGGATAATGGCTGCGGACCGCCGAGGTCACGCGGCGCGGGAAGGCGGGACGGCGCGGCGCGCGAGCACCGCGCGCTGGGGGGGGAGGGGGGGGAGCGGGGGGGGCGGGGCAGGGCCGGGCTGCTCCCCCTCAGGCTCCCCCGCCATCTTCCCCTCAACCAGGGGCCACCGCCCCGCCAAACCTCCACGCAGCCCCTTTATCTCCGCCCTTCTCTCACCTGGCGGGCGGGACTCCCGGCGGCCCCGTTTCTTTATGGCAACCGGGCAGCCATTTTCCGTCTCGCCGGAGGAAGAGACGTGAAGCCCGCGGGGAAAAGCAAAATCCACCGGGGGGGCGGGAGTGGGGGTGCGGGGGGCTGCTGCTGCTGCCGCCGCCGCCGCCGAAGCGTCACTTCCGCTCTGGGCGAGGAAGCGCCAGCCCCGCGCTCAATGCCCGAGCGCCATCTTGCTTTCGGGTACCCGTCCGCAAGCAAGATGGCGGCTGGCGGCCGCCCGCCCCCCGCCTGGCTGTGTCCCTGCCCCACGCCCGGAGCTCCATGTCCCTCCCGCCGCGGGCCCCAGCTCCCCCCGCGCCGCCGCGGCTAAAAGCTGTCGCCTTGTATCCTCTCGTTCCCCGAAGGGCGGCGAGAGCGCAGGGTCTCCCCGGCCGTTGCCTGGTTACCTGTGGGGCGGGGTGCGCATCTGTGCACAGGAGCCGCTCGGAAGGGGCTGTGTGCGGGGCGCGGCGCAGCGCGGGCAGCGGCTCGGCATCCAGCGGCAGTGGCAGCCGGTGCTCCGCGCACCGGCAGGGAGATGGCGGTGCCGCGGCGCTTTACTGCAGCACCTTTTGCAGTAGGCGGGCGGCCGTAGCTTGGTTGCGATACAGCAGCGCCACGTTCGGGGAAAGCGCGCCCGGGAGGCTTCTGTACCGCCACAAAGGTGCGACCGAGGGCTGCGAGTGAGCAGCCTTTGACTGATGTACGAAGCGGTGTGTGTACGCTGGCCAAGTGCTACAGTTCACAGACTCACAGAGAATTCTGAGTTGGAAGGGACCCATTTCGAGTCTAATTCTTAGCCGTGTACAAGGACAGCCCCAAGAATCACACAATTTACTTGAGAGCGTTGATGAGCAATTCACACTTCCTGAGTCTTACACAACCAATTTATTTTTTAGAAGGCTATTGTCTATTATTTCTTGAGGCAAGAAACATAAAACAACCCGCTACAAAAAAAAAAAAAAAAAAAAAAAAAAAAAAAAAAAAAAAAAAAAAAAAAAAATTAGGAAGGGACATGCATATGTCATTTTAACATGAGTTTTGTGAATTCTGGGGACAATGACTGGGAGGCAGCCTAAAGCAACTGATGGAAGAAAAAGGCATGGAAGATGAGAAACAGACATAATCCCCAAATTCTGGTTTGCTATTCCATGTGTAGGCAAAGTGATGCACTGGTTAGGTCTATTTATTGTGGCTATTAAGTTTTTTGAAATGTAGCCTTCTATGGAGGCAGCAACCAGTGTGTAGTTAGAACTGAAATAAAAACTGTGGTTAACTGATGAACAGTCTGGTCTAGAGAGGAACAAATCCCTCTCTCCTTTTAAGGTTTTTCCTTTCTGCAGGGGTAGGGGTAACGGATGTGTACCTCAAGTGCAGCACACATGCTACAGCTTTTGCTGTAACCAACAATAAGGCACTTATAATGAAGAGGCTCTTTGAGCTGTTATGAGGAACCTGTGAGAGAAGGCAATTTGCCAGGGCCTATAAGGTTTTCAGAACTGTCCTGAGATTTGACTGCATGTAATACACCTATTTTTTAATGGTTCTACAAATTGCTCATGCAGGGACACCTTCCACTAGACTAGGTTGCTCAAAACCCCATCCAAGCTGGCCTTGAGCAGTTCCACAGCTGGTGCATCCACAGCTTCTCTGGGTAACCTGTGCCAGTGCCTTACCACTCCTGCAGTAAGAATTTCTTCGTAATATCTAAACTAAATCTATCCTCTTTAAGTTTAAAGCCATTGCCTCTTGTCCTGTCCCTATATGCCCCTGTAGAAAGTCACTCTCTGGCCCTCTTGTAGCCCCCTACCCATAGGTACAGGCAGGCTGCTGTACGATCTCAGAGCTCCCTCATCTCTGGAGTGAACTACCCCAGCTCTCCCAGCCTGCCTTCACAGAAGAGGTGCTCCAGCCCTCTGGTCCTCTGGACTTGCTTGAGCAGGTCCATGTCCTTGTTGTGTTGGGGCCCCAGAGTTGGACACAGCACTGCAGGTGGGGTCTCAGAGAGCAGAGGGGCAAAATTGCCTGTCTCATCCTACTTCCACGCTGCTTGGGATGCAGCTTAGAACACAACTGGCTTTGTGTGCTGTGAGCGCTCATTGCTGGCTCATGTCTAACCTCTCATCCATCAGCACCCCCAAGTTCTTCTCCTCAGGGCTGCTCTCAATCCATTCTCTGCCATCCTGTGCTCATGCTTGGGATTGTCGTGATCTAGGAGTAGAACCTTGCACTCAGCCCTGTTGAACCTCATAAGGTTCATACAGGCCCACCTCAGGCCTGTCCTGGTCCCTCTGGATGGCATCCCTTCCTTCCGGTGTGCTGACCACACCTCTCAATTTGGTGTTGTTGGAAAACTTGCTGAGGGTGTGCTCAATCCCACTGGCACCAGCAAAGATTTATGGGACATAAGCCAATATAAGATACGTGGGGTGTATCTTATTGGGACAGAAAAGCTTCTACTCTTTCAGTTCTCTGTTGTGTTTACGACAACATGCTATGTGCCCAGATGGAAAAAACAAACTATAATGTGAAACTTTTTGAAAATATATTGTAAAGTGATTCAAATATTTTTGCCTGATAGCAAATAATGCAAGTTCTTTCAAAGTTTTGTTCACTCCTTGTCTTGCTAAATGTGACATTTGCAGTATGGGTTGTGTGATTCTTCAGTGGAGCCCCTTGGTAGCAAAGGCATCACGACAGGCACCTGTGCTTTGAAATATATCAAACCAGTGGTTTTCTAAGGGTATTCACATGAAACACAACCTGACAGGTTTCCCTCTCCTCTGACTCCATGACTTTGTGTGGTAATTTACCTTGTAAAATTTAACTTTCTTTTTATACAATTTGTTCAAACCTCTAAGGTACATGGGCATTTCTGAGCTGCCTTTGATGTTTTAGAGATACTATCTTTTGCTACAAAGCAACAAAAATACCAAAAATATTTCAATTTATATGCTTATTATTATCATAGGAGACAGTAGCTCTGGGCATGACACAAACTGCTCCTTTATTTGAATACAGCAGCAGTCCAGAAAATTTACAATGAAATATGAAGCTCAAGACAATGGGAAAATACATAAAGACAAAGCATCACAATAATACTATGTCATCACTGGCCCAAGCCAGACTCTTGGTGACTGTTATCAGGTGTTCTTACTGTTCAGTAAGTAGGCTGACTAGTTGTGCATCTTGTGAGCAATAACACAGAAAGGAGGAATTGGTAGGAAAGTCCATGGTTGATAGTCAGCAGTGAAATTGGATTGTCTAATCAGGGAATGCCATTCCTAATAGTTACAAAATGGTAATGTAATCTCGGTTCCAAGGATTTATTAGGGATGAAGAAACCCCAGAGTGAAATTGTCTTTAGTCTCTTCAAAAGCTAGAGCACAAGCTTGCACAAATCAGTGGTTGTATTTACCATCTTTGGCCTGGTTCTTTACATGCAGCTGGTGCTTTACAACAGAGATTCACGTCTATAGCAGCTGCTTTTCTTTTTAAAACCTTGTTCAGTTTTACAACCCCTTTGAATGGATTTTGTCAATCCGTAAGTGGACAAGGCTCAAGGGAGCTGTGTAAAGGAATGCTTCAGTAGATGGCACTCTCCCTCTGAAGGAGAATGGGCAAATACCTCAGCCAAGGAATTAGATGCAGTGAGAACAGCTTCCTTTGTAATCTACAGAAATTGCAGTGAATGCACATAAAGCTCTGCCTAGCTATGCAATGAAGTAACCTCTGGCAGATTTTCACAAATCTGCATCTATCAAGTCCTCACATCTGGCTTCCTCCCTGCTTTAATAACTGTAGTCTGTTTATGTTCAGCTGAACTCCTGAATTCGTAACAGTGAACACACACACACACGTACACACGTGTATTTTTTATATATTTTGTGTGTATTTTGTATACACACACACACACACACACACGTACCATATACACCATATATGCATATGTGTATATATGTATATATATAAAAGAGCTCAGTGGTAATGTAAGTTGCACACATTAGACTCAGAGTTTACAATTGTTCTTTCCCAATCTTTTTTTTTTTCTCAAATTCTTTATTTTATTCTATTATTCTGTTAATGGTAGGTCCATTTTGAGAACTTTAGTCCTTTGATTTGTTGATAGTGTTCTCTTGCTATTTTATAGTCACAAAATTTCATAGATCCAGTTTTAAAAGTACTGAATTAGTACAAGTGAGGAGGCCTCAACAGCAGGTATGGGGACAATGAAGACCTGCTAGGCCTTAGGGAAGCTACAACCCTTTGAATCAAATCTCTTGCTAAACAAGCAGCAATGTACAGCCATCGTGCATCTTTCTAAACTGTACAGTGCTTTTCTCACCGGTGAACAGGAAGGTGAGAGAAGAATATGAAAGAAATGTGTATAAGACAAAGTTACAATAAAAAAAAATTACATGAGACAAATTTATAAAATGCAACTTCAATTAGTCCGATTTCTTAAGAGTTTTGGATTCTTGAGTAATGTGACTATATTCTTTCAATTTACTGCTTTTTAAGTACCTTTTTTTTATTTGATTGGCACACAAGTCAAATATGACTACACAAATTTTCAATCACTGCCTCTCCCCTACACTCTGCAAAAATCCTTTTTCCATTGATTAAAACCACAAGGATAACAGTATTTTTAAAATCCAGACCCAGGAGCTAAAAGTTTACTACCATATCTCAAATGAAGTTGACCTTTTTTTCCCTGAATATTTATGTCAGAGCCTGAGGGTGTTTGGGGGCCTGATAGCATGAAGAGGCCCTAGGTCATGTATGAAAGAAGAGTAGAAAGAATATTTATGTACATCTCTCCAGTGACAGACAACTTTTGAGAAATCAAAAGTTATGCACCATTGCAAACTGGATAAGAGAATTTCTGTTAAAAGAAGCAATTGAAGCAGTGGTATGCTGCATAAGCAAAATGGTAGATTACTTAGTATATTTTTTTACATTTTCTATTTTTGAGTACCTACTGTGAGTGCCAAGTGCTTAAGGAACTGTGCCCAAAAGCAGTATTTTCTGTCATTTGCAGAGAAGCTATACGCCAGATTAAATGCTGGACCAGTGGAAGCTTTCTGTTGAAAATACTGTTTAGCTACAGAATTCATCTGTTTTTTTGGCAAATAGATTTAAACTTCCAAATGCATTTATACAGAATTCCAAACAGCCTTCACACAGTAAGGTTACTGCTTGGAAGTCTCTTTTGCACACAAACTGAATGGAAATGGTTTGGAGGGGCTTTTTTTTAAACACTGTATTAAGGAATGGATTTTTTTTTTTCCTTTTGGAGACAAAAATCAAGATGTTGAGTGTGGGACATTTACTATTTGAAGCATGTTCTGTACAAGAATAAAAGCAAAAATAGTCTAACATTTATTATGGTACTACTATTTTTTTCCTCTTCTGAAAACTTGAGCTGACATTTTATTCAATTAATAAGGAAACTTATCAAGGTATAATATTTTCAACCCTTATCTTTATAGCAGCTGTTGTGATTTCAGAGTGTGTTTGAAGATCCACAAACCAGCCTTCCACACTGGCTTTCAAGTATTTGTTTCAAATCAAAGAACAATTGCCTGACTGAGTCATCAAACTGTATCAGGACACCTGAGTTTTATGCCTTCATGCAAATTATAGTAAAATTTTCAGGTGTCATGCATTTCTTTAACTCCCACTTATCTAAAACAGAGTTGCAAGAACTTGGCACCTCTGAAACTTGTTTTTAAACCATTTTGGGAATATCTTCTTTGCAGATGCATTGGAAAGCTGTTTTAGTGCTCGCAGTACATTTTGAAATGCTCAGTAAGAGCATTACAGAAATGCAGTCATTACTTGCAAATGTTTCATTGGAACAGTCCTGTTGTTTTCTCATCTCAGTGCAGTACAATTCAAGTCACCTTTAAAAGAACCTCACAGTTAAACATTACAGTTTATTAGACAGAACAGAGCAAGAGACAGAAGGAGCTTGTGATGGGTGACAGGCTTTTAGGATGAAAGCTGAAGGCTGGAAGATGATGAGCAAAGGTGAAGAGCAAGTGGTGGCAGAAGTAGGACCTGGCAATCACATCAGTTCCCTATTCTTTAGAAGACCCCTACTGAAAGGATCCAGAATGCATGATTAGAAAATAGACCTATGAGCTCCGCTTTTGATAACATTAAGAAGCCAGACAGAGATCAGAACTCAATGGATTTGCAGAGCTGGTCAAGGAAGTAGCCAGAAAAATCAAAATCACAATTCTTTGTAATGAATTGCATTACATATTAGAAATGTCATCATATCTTTTGGTTTAGCAGTGTAGGTAAGCTTATTTGTGACACGTGGTATTTGTGATTAAGAAAATTACATCAAGAGAAAAAACAGCAGTTGTTGGACAGACCAGACGGATTTGGGTAAGTCTGTTCATGAGTGTTTGGAGATGGGTGCAGAACAAAGGGTTGCTTTTCAAACATTATTTATTTAGAAAATAAAGATTCATTAAAGGACAGAGGCGAAAACTTACCAATAAATGTATCAAATGTAATCTTCAGAATAAATCCACCAAATCTGTGAATAAGAAGTTAATAAAAGTGATTAACTTTCAGCAGACCCATACCTATAGGATCCCTAATTAAGGTGACTGTGAATCAAACCAATTTTTACTGGAATCATCAATATTAAAATATCACCTCATGCTGCAAGAATTAAAACAGGGTCATTTGTAAAACTCTTCAGCCAAGGGTGGGCACATGCACCAGACTGGTGAATTAAGCAAAAGGAGAACTGAACATTTTCCTTTTACTACCTCTTTCTGCATGAAAACAGCAGATAATTTTTGCATCCTCCCATTACTAACTTATCCAGCCCACTCATCAGGACTGGCTTGATAGAAAGAAAATGTTGCTAAATTCATTTGGCCACTGTCTTTTTTTTTTTTTTTTCCTGTTTTCTATTCCTGCTGATTTTCAAAGTCTCAGGTGACTGAGTTATGAGTTGTTTGTCCAACAACTCCTTTGTTCTGATCTGTGCTTCTGCAAAAACTGGAAAAACCTGTTCACTTGCTCTTTTTTTTTTTTTTCATCTTCCTCCAATTGGTAGCTGCAGCTTGTACACATGCAGACAAGGTGGTGCCTACCTTTCATGTGGAAAGCTGCCTTACCAAAACAGGTTGCATTTTCCCTTAGCCCAGAGTTTTTCTAGCCTCATACAGGCTTTGGTGGATGCTCCATAACCTAAACTCCATTTGCTCTCTATGAAATGTGTTTAGGTCATTATCTTATTTCTCTTCAAGTGAAAGGAAGGTGTGTCTCCAGTGCATTCATTTTAAATAATAATTTATGAACTTTAGGAGATCTGCAGAAACCAGCCTTGTGAAATGTATTTTTTTGGACATAGAAATCTGTCTGCCTTACAGCAACTGCGCATGGTGTGGTGTTAATATCTGTAAGACAGGACAAACGGTGAGGAGGAAAGTTTGTGCAAAAAGTGGACAAACTGAGAAGAAACTTTTGTTTCCATCTCCTTCCTTTTCTTCTTGCTTTGTGCTGCTGTTGGAACAAGAATGGGTCAGCTATGTGGACGGTGCATGCAGCTCCTGCGGGACTTCACAGGCTTTGTTCAGAGGATGTCCTCTGACTTGGTGCAAGGCATCAAGGAATGCTTAACTCTGATAAGCAAATGCTCCTGCTTAAAACAAAACAGCTCTAAAAACAGACAGCTGTACAAGCCCATCCTACAGCCTCATGAGAGAGTGACAGCACAGGAGTTTCTGCAGCATATTGAAACAGGTAAGAAGACTTGTCTTTTTCTAAAGGATTGTGAAAGAGCAAGGGGATTAATTTTGTGGTTTGAAAGCAAATTGCTAGCTGATCTGCTCTGGTATGGCATTGAGCAGCTCGGTGATTATGAGGAAAGGCCAGAGCTACAGAGCATTTTCTTTGTGTACAGGACACCAAGTTGGATCTAGGTAGAGGTGGTGAATCACTTTCTTGCTGTGCTACCACTGTTAATATATAACCCATGTAAATGTGTTTCATGAAAGTGAGTCCTTCTAGAAATTAAAGTTACTTTTTTGAAGTCAGTCAAAAGGAACTGACAAAATTGGACATAGGCTTTGATAAGACTGAATGCCATGTGTGTGCTGAGCTGTGAGTTGGCAGATCACAGTGTGATGTGCACAGTTGTGTTGGCTGAACACTGGGACTTATGCTAGGAATATCTGGACTATATATGGAGAAGATCAAAGTCACCCTGGGACAAAGCTCATTGAGCACTCAGGATGCCAAGCAACTGTGCTTTTGTCCAAAAGTTTTAGACATCAGGATTAATCACAATCATGGTATTCTCCTTGAATCAAAGGAGATCCATAACTCTTCATCTATCTCCTTTGCTTTACAGGTTATCTGCCTAATTCCCCTGTTTTTCTGTTTGTGATATCCTCTTTGTCCTGTCCTAAGATACAATATCAATAGGAAAACTTGTTGGTTTTTTTTTTATTTCACTTCTGCAGTCATCTTGAATGAGTGTATTTTGTTGGTTGTCCAATCTAAAAATAGTCCTTATCTCAAGATAAAGGGGTCATTGATTGTTTGGTTTTGCTTTGTCTCACAACTAATTTGGTATACGTTATGTTTAACAGTTTTGGTTTAAAGCTACTACACAAAATTGCATAGTCCCCTACTTTCATTTGTGTGAAGGGTGTGGAACTACTATTCATTTACTTGTCTTTTTGAGAACATGAAACAATCTTGTAAGGGGAACCAGGAGAGACAATCTTCCTTGATGTGACATGGTTAATGCTGTTTGAAATGATCTGTCATTTCAATGATCTGTTGAAATGGAACAGATTTGGAATAATTGCTTGACTCTGGTTGTTGGGAACGTGTGTGGATTAGCCTCAGTTGGTATTAGCTGGTGCCATTATCCAGCGAATGTAGTGAGTCCTGTGCTGCTGATAAGGTTCACTGATTGTTGCACCTTTGGCACTGATTTCCTGACATTCATATCCAGAAATGGGACAGATCTTTCAGCTTGTTATACAGTGGAGATCTTCCAGGGCTGAACCTTCTCTTCCAAAGTCTAGCGTGCTCCTGACTCTATAGGAGACTGTCTTGGCAGTATCCCCACACAGCTGATGGATAAGATGTAATGAAGGGGATGCCAGAATGGCCCCTTGTAGCAGCCACTAATGCTCCCTGAAAAGACTAAGTGTGTGTTTTCTTGAGAGATCCTTTAATCTCTGAGATCAGTCTTCAAAAGTCTGGTCTGTCTTGGATCCATCGGAGCTGTGGTACAGCAGCAGGAAACCTAGAGCTTCTCTGACAGAAGCACACAGATGACAATGAGGGTTTTCAGGGAGGTCCCACTGCCCATGACAGGACACATACAGCACCCAGGAAGCAGAACCAAGGTTCTGGTTCTCTGGATAGACAAATCTTACTGACTAGACAAATGGAGGCAAGGAAGCCTCACAAAGAGAACCAAGACACATCCCTCTTACTTTAACACTCACCTGTGTATTTTATTCCAAGAGGGAACAAGCCTATCCTCAAAACAAAATATAATAAACAAAATATAATAAATATAAAAAAAATATAATAAGCAAACAAAATATAATAAGCAAAAAGACAGTGTTTGGACAATTTGGGTGCAAGGAAAGACTTCATGGTTGATCACCACTCATCTGTTAGCCAGGGCAGCAAATTTTGATATTTTAAGCAGGTGAAGATTTTGAGTGGTTTCAGCTTTATCACTCTCCCAAACCAAACCACATACAGAAAAATCAGATAGATTCAGGTTCAGACAGTGAAAGGAACAGAATTAAACCACATGAAGAGATTTCTTTAGGGTTTTTTTGTCTAAAAACTTGCACACACAGGCAAGTCCTTCCCTTTGTGTATACTACTAATTATTTTAAAAAATGATCTTTATATGAAGCAGTTCTGTGAAGCTCACGTACCTAATCCTGAGGGTAGGAGTTTGCTGGTCTTGACATGTCAGCAGCTTCTAATGGCTTGAGATATTGTCTGTGTTTTGCAGTGAGGCATGAAAGCTCATGCCCCTCACATCCCTCACATTTCTTTGTCCCATGGGAGGTAAAGTAGCTAGATATTTTTGACAGAGATATTTCAATCATTATTACACAGCTTTAATCTATTGCCTGAAAATATATCTTATAATATATTATAATAATATCTTATAATATATAATAATAATATCTTATAATTGTGTGCTCCACCAGTTGATCAATCATACATTACCTTTTTAACTTGGTTCATTCATTCAGTGTCCCTTTTCCTCTCTGCTGCTCCATTCCGCATATTATATTATATTATATTATATTATATTATATTATATTATATTATATTATATTATATTATATTATATTATATATATTATATTATATTATATTATATTATATTATATTATATTATATTATATTATATTATATTATATTATATTATATTATATTGACTTACAGAAGTCATGCATGACTGCTATTGCTTGATGACTGTTGTTGAACATCTGGTGTATTCATAGGGGAGCTATCATACTCAAGAGCAGGTAGACTCATGCTAGAAATTTAAGCCTGAGGCAAGCCTGTCTGCAGTCCATGTTGCTATTCCTTTAAATCCTGTATTTCAATACCCAGGACAGGAAACACAGTGAACTTCAGATATGGTAAATTAGAAATATATACCCTTTCTATACTTATAAATATATATAGAAATACAAAATACATTAGAAATATATACTCTTACTTAACTAAGAACACCATGTTCAGTATTTTAACAAAGATTCAGAAAAAGATAAAGATTTTTGTGGAGAACAAGAACACCTACATTTATATTAGATAACATAAAAGTGTCTAAAGGTTATAATTTATCTTGTTTCCAGTCACTAGCTTTGTGAGCTTTACAAGAGACATTGCCAAGGACAGGTTATTCCCACTTCATCTATTGCTTCTGCTCATGGAAACATGAATAAAGATAGATGGGCATTATGGAGTTGTTGCAGTACAAAAATCCTTATGTGTTTGGTTGGCTTTAAATTTTCTTTCTGTAAACTAACCCTTTACAGATGTAACTGAGACTGTGCTGTCATTTTGCATCTTTAGATTTTGAAATGTCTCCACTGGGAAAGGACCCTCTGGAAGCCTTGAGGACCTTATCCTTTTCAGAAAACCTAGGTTTACAGCAGTCGGCTGCCCTCTATTACTTGCATATGAGTCAGCACAGTAAGTTATCTCAGTAAGCATTAGAAAATGTTCATGTAATTATAAATAAAAATATTATTTCAAACAGTGAAACTCCTTTTGATTCATTAAGTAAGTGGTTTGTTTTTTGTTTTTTTTCCTTTCATGCCATGTTTTTTGCCAAGGAAGATAGAAAACTGTCATTGCCACGTAGGCAGAGTCAGTTCTGGGTTTTGCTGTAAGGAGATATCTCTTCTGATTATAAAAGACTTATGAAGTTGTTATACTTTCGTGAAACTCAGCAGAACCCAAAGTATTTAAAGTTAGTGTATACTGAATCTCCTGAAAGCAACACAGTCAAAATATGGTGAAAGGAAATGGACATAGTGACCAGTTAATGTTATAAATTATATACAAAAGAGGACAAAGCTCCAGAAGATAGACTGTAGTGAAAATTTATGAAGGACACATTCTTCTTTGTTCCAAATATTCTCTGGGAGCACTTGGCTCTTGAGGTAGTTTGTTAATAGTTAGGAGCCAGCCTAGATATTCTAAAATAGAATATCAGCAAGAGTTTGAATTCTATAAAAAGGTAAAAATACTAGCAACAAGCAGGTTGCACTTTATTTGTTTATTTTCATTTTGCTTCAGAGAAATTATTCTGTCACTTGGATGATAGCTTTATCCCATGTATTATTTGCTGGATAAAAAGTGCTGGTAGTCACAACGCAAGGGCCTGCTGTGAGGCAGAATGACTTGTTTGGTAGCAAGGCACACTGCTTCCCTTCCCATGATTTTTTTTTAAGTACCTGGTTATTCAAAACCTCTTCAGGAAACTTGTCCTGTTTGCTAGTAGCAGTGGAATTTTAAAGAAGGTGAATACCACTCAGCCTGTCTATGGGTGCGCCTCAGGCTTAAGTCCATCAAGGGAAAAATGTGACTGTGATGAACAATGGGACTCATGAATATTTCTTCTCACTCTTGCAGTGAACATCCCACTCCCTGTGGAGCATTTGGAACCCTTCTATGCCTTACTACGTTCTGCTGACCTGGAGGTGCAGCAGATGTCTTCCTTGTCCCTTGTCAACTTCCTGCTGGAAGGAAATAGTGAGTAATTAATGACACATCTCCCTTCAGGTGAAGAAGTGTCTGTTCAGCCAGACTCAGACAGAAGGAGGGCACTTTTACACAAATCTAGGTTCCTTTTTGTGTGTTCCTGATAGGACAAGTGTGAGTCTGATTCTGACTGCAAGATACGTAGCTTCTGGTAGCACCAAGATAGATGAGATCCCTCCAGCTAGATTATATAATGTGACAAGAATTGGACACACACTTTGGAACTGTGTGCAAAGGCTGATAAATTATTTCCAGGCCAGTGTGGGAATTCTAGTCTCATTCTTAGATCTACAGACATTTTTCCTTTCAAACAACGGATACAGCTAATAGAATAAACTCTGTGTATGAGACAGTGCTCATTTCCTGGTTATTTATGAACTGGACCTTAGTCTTAAATTGCTTGCAGAGGAAAAAAAAAAAAAGAGTTTAAATACTTAGTATAATTCACTTGCTTCTTTAATTAAAGGGGAAAATAGCCTTGAGATAGAATCTCAGAGATGCAGAAGAATAACTTCCCAATAAAGTTTATGTTGATAGACCAGGCGTGGACATGCCACACCTCATCAACAAAGTCCTTGTTGCATCTACTACTGCACTCCTCGGCATCCAGGCCACAAGAATTCCATCCTCCAGTCCCATAATAGCAGAAGACAGGGTCAGTCTTCAGCGAAGCTGGCTTTCTTCTTGCTTTCTTATTTTAAGGATTTTGCTGCAAATAATATAATGTCACTATTTACAAAGAAAAAATAATATTTAAAGGGTAGACCTCAGAAGAAAAAGAAAGGGTGGGGGAGTTGCTGAGTAAGTTGTGAACCTATTGGAAAGCTGCAGTTGCTCTTGCCAAAATTAACCTGATTTGGGACCTTCTGGCCTAACACCTCTAAACATCTGTTACATTCTTTCATGCATCTGAAGGAGAATTAAGCAAACCCAGCTAGGGACTGTGAGTGGCTTTCTGGCTGTTTCTATCTTAGGTCTATTTTGTATAATCATAATGTAGATCTCCAAAGCAGTCAATGGATGATATATTCTTTCCACTAAATCACAAACTGCTTACTTTTTTATTTGTCCATTTTTTTCTTGAATTTTTGAATAGTTGACAAAGAATTAATTGTCCAAATGGGTTTACTTGAGCCAATTCTGGATCTGCTTGAATCAGAGGATCCCACTGTCCAGTGTAATTCCTGTGCTTGCATCATGACTTTGGCAGTTTCAGGTGAGTGTTCTCTTTGCCTTTATCCTCTGCTGTGAATTCATTCAACTCTTTCATCATATTTTAAGATGAAACAACCTATTTGCAACAACAAGTTTTGGTATTCCCACATCATAAATTCAACCTCCTGACATTCCAGTTATTTTTCTCAGTGTTTCTGCCTTTTGTGTTCTTATGATTACAAACCTTTTTCTGTTTTTCAACCTAAATGTATTCATGAGTGGCTTATCTTAATTAATGTCTACATTGGCTTTTGCTTCAGGAGCTCTGTCTCTCTGATGTCCATGCTGATGAGGTTCCTTCATTTTACTAGACTGAGAAAGCCAAGGTCTTTTAAGACTCCTCTTGTAAGTGAGATCATCTTCTCCAATCATCTTCAGAGTCCTTCCGGGTGTAAATGATATGTTCCAGAATGGAACATAGGGTTTGCATGTGCCATATCATGATACCACAGGCCTCAGGCATTGTTACATTGCCAAGATATAGATAAATGCTGCAAGAATTCCAGTTTGGATTCATCTCTTCTGAAAGAGAAGTCACCAGAAATGTGCAGTACTTCAGCTGGGGTCTCACCTGTGCCATTTATTGTGGCACATAGGGAAATATGTTTTGTGGTACATCTCATGGTTACACTTGCAGGTTTGGTGATTGTGCCATGGTGATGCTGTCATCCTACAGCTGATTTAATCACTTAGTCTTGCTCCTCCTCTGCTGCTATTTCCAGCAGACACCAAGTAATCAAGGCTCTATATCACAAATGTTTCCAAGTGCACATCCCTGCATTTTGTACAGGTTTCAATCTGTTTCCATTGCTTCAGTATTCTAACTTGTCTGTTATTTGTAAGATATTCTGGTCCTCCACTGCATTGACAGTTCTACATTCACATCTTTGTTTCAAATCTCTGGTTCAAAGCAAATACAGACTAGCCCTCATGGAATTCCATTTGTAGCCTGTTCCCAGGTGGTCATTTCCATTCAGCAAAACTTGCTGCCAGTTTGCTTTCCGTCAGTTTTTTATCCATCATGTACTGCTTGCATTTGTCACCATCTTCTGCTTAACTATGAATATCTCATATAATGATATTAATATTTTCCTGGTATCCAGACAGGTAAGTTCAGCCACAGTTACCCAAAGAAAGGTTATCATGTCTTACTCTACCTTTTGCAAACTTGTAGTTCTCCAGTACAAATTGTGTACAAGTCTGTAGAAAAGCCATGTTTTCACATTTGTTTCCCTTCCTGTAGCCAGCTTCCTTCTCCAGCATGGGAATGTGCAGTCTGACGTCCCTGAAGGCTGAGGGAAGCATGATGAAAGTGTTAATTTCCCATTTAAGTATTTATGTTGCAAAGGAGGAGTGGATAAGCAGGATCCAACCAGATTAAAGTGCTGATTTGCATTTTATCCTACCTCTTTGTTTTATTTTTCAGGTTTTTAAATACTTTTCCCATAGGAGCTTATTTTTAAGCATTGTATATTATTGTCAGGTTAAGAATTCTACATACTACATTACTTTGTGTGGACTGCAAATTGCCTCATTTAAATGTCTTAATTAGGCATGGCACCACTAAACTTTTAGGTACTTGGCTCTAGAAGAACTTTCGTTGTGTAGGGTCAGTGGAGTTAAGCCCCTAAAAATTACAGAGAGATGTCCCTTCACCTGTTTTGAACAGTCCACAGAGTAAGTGATTTGTTTGGGCACCTTAAGGATGTTACTTAGTCCTGAAGTCACTCTTACCCTTCTAGATATCTAACCTGGAATATAGGGAACCCTCAGCTACTGCAGATCCAGGCTACCTTCATTCCCTGTGGTCTTCTAATGCCTTTGCACACTCCCTTAAGCGCCAATGTCCTTCTGAGCACACATACTCCAAGTTAAGCGCTCAGAGAGCTTTCAAAGCTGTACATAAAGGTAGGCAGTACTGCATAGGCTGGGTTGCTGCCTGGTATTTGATCAATGTTGAGGATCTCTGTCCCAGTTTAACTAGAGTTTAAATGGGCTGGATCCATTTATTTGTTTTTCAGACTATATTTAGATATCACAGCAATGAGACTAAAGCAAGAGGCAATTCTCCAGGGGTTATTTTAATTTTAACTCACAGAATCTGATATTTTTAAGTGTATGCTTGAGAAAAGTATCCTGTTCAGTCATATCCTTCAAAAAGACAATTTATGCAAAAAAGATAAATATTGAAGCACAACCAAATGAGGAAGATCCTTAGATGGCTTTCAGGTGACTAAAATTCTGCATCTAAGAATGGTCTTAATTCTGTTGCAACAAGCATGCAAGACTATGTACAGAGTAAAACTGTTTAGCAGTGTTACTGCAGGTCATGTGTAAACTGGATTGTCTCCCTGCTGCAATAGGGAGCTGAAAATAAGAAGAACAAACTAACCCATTCAGATGAAAAATATTTGAAGGTTAGTTTGTTCCAACACCAGCATTTGTCCACGCAGCAAAAGGACACATGCGTAGTTGCAATTATCTGCAGCTTTTCAATCAGTGAGTGAAAGTGATCAGTTCTGAAATAAGAACTCAGAGTACTTCAGAGCAGAACTAAATGTTCACATGCTGGGGGTTTAGGGGGGCCTGAACATCTGCTTTAAGCTAAAACAAGGAGGATGCACTGAGTGTAAAGCATATTCAAAGTTCTGATGGGAATTTTTAAGCACACAAGTGTCAGAGAGTGAAAAGAAAGAATTTATAAATTAGTGAGTTATTCAAACACAGCTTGAGTAGATGTTGTTGATTTCTCCACTTTAGAGTAGCATCTCAAACACATGGCTTCCTTCTCCAACCATTCCAAGGTATCAGTGGAGGGACTGCATTTTTTAAGATAAACAGGTGGTCCAGGAGAGAAACATGATCTAGCCTGCCACATCTCTTACAGAGATGGCAATACAGTTACACATCTTGGTGAGACAGATTTCCCCATCCAGTCTGTCATCATAAACTGGCAAAACAAGTGTTCAGGCACAATATCTGATAGAATAAAGAATTTGCCCAAGTTTTGTCCAAATGTTCATAATTCCTTTTCTCAAATGTGAGGTTCTTTTCCACATTCACAAACATTCATGGAGTATATTGTGTACAAGAATAAGGAAACCAATGATATCTAAATTCTTTCCTAATATTTTTTACTTCTCTTTTTAATTCACCTGAGTAGTTTGCATCACACCAGTTGGAGCCATACAAAAGACTTTCTGCTTCTACTGAGGGAAACAAAAGAATGGTATGTAGGCAGATTAGATTAGAGAAGGGCTTGGCTATGAAAGGGACTAGAATATTTCACTAGAATAATAGCTTCCCACATGGAAAAACTATTTTAAATAGATTACTCTTCCCAGAACAATTATTTTTCTCAATTTTTTTTTCAGAATAAAAGTTATTTACTTGAGTATATAGTCAGAGGAAGACAGAAAATTACTTGCCCTAGAATATTAAACTGATAACTCTCTGAACTATATTTGAATAAATATCCTGGCTAATCTGTGTATGTCAGTTCCCCACTATATAGACTTTAGGTATAAAACTAGCAGCTTTGTTCTCATAACTCTCCAAGTTAGTTAGCAACTGAAGACTTGATCTCATCCAAATACCTTTTTTTTTTTTTGCTCTGTCTGCTTCATGTTTCTCTCAGCAAACTTCCACAGACTGGCCATTGTTTAAACTGTGTATAGATAATGTTAGTTTTACAGAATTAAGTATTATAGTTTTTATTTTTTTACCAGTTTTTCATCCAAGAATCCTAAGGGATTGTGCAGACCTTTTTTGAGTTCTCCTTGTACTCCAGGATGTTGAATACAACTGTACAACTTAATACATTGCCACACACGGAATCACCGCCACTTCAAAAAAACATCATCTTTTCAAATTCCAGTGGTTAAATCAAATTCTGTCTTTAGAAACTTTCATTCCAAGAAAGAAATTGGCCCTGAATATACCCTACTAAATTAATTAAACCTTACCTGCAGTTAGTGATGTAGTTTTTGGTTATCACACTGTGAATAGGTTGATCAGACATACCAAGGGTATGAAGCAAGTATGACACTCTGTTAACCTGTTTAGAGGGTCTTAAGGATATTTTAATTATCCTAGTCACAAACCAAAAGCATTGAACCAGCTGTGATTTATGGCTAATACAGAAGTCATGAGTTGGTTTCCTTCCTGTTAAGCTCTCAGAATTTTTAAGAGCATGCAGAGAAATCAGAGAAGGGAACACCAAGGGATAGTCCTGCTGGTCGTCCTGCTTGTGGCTCACAGTAAGATGGCAGTAAATATTCCTTTCTTTATCTGATTCTTTTCTCCAGAGTCCAACCGAGAGGCTATTGGTGCTGCTAGAGGAGTTACACCCCTACTGTCTCTTGCCAATTCCTATGATCCCAGAGTCCAACAAAACGCAGTTGGTGCTATTCTGAACCTCACACAATCAGGTACTTTTGGACTAATGGTTTACCTAAATTGCCAAAAGAAAACTCACTGATAGAAAAATAATACTAAAGGTTAAGGCAAGAATAAAAGCATATCTGAGCAACAAGTTATTTCCTCTGCATATGGCATTCATGTTGGTACCACAGGTTGATGATTTAAGTTGAGCTGATACAGGCCCTTTTTTGCCTAGTAGCAAAACAAAAAAGCTTGATTTTCAAATCCTAGGGCCTAGTGTATGAATGTTTAAACAATCAGTCAAAGAAATAGAAAAAAAAATAGCCATTTGTTAAAGAAATAATTTGGTCTAAAAAATTAGCAGGACATTTGGTGTAATTTAAAGCAATCTCAGGAGCTTATCCAACAAAGTTGAGCTTTAGGAACTTTTTGCTTGTTCTGACTAACTCAATGCTGGAATATGCTAAGTATAACTATCACAGGTCAGACATTAAAGGCTCCTGGAATATCTGCCAACAGCTTTATCAAAAGCAGTACTTGGTCCTCTGCAATTATATGTAGACTACCATAATTAACTCTGAAACAAACCAGTTTAAATTTCACCTGCCAAGATGATACCATTATTCCACAGAGCTAAACAATAAAGTCACGAGTAACATCTCTGAACTCTGTGTTGTGGAAGGAAACAGTTGACAAGAACTTATACAGTTGGCTATTACATTTCTGGTATTATTCAGAATATTTTAAATAATTTGTTTTTAAAACACAGAAATGAAAGTGAAGATCATACCTGAGGCTTTTCAGCTTCTCCAGCAATTCAGATTCTCAGAGCAGTTTTTAGCATAAAGCCATCAAAAGCTTAATTAGACAGCCTGCTAGTCTTTTTGCTAAAATATCTGCATACTGCTGCATTACACAAGCTCTAAATTATATACTCTCCAGTCACACTGACTGCTATATATTTGGACAACATCAGCACTCTTTAGAACCCAAGAACTGTGCACATCTGTTTTGAATGGTGCCTCCAGATGAGAGAGAGGGAAGGAGGAAGACACTTTTACTTTTTCTTTTTAATGGCAGAGAAAATCCAACAAGTCCTATGCAAGGAGGGAGCCCTACCAGTTCTTGCCTTTCTGCTGGAATCTCCTGACTCAGAAGTCCAGGTATGACTAAAATAGGTCAGATTTTAAAACAGGACCATGGTGACTGTAAGGAGAGCACAAACCTCAGTAAGCAAAAATGAAAAGGGGGAAGAGGAGGAACGGTTTCTCTAGTGAAGTGGAGAAACATGGGAGAGCATCTTGATGAAACTCAGCTCAGTCACATAATATATATTAGAAGACCCAATTTGTTTCACTGCACCAGAGAAAGTTTATGATGCAAAACTTCTCCTGCCAGCACGCATTGATGCATGCACAGGGTTGTTATGTGGCTACCTTCTTGTGTTTTTCAGATCATCAGACATGATGCAGATAGGTCTCTTCCCTTGGGTTTTCTTTTCTTTTTTTTTTTTTTTTTTTTTTTTTTTTTTTTTTTTTTTTGTTGTTGTTGGGTTCTTTTTTTGGTTTTTTGGGGTTTTTTTTGTATCCTAAATTTGATCATCCACTCTAAGCAATGTTACTAAGTATTCTGAGAAGACAATTTGAAAATATCTTTTTCTTGTTGTAAATATCTGTAAAGCATCCTATTTTATGCCTATCACAGACACTTGTTTGTGATTCTGCACACTCAGTAGAGAGCTCATCTTAGTGCAAAAGTATGCTGATAAATAAACTATGAATCAGAGTTGTACAACTTACACTCTGCTAGTTTGTTTGTTCAGTCCTTTGAGTAGTACAGAACTTTTGCCCCATCAGTTTAATTATCTCTACTCAGGTTTTTTTTAGATGCCTGAAGGGATGGACCCTCTGGAATTGCTTTCTGCAAACTGTTCCAGCATTTTTAGATTTCTCTGAGATTCATCTTAAAATTTCCATCTCTGTAGCGCAACCTGTTTCTTCTAATTATACCTCCCTAGTAATAGATACTTTTGTATGTGTAATCCTCCCTAGCGTTAATGGTTAGATCCTTTGGAAATGATCTCTTGGCATGCTAGGGCAATAGCTACATCCAGCTTGAGTAAATCAATGTAAACATATAATACAGTAGATGCAGATGACTTAACTTAGATGCCAGCAACAATGTCATTGCAGCAGCAGAGCACATTCCCAAACAGCCAGGGTCCTAAAGAATGTACAACACGCCCCAGCAGGATTGCTGTAGCAGCTACAGCATGTTGTGTCAACCCCATAAGCACCCTGAAGATGAAAAAGCATTTTATTTCCATTGGTTTGGAATCTGAGCATTTCTCCAATTTATTTGTATTCTCTTCAGTGTGTCACCACTCTGACCTCTCTCTCTACATTTTTTCTTGGTTCTTCACAGTATTACAGCTGCGCTGCCCTGAGCAACATGGCAGCCAATGTTCAGCACCACAAAGCCTTGCTGAGACCCAGTGACAGATTCCTGCTGAGGAAACTGATCTGTCTCCTATCCTCTTCTGTGGACAAGGTAAAGCTGTAGCTTTCTCTTTGTGAAAAGGCTTAAGCATCCAAGTAGAGCTATGGACTTGGGCTTCCAGTTTCAGCCTCACATCACTCTGTTCATCTACTGTACAGGTACCTATGCAGCATCTTTCCCAGGAGAAAAGACACCTATAATAGAAAATACATGGGTTCTACAAGGTCAATATGTGAAGAAAGCAAAGGGAAATTGTTAAAGTTGTTCTACAGCCCCGGACACTTCCTTTAGACTAGGATAGCCTGTATGCTATTAACTTGAAACATCATGTGAGAAGTGCCCTGTCCAGGCTCTGTCTTTGATCATTGTGCTGTGACAGAAGTTGTCTGACACATCTGTTGTGCTACTTTTTTTTTCTTTTTGGTATCTGGAACTTTTACTGTATGGCTTTGAGGATGACATCTCAAAATTTTTGCTTTGTTGGAAGCCACATCAAAGAAACTTCAAGAAACCACAGTTCCTGGTGGAACTTGAAATTCTGTGTAGAAGGGAGGTAAAAAAAAGGCAAAGCAAATGGGACAATTTCTTTCCCTTCATTTTCTTATAACTTATCAGATGTTATAAAATAAAGCCAACATCAGAACGCCATTCTTCTTCAACAATAGGATGACTGATAATAGGAGGTTGAAAAAAATTTCATCAAAACTTTGAAAAAAAACCCAAAATTTATTCTTGAAGATAATGTAAGAGCTTGCTAGTGTTGTCTTATTTTGTGTGCAATAGGCAAGAACATGCATTACTGAAACTGCTTTTTTTCCTCCTCTCTCTGATTTTTAAATTTTTTGTTTTCCTCTTTGGCACAAGCAGGTTTCAAGCCAGGCATGTGTTTGCCTAAGAAATTTGGCTACCAGTGGTAAGCAATGTCTTGAAGATAAAGAAACCACACTATTTCTCTCTCTGTCTTTCAGAGTGAGCAGAGTGGGCTGGGAACCTTTCCTATCAAAGCAAAGAGACATTTTCTACATTTTAACTGGATGTTAAGGGAAGAGGAAGGTGCAGTGTATATCCTAACTAAATCTGTTTTAGAGCTCCCAAGTAGCAAGGGGAGTATCTGGAGAAAGTGAGAAAGGCAGCAGAGGTGTGCTTATGCACAGAGCCTTAGTGAGTTGCTAAGCTTTCCTTCTTTCTAAGTTTCCTAAGCATTAAACCCAATTAGGACAGAATGTCTCCTGAAATTGCTTCTTGAGTGGGCACCTGTCTTCTCCAAGGCATGATTCTGTCTATCATTAAATGTAATTTTCTCCCATGCATTTGTCATCCTCCAAAAAAACCCTATTAAATGTCCAGGATTCATTTCTATGACATATTCAGGAGATAGTGGCAGAGGACTGGCACACTCAGTGCTCAAGTCCCAAACTCCAGGGTAGAGTTATTCATCTAGAAAATGTAGAGGTGCTTAATTTTCAAGCAGTCATAGTTATAGAGGAGCTGAGAGTGAAGGAAGTGCTGTGCCACTCCTTGACGTGTTTGAAACACCTGGTCTGCTTGACCTTTTAGATCTGCCTGTGCATGTGCTGGCTGCTCTGGCATTGCCTTTTAGTGCACTCACTGAGGTTGCAGGGGCAAGTGGGCTTTAACAACTCAGTGGGATAGCTGGGCTCTCTCCTGGCTAACCATATTTCTGTGGGATCGGTGCTGCTTGGGGGGTCTTTCTGTTTGTGCAGCAGAAGCTTCCACCTTCTTACCTGTCCTTATGCCAGTGATGGACTCAGAAAATTCCCCTCACTCTGTTTTTTTGGGGTTCAGACACAGACTGAGGGTGCCCAAACCTACATTCTGTCATCAAGCTTGTATTCATCCCTCAGCAAAAGGAGCAGAACAAATCAAGATTTATTTTTATAACTGAACATCTGGCATTGCCCCATCGCACAGAGATGGGGAGGTCCCCTCTAATTTGAGGCAACAGTCAACTGTTTGAGTCAGAGCCTGAATTACTCCTGCAGTGCTCTGAACCCCCCTGACCTCCTTTGTTTTCCCACACCAGTGGACATCCAGGCTGAGATGGTTGCTGAGAATGTCCTGCCCAAGCTGTGCTCTCTCCTGGCCTCTGGAAGCGAGGACGTGCGTCGTGCCTCCATTGCTCTGCTCTGGATACTCTCCCAGCACCCGCCCAACCAGGTATGGGAGGTCATTTCCCAAAAACAGAGGGGAAAGGCTAGTTCTGGCCACCACCTGGGGTAACACTCTGTTATGGCAAAACAGCCTATGAAATGCAATTTGAGAATGACAAAGAGACTCTGGGAGACTTCCCACCCCTTTTCTCTCCTACCCAAAATAAGAAGGCTTCATTTACTGAATCTGCACTGTCACTAACTACCTGATGAGCCATCTGTTGTGCTGAGTGGGATCCAAAGGAGAGACCAGTGACAGAGTAGAGGAGGAGGTGGGTATCAGAGTCGTTGGATATGTGGATAATGCCTTGCACTCCCTGCAACTCCCTCTAGTCCCCTCAGTCCCCAGACCATAGGTGTCCAGATGCGTGTACAAGGGGGAGGACATACACAGCACTATGAGAGACTGCCGCCATGAGGGCAACCAAGGAAGTTATTTCGTGGCTACAGAGCTTCCCCACACACTGAAAAGCAGAAAAACTGATTTAGAACACACATTTAAAGTGCATAAGTACAGAACAAAGGACAAATATACATTACTCCCTACATGGACAGTGTTATTCAAAAGTGCATTTGTAGAATATTGATATATTTTGAATTAGGATCAAAACAAAAAGGGGGACTAACAGAATTTGAAATATTGTCTATCTTTAGTTAATACATTAGGACTTTCACCAGGATTGTGCATCCTTCATGTCCTAAGTTACAGAATGATTCTTTTGCCCATGTTCAGGGTAAACAACACCATTAATACGGCAACACTAGCAAATACATGAAGAAGTCTGACTACAATTAAATTACAGCAAGTATTGACAGATGACTCTTGTTTTTAAATAAACTTTTCTTTACAGTAATTAAAGGCATCCTTAAGAACATAGATGTGAAAGGTTTTGATAAGTGTTTTAAGCTAACAACAGCATTTGAAGGTAGTCAGAGGTTGGGTACATAGAGAAAAAATATGTGAGAACCTTTCCTGCCATATTGCTTCAAGCAGTAGTGACAAGGTCTGAATAGCTTCAGGTGGCCTTAGGTGCTTCTTGTGCCTGAAATACACTCAGCCTGATTGGAAATTTACTCTGGGTTTGGAAAGCATGGTGTGTTACAGTTCAGTTGTCTGTATGCAAACCAAAATTACACCTTCCCTACCTCTGGGACGTGAATGGAAAAATTGGTGAGCTCAATGCCTGGGAAGCAGCAACTAGAGCACAGAGCTATTCAAGGCACAGTGGCTGCATGAGCATTGAACATCCTCACTGCTTATCAAACTGTCTCATACAATCAACACAAAATTTGCTCTCAACAAGCTTACAATTGAAATGCATTAAATTAGTTGAAGGCCATTTGCACAGTAAATATGTTATTCAGTGTGAGACATTATGCTTGAAAATGGTCCTCACTCAGTTTTGCTTTTCTTGTCTCCAAACACAGTTTACATTTTTAGTTCTCCCATCAAAGAGAACTACCCACAAATCCTTTTCTCCCTGTTCCTGAAGCTTGTCTTTACCAGTGTTTCAAATCGCTGGCCACAAATAGACCTGGTCAGTATCAGTGGGAACAAAGACACTGAGAACTCAGCCTTGGTACACCAGTGGTGAAACAGCCCATCCTTCGTGAGGGAAAAAGGGTCAGTAGCAGGAGGCTGGAAAGCAAAGCATCGCACTTTATTCTCCAGTGAGAAGTATCTACATCTCTGAATTTGTTTTAGTGAGCAAACACAGCTGTCCCTGACTATTGAATGTTGCTGCTTTGTGCAAGTGAGCCCTGGGCACTCTGAGAAGAGGCTGACCTTTTTGTATTCATATCCTGCCTCCCCATGTCCATGCCTTTTCTGGCCTGTTTTTCAAGTCTTTTCAATGTTTCTTTCTCTAACTCAGGCTGAATTCTCCATGACTGAAAAAGGGACTTCTCCATGGGAACAACTGTTGCAAAACAAGCCACTGAACAAAGCTAACCTTTACAACCAAGTCAAGTGATGCTTGAATTATTACAAATACTACCCAGGATACAATGGGGCAGAATCCATCTGCCCTTTCGTTACCATGAAGCAAACCCCCAGGAATGCTTCACAGGAGCTCCTCACCCTGCTTCAGCCTCCTTTTTGCAATCCCCTGCTCAGGCTGTTGACAGGGATTCCCATCAAGGGCTGGAAAACTTCCCTCTTGCAGAGGGAATTGTATTCAGTTTTCCCAAAGACAGCCCAACCCTGAAACACTAAAGAATCAGGCTTTGTGAGTCTTTTAAGTCAAATTCCTTTGAGCAAAAGACCTGGAAGTCAGGGTCTGTCTATTCCAGATGATGTCACTGACTCTCGACTCCAGGTACAAAATAACTTTGCCTTACTGTCTTGCTAACTGGTAAATGGGATAATATTTACCTTGTCAAGAAATCCCTGTGTAAGGAGTATGAGTGCAGCATTGCAACTGCAAGCACACTTGCTGCTGGAATGTTTTTTCCTTGTCTTTATTTTTTTTTTTTTAATATTCTAGTCTTGGGAGAAGTTAGATCAATATCCATCTGAATCACTCAATCTATTTTTACTCACAGTTTTCTCGTGATTCTCTTGCACTGTGCAAAATTGAGCCAAAAAAAGAAAATGTGGATCTCAGCCATATTCCAGCCAAAAATGAAGTTCAGCAAAATTCAAGTACTGTCACTTGCTAATGTAGATCCTAAATAAACAAAAGATATTGGCAGAGAAGTCATGAGATATTAGAAAGTTTTTTAATAATCCATAGAAAATTTCCTCCTCTCAGGCTGTAGCAAATCAAAAATGAGTATGATAGTTGATGAGATTACATAGAAAAGAGGATATTTGGCCCCAAAAGCATGGAAGACAGTCATCAGTGGTAATTTAATTGGATTATCTAAAACTATATTATTTCTTCCTTTAAAGAAAACAAAAAAATAAGGAAAATTTACTCTCATGTCTGCATATAGGATGCTTTAAATACCCTGTGTTTAGGCATAGAACTGCCCTTTCCACTTACTTGTCTGTTTTATTTTTGGATTGCTGGTTGTGACAGTGCTTAAAATGAGCTAAGTGAAAATGTCATCTGGTATTAAAAGAAAATAAGATACACTTTTGCAATTTAACCTAAGCAAAAGAAAGAATAAAGTTAAACTAACTTTTAAAGACATCCACCTTTCAACACTGCTTTAGTGATCCTGATATTTCACAGTTTTCAGAATTATGTGATTTTTTGCAGCTGTATATAGGACCAATGATTTGCTTTATATTGAACTCCCTAGCTAATGCATCTCAGTTTCCAAGTAGTACAAATAATATAGTTCATTGTGAACAAACAGAAGAACTGCATAAAAAATGCCTAATTTCCTAAGGGAAGGAGACTGAAAGAGAAAACACTCCCAAGGAGAAATCTTTTGCTTTTAACTGTAGACCTAAAATAAACTCTGTTGAAGTCAGGCAGGACACTGCTTACACACAGCAGTGCCCCCTTAATTCATATTGTTATTGAGGTAACTACCTGTGCAGTAATCCAGACCCTGATCTGATACTACCAAACAAGAGTAATGGCTTCAAACTGAAAGAAAGTAAGTTTAGATTCGATATTAGGGGAAAAAATCCTTACCGTGAGCGTGGTGAGTCACTGGAACACGTTGCCCAGAGAATTTGTGGATGTCCGATCCATGGAAGTGTTTAAGGCCAGGTTGGATGGGGGTCTTAGCAACCTGGCCTAGTGGAAGGTATTCCTGCCCATGGCAGAGGGTTTGGAACTAGATGATCTTTAACGTCCCTTCCAACCCAGGTCATTCTGTGATTCAATTAATATTAATGGTAATTGGAGGAAGACTACATTCACAGAGAAATACCTAGCAAAGTACCTCTAAAATATCATCAGACAGCAGAGAAATGTGTGTAAAGATGTTGTTCAGGACATGTTTACTGAAGAGGTGCCTGATCACAAACTAATCTAAATATACAACCCATTATTGTAGCCAGGTAAATTGCTGAGGTACTCAAGGACGCACTGCTGCTGCTGCTACTTCACCAGTTCTGCCTTTCACAGTGACCCTGACAACCTCTCCTTCCAGTCAGGATCACACATCCTTCCCCTGACTAGCAATGACCCTGGTGAGGCATTTGATGGAAACAACCATAAACTACACAACCTTGAAGACTCCAGCCTTCCATAGCAAGTGCTCAATAGTCAGTCCATACTTGAGAGAAGCAGCACTGGACCCAGCCACATCCTTACTTTAAATAAGCAAACTAATGCTCTTCTTGCAGAGCTAAGTTCAATTTCTCCATAGCTCACTGCAAAGCAGCGTTGTGTTGTCCATATTGGATGTAATTGAGATACTGGTTGCTCTTCTCAGGACACGCTGGCATGTGCTGAGCTACTGGAGAGCCTGGGGACGTTACTGGCAGCACATAAAACAGACCCTGTGATTGTTGGACATACTGCTTGCATCATCAAAAACCTGAGCCTTTCCAAAAACAGACAGGTTGGTACACAATGTTTGTCACTGAACTATACCCTGTGAGGTTGCCATTGGGTTCATGTCAAATAAGCATTAAAAAAATAATTAATTCTGTGGGTAATTAAACAATATGCCAACTTGCTATATATTTTACACAAAATTGCATGTATGAATAAAAGGATCATAAATTAAAGGTAGTTTCATTCATATTTTCCCAGTACAATACTAAAAAAGCTAATTAAAATAAGAAATATCTAATTTTTGTTATGAGTGATGTGGTTACCTAATTTAACTGCATCATAGGTATAAAAAGTTCTTCTAGCAAGGACATTTCATACTGATTAAAGGAATCATTCAGGAAAATCAGAGGTCTGTTATCAACTCAATCTTTATTTCCTGGCTCTCATGCTTCAGCTGTGGTTCATTGTGAAACAGAACCCCAGCTACTGATGTACATTTTACCTCTTTGGCAAGATACTAGCTATGCCAAAATGCTATAAAGATCTCTCTTGCTGACTTCAAAATCCATATGCATGGATGCAATTCCTTTCTCCTTGCCTTTTAGAGAACCTTGATCAAACAGTACCACCAAGTAGCAATCAATATTGAGGAAAAAACCCCACCAAATCCTCATTTTTGCTTTGTCTCATTTCCTAGTACACACTTTTCAAGACTCAGTTCTTTTTTTTTCTCTTTGTTAATGATCCAATTACTACTTATTCCAGAGATGTAAACCAGCCAGAAGGAAAATTATGGGTTTTTTTCACTAATATAAGAATTATATAAATTTTTTATAGCTGTGACATCAAGTTTTGCAGGAAACTAGATTCCCTTAAACTCAAGGCCTACAGTAGGAATAAAAATAGACCATCCATTCAAAATTTGACAAATATGGTCTTTTTTGAAATACTAAAATTCTGTGACTTTATCCTGTTATCAGCTGGGAGCTGCTTCACCTTCATAAAGCTTCATAATAGTGAGAGTATCAAGCTCTCACTACATAAGTGAATACACAGACATGAGTGGGAGTGCCAGGTTTCCAGGGTTGATTCTAAGGAACGCTTCCTGAAACACGTAAAAGTCCTTGGCAAAAGAGGAAAAAGGCAGTCCTATTTTTATGCCAGCAGGACAGAAACAGAGTGTGAGAGCTTGAAAAGCAGTAGTCTCAAATCCACCTTGAACCTCGAAGCAGCAAGTTAAAAAACCGCAGCATAAAATGAGTATCAGAAAAAGATACTCCCTTTTGTTGATAGACACCTGAGCTCACTTAGGGAGCCATGAGTATCTTCTATTGTTAGGGTGTCCCAGAGAGCTGATGGCTTCATGATTCAACTTCATGATTCAACTTCATTAGTAACCAGTCCAACTGACTCATTCAGAACTCATTTCTTGGTCTCATTTTTTGCTTTTAGTCCAGGTCAGGACAGGCTAAGTCTCCTATCCATTTTCAACTCAGTCTATAAAATACGAATCTCAGCACAGGTGGTCTCTGAACAATCCATGGTGTTTTCACCTGATTGTGGTAGATCTAGGAGGAGACATTTCTATTATTGATGGTTTCACCTCAGTACTTCTGAAGTCCTGAGGAGTACTTCTGAAGCCCCCAGACCCCACTAAGCCATAATGGAAGTGCTAAACATGAATCTCTCTCTTGTGGCAGAGAATCACTGAGAGCTGCTGTGTCGAAGGTCTCCTCCAGACCATGCTTTTGACTGACACTCAGGAAGACTCCCTTCGTTATGTGACATCCTGCCTTGCTGAGCTAGCAAAGCAAGGTATGGCAGCAACCCCCCAAGAATGGCTGAATCAGAGAAGTGCACGTGTCCTTTATTAATTCTAATAGGGGTTGGAACACAGCTGGACAAAGAGCCAAGTCTTTCCTTTTAAATTCATTGTTTAGTTTTAAGTTTCAAGAACAAAATCAGTTCACTGGCAGGATACGTGGGCTCCATTGTCCGCACTTTTGTTCAGTTGTTTAACATTTTTTACTCTAAATTTTTTTTTGTGCTAACTTTACTGATGTACACAGCCTGTCTACTTCTATTTGTAACATTTCCCAGTTTCACAGGCTGAAATCATTTTATCATTGCAAAAACTGATATAAAAGACTAAAATATGAAGTAGGTCTATATCTTGAAATTTTTTGCACATGGATTTTATCAGAGATACTGAATTGACACTCATGAAAGGTACAGCACTCTTCATAGCAGAAAGGACGAGTGTAAATTTTCTCAACGTGCCCCAGCATAGGATCTCTCTGTCAAACAAATCATCTCTTTTATCTGGTGTAATGGCCATGCAGCTGGCTACATGTCACATTTAATTTTGCGAGCAGAGCGCAGTAGCTGCTGGACAGACTGAGCCCAATAGGCCAAGAGTGGATCTTGCGCATGAAAGGATTCATTTTTGCAGAACAAAATGCCAACAAAGTATGAACCAAATCCATGGCCTTACCTTACTGAGAGCATAACCTCAGAACATGACCCTTTTTTGCAACCTAAACATACTTATTAACCAAGTTCGGCACTTATTTTGCTTCTCCAGTTGCATGAAGGATTCCCTATTTCAGCAGTTTCTGGCAGACCTCTCACCTTCATTTCTTTGACACTGGAGTTCCTATTTAGGGACTACTAAATAGTCTCTAAGTCTTACCTTTCTGCCTTTCAGAAGGAACCATGTTACACATGGTCCAGTGGATGGATGAACCTTTGACAAAATGCTTGATGAGACTGGCTGGCCAACTCGAACATCCTGAGCCATCCTTTCACGCTGCCTCCATCATCCAGCACATGATCAGTCACGGTAACTCACACAGGATTAACTGTGCTTTGAAGGAGGACTTATGGCTGTCTGGAGTGAAATTAGCCTTTTCCCAAAGGACTGCCAGATACTGAACAACCTTAAATATTCCTCTCTTACGCCCTCATTTGGTCTCTACAAATTTTTTAGAGTACAAATGCCTATAGTCACCCTTGAAATAAAACAGTGCTTGAATGCATGAGAAACTCCAGGGATGAAAGTGGACCATAGGTCTGATTTACATGTTTTTTGCCTTCTTCAAGAACTGCTATTCTATAGGGCTGGTCCATAGCCAATTCTGAGGTCCTTGCAAACAACTTCAGTAGGAAGGTAGGAGACCATTAAGATACTCCTCACCATGGGAGAGATGAGAACGTGTTTCAGACAAGGTTACATCTTTCTATTTGACCTTCTTTCTCAGTATGTAAAATGTGATGGTATCCCCCACTAACAGCAGAGGCTGTGTTCCAAAATTTTAGATTAACTCTGCTCCCTGACCAGCAAGAGAAAAACTCTTACTGAACTAAATCCTGCTGATACAATTCTAGACTAAATTAGCAGGAGCAGTGAAGTAAAGTGGATTTTAAGAATGTAGCCAAAATTTTTCAAGTTTTAATGAGAGAGAATAAAAGACCATTATTTTTACCTGTGGAAAACAATTTTGTGCTTAATATACTTGTCTCATGCAGCTGAGAGCCTTTAAGCCTTGCAAGAAAAGGTGTTCAGATGATACTTGCCACATTCTCTAGAAAGGTACGGTTAGATTTTAGACATAAGAAAAACTGAAATCTGCGGCAAGTCCCCAGTAAGGGAAAATGCAAATCTGTTTAATTTCTAGCATAGAGGATTTGCAACAGAGCAGACTTTCTCTCAGGTAGTGAAGAGAATCCAACAGCATAATCATCTCATGGATAGCTTCACCTGCCTGGCCAACCAGTCTGTAAATCAGCAGGCCCCTTGCACAGGGATCAGATTCCCGGCACAGCAGCCCACTCATCTTTTTATTTACCTGAAGTATCAGCAGTATTATCAGAAGCTGTAGTACAGGGAAGTTCCTTGCCAGTCTTTGCAATAATGTGGGTTTTAGCTAAAGGTGGATGAGTCATTATTGATCTTATAAATGTTGTTACAAAAATCAGTTTTCAAAATGTTTAAAGGCTCGTATTGATCTCCAGTGGTTCTCCCATTTACGCAGAAAAAATGATGCTTTTGTGGAAGCATCACATTGGAGAGATTCAAGCCTACCTCAAGAATTTTCTTACCCACCAAGAGGTCCGTTTTCAGCAGCTGGGCATCTCCACATTCTGCAGACTACGAGCAGGTATGTCCTTCCTGCCAAGGCTGCCTGCACCCATTAGCAGCAAACAGGCACTGCTTAGTAACAGAGATCACAGAATCATTAGGGTTGGAAAAGACCTCTAAGATGAGTCCAAGCACTGACAGTGCAAACTTGTCTGGGGACTAGCTCTGCTCACTTAAGAAAACAGAATAATCTCAAGAGTAGCTGTTACCTCTACATGTTTTTAAGCAGCTCTTTATGAGTATCTCCTAATAAAGGCAGGAGGGTTTTGTTTATTTCCTTTAAAGGCATTCAGAACAGCAGGTAAACAGGACTTTAGGAACAGATGCTTTTATCCTATATAAGAATTTTTGGCACTAGATCCAACCTAAAAGTTTTGCAAATGTGATATTAGTTTATTTTGATAAAGCAAGCAATTAAGGAAATTGCATGATTAGCTGATATTAAAGCTGGGAAGTCTAACATCTTCATACTTGAAAGTCCATGACTTAGTATTATGCTGGGTTAAGTTAGTTGTCTTGTCTTTGGATACATGTTGAGTACTTATGAGGGTTATAATGTGGTAATAACTGTATATAGCACATATCTTTACATATGTAGAGCCAGAGCCAAAACCCTGCTGTATCTAGATAGGCAGCTGCTGCATAAGGCTGAATTTGGCCACTGAGATTTATACATCTGGATCAGGAGAATTTAGCAGCAATCTTGAATGGTTGTAGGGATGAAAACCGAATTTGTATCGGCTTTGTGTGGTATTTTTCTGCCTTACCTTTAGTAAGAACCACCAACCAACTGTATCTAACCTGAAAAATAAGTTTTCTATGCATATGCATTAAAACATAGGGAAAAACAGCAGGTTGCCTAACACCTGTTATTCCTCTTCAGATCCAGACTTTTCATTAGCATTCAGAAAAAGCCAAATGGCCAAACTCCTTGAGCAAGTCCGTCAACAAACAGAAGAAACTCAAGAGCTCCTTAGGGCAGCTATGTGCCATGAAGACAGTTAATATTTAAGCCAAATGGCTTATGAAAACTTACCAGATGCAAGGGCCTGAACTTTCAGAGGAAGCAACTCTTTTCTTTGGTTCCGGTAATTTTCCTGCTACTTGCAGTTTCATCATAGAAGAGAGATGTCCCGATAACAAGAACTGGAGCAGGTCAAAACACAATTCCTTGCACCCTTTGGCTGGCTGCTTAAGTGTGCTTGAGGACATGGCTACATGTTGAAAAACACCCGCTATGCTTGGTTAAGTTTCCATGGTTTGATTTTGGTTTCCTCACCCCCTCTTCAGAGAAACCAGCACTGTATTAATGAGGTTTTATTCATGCAACAGGCTGATTCCACTAATGAGGCATCTCTCAAGTATGCAGGTCTGCATTCATCTTTATTCCGTTTCTGTTCCATGTACTGTATTTCAGAGCACACTACAAGGACTTTAGAAAATAATTTAATCAACCCATACTATAAACACAGAAAACTACAAACAAGTTACTACAGAAAGTAACTGCTGAGGGACAATTCTCAAGGTCCAAGAAATTTGTAAGAAACAAGAATGGGTGAAGCCTTACAGCTGATCCTTGTCCACGCTATAGGCACTACTCTCCAGCAGAAGAGCAAAGGCATGTTAAGGCAAGGAAATGTTGCACAGAGCAAGTACAGAACACAGCAGGAACCATGAATTATTTGGGTAAAATGTGTTGAAGTACAGAACTGCATTCTGCAAATGTTAAAATTATTTCCAAAGCTACTTGCAACAAGGGATGAGTGAAAATGTTTGGCAAAATTATGAATTTTTGTTATATTTTGATATTGATAGTTCATTTTAAATGGAGTTAAAGAACAATAAAAAGGTATTAGTGTTTAAATTAAACTTATTTTCTTACATATGTACTTCCCATGGGCAGGCAGATGTTCAGCCATCTCCAGGAAAACTGGGTTCCATCATGTGTAATGGTTACTTGTAACTTCAAACATCCCTCCCTTTCCTCTTTATTCCCCCAGCTTTATATGCCCAGTATGACAGTGTGAGGTTTGGAACATCTCTATGGTCAGCTGGGGTCACCTGTCCCAGCCATCCCCTCCCAACTTCTTATGCAACCCCAGGCAGGTGGGTTGGTGTGAGAGGCAGACTCTGTGCAAGTGCTGATGAGCAGTAACTAAAACATCCCTGTGGTACTAACCTTGTCTTCAGCACAAACACAAACATGACCCCCTTTGAGCTACTGTGAAGAAAATGAACTCTACCCCAGTCAAAAGCAGCACACTGTCTTCTGAGGTGCTTCTGGCCATCTCATAACTCTCATGTGCACGTGGAGCTTTAGAGCTGATACTGGTTACAAACACTGAATTCAAGTGAGATTAAAAAAATAGTTTAAAAAAGTTATTCTGTCAGTCAAGAGCTCAATGTTCCATTTTAATGTGGCTTAAATCTCTGAGCCTAATTTTGGTGCTTGAGGGAGGCATTTTTGATAATGATTCCTTTTAATATCTGCAAGTTCTTTCCAATGGTACTGTTTGGGAAAAAAACAAAACAAAACAATGCCCCCCTCCTTGAAAAAAAAAAAAAAAAAAAAAAAACCCCAAAAAAAACCAAACAAACAAACAAACAAAAAAAAAAAACAACCAAAAAAACCCCAAAAAAAAAAAAAAAAAAAAAAGTAAAACCAACCAAAACCACACTCAGTGCAGTAAAAAGGCCTATAAAAGTGCAGGGTAGACAGAAACTTTGGATAAAGCAATATGGCATTTTCAATATTCATCCATGACAAGAATCCCATTTTGAAATCTCATTTGACAAACCATGTGCTCGGCTTTGGGCAGGGGGACTTTCTAAAATAGAGGACTGGCTGAATGACACACCTGGGAACAAAAAAGTTTCAAACTGCAAACCACCTCCATGGGTGATTTTAGATTAGTTTCCAAAAAGAAACACTGCAATATTAAGTCATGATATTAGAATGTGCCCTGTATCTGTATTCTTAGGTATTTAATCTCAAACATTATTTCAAGGCCTTATCAAGAAAGCAAATAACAAAAGATTTTTCATCAGGATTGAGGTGATAAAAGACATGAAGCAAACAGAGCTAATGGTGAGCAATGCAGCAGTTGTGATGTACTGAAATATTCACAGAGCATCATCCCTGTGAGCATTGATGTACTGTGGAGACTGGAGCATGGAGCTGAGCCTTCCCAGAGCAGAGCTCTCTGCTGGGGAAGGCTGCTGCTCCCAACCCTCAGAACAGCTGTCTGCACCTGCTACTTTACCTCACAGAGTAGTTCCACCTTGCCCCTCATGGTACAAACAACACAACCAGTTTCAAGAGCAGGCAGGGGAGCTGGCCTTCCTCCCACACCATATTTTATTGTCAGGAACAACACTCAACAGAAAAGAAACTGTTTTCCTTGCATTAAAAGAGGCTTAACCAAAAGATTTAAAAATTCAATATTAAATCCTTTTTAAAAATTTCATACACCTACTTCTACTTTCAATTCCCTTGGTTTTATTTTGTATGTCAGGCCCATGAAACAGGAAATTCTTGCTCTCATTTGAAGCAAATCTGGATTGACTGTAATGACAAACTGTTTTTAATCCAGTCCTGCTAAAAAAAAAAATCAAAGCAAAAAACAAAGTAAATGTGAGAAATAAAGCCGGCCCATTTTTCCACAGAGTGAAGCAAGTGTGCTGAAGTCTCCCAAAAAAAACCTAGCATAATTTATAACCAATCCTAAATAGCTCAAGACTTAAAACTGAAGCTAAATGTAACTGCCTATTTCATTGCTCTCCTTCCTGTTGCAAATGACTCCGTACTAATTTTTAGTAAAGAAATTAGAGAAAACCTGAAGCAAAATTTTAAGCAGACCATAAGTAGCAAGAAGAGTTTTCCATCAGAGATTGACTCTTGCTTCAATTATGCAAGAAAATGAAAATATAAGTAGAAATAAATATTTCAAACAAGTTTTATTTGGTACTTACATGCTATATATAGTTTTAAAGAAAAACTACATATTTTGGACACTTCAAAATATTGTGGCTATGTACATGGAAAACTAAAGAAAGCCAGAAAGGAACTCAATTCATTTTACTGTGTCACAAGTTACTATTGAAAGCACTGACTGAATGGCTGTTTTTCCCTTCCATAAATATTCTGGCAGATGAAGTCTCTTTCATTTTAGTTCCATTGCTTTTATCTCATCTCCTCTATAAGATGAACACTTGGCAGCAGCAGAAATTTCTTCAAAAATTCTTCAGCTTTTGTCTCAGAGGATTTCTTCTGCTAGCACAGACTTTCTGCACAGCTTTCTAGAGGCCTTGCTCAGTGCTCACTAAAGGCAAGTGCAGGAATCTTAATGGTAAATTCTCTGTCAGCAGGAGCTGAGAGCCCATGAACCTCCATTTCCCCTACCCAAGGATCTTCTCACTGATTCAGAGAGCAATGCCTCACGCCTTCCGCGATACTGCAAACTCCAACACCCAGAGCGAGCTCTGCCTCCGACAGCATTGTTTAGCAAAGCACAAAAACGTGCAAGATTTTACAGTTCTGCACAACAGCAACCAAAAGTGTGAGGTGGAACAATGAATGACAGTAGAAATCAGCATCAAACTAAGGAGAAAGCAACCTGAATCGCTCCTCTTATCACTCAAACTGCACTGCTTTATAAAAACCACACACTACATAAAAAAAGCACAAACAATGACTATTTTCCATTTGCTCTGAAACGAGCAAACCCCAAAAATCCCTGAACCTGCATCATCATCCAAAACTCAAATATCTCAGGTTTCACACAGTCTTCAAAAGTCTGATAAGGCAAAGGAAAAGTCTTCCATCATTGGGAACAGCAGCAATTTACAGGACTCAGAACAAGGTATTTCCTTGTATGTGTGTGCACACGTGTGTGCACATATGCATACACATCTTTTATAGTATTGTGAATATGGATGTAACTAAAAAAATCAAGTTTGCAGTATCTTTTTTACCACATTTGTCTAATTTATTCAATCAAATTATTTATTTCTGTACTGAGCAAAATTCATAAATACATAATCTAGGAGAACAATAGGTTATCCTCTTGTCCATGAAAAAATAACGCTTTCAAATTTTCACATTTTAAAACCTTTCTTGTTTTGTGTTTTTAGAGAAAATGTGAGATCATAGTGACATCTCAATTTACAGAATGTCCCTGTAGGAATTACATTTACAAGAACCTGATACAGAAGCTTATAGTTTGCCCCCATAATTAGAGTTCTCTGCAATAACATTTAAACCAACAGGTTTAAATAAAACACCCCATTAACTCTACTTGTAGAGCAATGAGGCATTTATTTTTCAAGTATTAGAACCATAAAGTGTAAAAGATTCTTTGCCAATTTTACAATTATGCCTTTTAAACCAACACCCACCTTTTTTAAAAGCAACAAAGAATCAGTCCCACCACCCAAATCAGCCCGTTACTTTCAGATTCCAGTGTCTTGTGTCTTAAGAAATGCAGAAATATTCATTTACTAACAAAAAAAAGCTCGTTGGAAACAGCCATATTAAGTAACGCACGTGAAGCATGATTTTTCTAGTGATGAAAGCTATTAGAATGGTGATCCAAGTCTATTCCCCTCATTTCTTCTGCTGGTTTTACTAAAGTCCTTCCAAAAAAGATAGTCAAGAAATCTTTAAAAAACTGGAGAGAAAAAATAAAACACTCCTTCATAGCATGGAAGAAACTCCACTGACTGCAGAGATGCTCATGTCACCTTTGGTTCTTCAGAAGAAACAATCAGATCACTTCTAAAACAGAAGGCAAACATGACAGGTCAGAGTTGCAATACTTTCTTCAAAATGTTACGTGTTTATGCAATTATTTTAATGTGAGATGATTTTCCTTACATTTTTAGGCCAGAGAAAAATACAGTGCTATCCAATTTAATTTGCTAAATCAGTATTTGTTTACCTAGAATTCTTGAAAAGCTATGATATAATTCAGAAAAATCCAGTGTCCTGAGAACTATCCCTTGGTGCCTGCAAGAACTTGATGAGGAAAGCACATCCAGAATTTCAAAAAGTAGTTTTTAAAAACTAGTTACTCCCCTTCTGCATGTGCATGTCAAGCACTGCACTTGCAGAACTGGAACCCAATTGCTGATCATAAGATCAGAACAGCAGCTGTCACCTATCACTTCTGCTTGAAAGCACAGGGCAAACCTTTCCAAGCAACTTCAAATGGCAGAAAGTAAAACATATGTGAGAAGCCCTCATTCAGTAAACTCTAAGGTCTCACCACCATTGCACTGCATCTGTATGTGCCTGGTATGCATAGCTTTACGAAGAGATGTGCTCCTGTCCCCAAGTAATTTAAATTTGTTTAAAACTAAAACAGAGTTTAAATTTAAAAAATAGAGTTTAGAAATGCTTAAATGAATCAGCTTATATTAATTGAAAGCTCTCAGACCTCTGTCAATTACAACAAATTACAAGTGTTAATGAACCACAGCAAACCTACCTGCTGTTTGATGTGTTTGAACACTATCTACCTGAGGCAAAAGAGTCCCCTTATCTTCAAAGGCTAGAATTGGATTCAAAGGAATTTCGGGACTGTTGCTTCCATCATTGTTCATAGCATCCAGCCGGGATGGTTTAGAACCAATAGGCAGGTTCATGATCTCTTCAAAGTTATCATTCTGCATAGACATTCCATTTTCATTTGCATTTTCCTCTGGATTGAGATTGCTGAAAGAGAAACATAGCAACTTTTCCTTACATACTTTATTTAGAACAGAAATTTAGTCATCCTCAAAGCAATAGTACAAATGGAAGAGAAGTCTGCATCAATCTCAAGCATTCTTTTAGCCAGTGAAAACAAAACTATGCTTCTACCACAGTAGGAAGAACTGGTTTGCAGCCAAGTACTTGGTATTCCTTCCCTCAAACCCATGGGATTGTAGTTACCTTTGGCAACATGACAGCCAGAACTACAGGGTGGACACGGCAGTGAACACTGAGAAGCAACTGCAATGGGAATCAGTAAAGAAACCACTGCAGCACCACCACTACCTGGAACCACCCACATAATGCAATTTATAGCCCCTAACATCTTTTTCAGATCTCATAACCTTTGTTGTACCCTTCTTCTTATTGCAAATCAATGTAATTGCTCTTGGGTAAGAACACTGTTATTTTTATTATTTCTTGGATCACCTCCTGCCACTAGTTCTGGAGCAGCTTCTTCTATATGTCACCTATCCAGAGAAAAAACTCCCTCATCAATATAGGGCTCCCTTCAGTCCCTTCTCCCATACAAATCTTAGGGGTCATTTCCAAGGCACTACCCAGCTCCACACTTCTCCAGTTGATCACGTCGATGCCAAAAGAGCCCCCTCCCAGAACCCCTCGTGTCGATCTGTACCTTCATTTTCCATCTGCCATGTGACAGAGATACCTTATGAGCGAGCTCTTGCACATCTCCCCCAGTCCAGAGCAGCACAAGCACAGACACTCTGCATTTACACATGCTCTCCCCAGACAACACTTGCTCGTGTCTCGCAGCCTTGGGCCTCCCCTCGCAACCCCTTTATTAGGTGCTGCATTGTCAAATCCTTCTGACTCTGCACATGGCATGTCCTACCCTGCCAGAGAGGAGAAACTAAGGTGCTACTTCAGTGAACTGGATGACAGTAATGGGACCATAAGCTCCTCAGGCAAGAGCAAGTACTCAACGAATACTCAAAAATCTTGTCATCTTTCACAGGTTTTTCCTAAAGCCCTCAGTTAGATTCTGGCAATCCTTGGTAACTATTCCCTGTTTGGACCACATTGCAACTGTTCAGGTTGTTAGGAAATGTTTCGGCCACAAAGGCACAGATGCAATTTTCCTAGATTGAAACTTGGCTATCACTTTCCTCAGGCCATTTCTCAGCAGGCAGCTTGGTTTCACAGGCTTATTTTCTGAGAGCACTAGTCTTAAAAAGAAACCGGCTAGTAATTGGCATACTGTATATTTTCATTTGCTGGCTTCTTTGTACAACTTTGCACAAACAATTAAAGTATTTCATAATAAAATAAACAATTTACAAGAGACAAAAACCTCTCTGCTCTCTCACTGCTCTTTTGAAAGTGGCAATGCTTTATCCAAAGCCCAGATTTCCTATCAGAATCACATGCTGGTGTTCATATCAAGCCTTCCCAGTTTTTCAAACCATCACCAGTTCTTTTTCAGAAAGGCACTCCCCTTTTCTTCATGTGTAGATATGCTGGGCAAATTTCAAAGTGAAAAATATGTTTCACTGCACTGAGTTTGAGAGCAGGTAAAGAAACCCTGCTGGCTGCCTGGGAGAGCTCCTAAGTCACATCACCCTTTTGTACCAGAGACCCACATCTGTAAGATGAGGAGCAGAATCTGTGAAATGCTTTAAGACTATTAAAAGCTGCTCTGTCATGTATGGTCATTGGGTTATTATTCACTATAAGGTATCCTGTTATTTATTTTATCCCCATATACTGCCAACAGCCATACCAGAGCTAGGATGGCATGCCAAGTTCAATGAATGGGGTAAGAAAGAGGTGGAAAGAGAGCAACTGCTCATTCATATAAATTCAATAGCACAGTAGGTCAACAAGTATTAGAGCAACGAAGAAGCCTCTTGCTTCTGCAAACAGAATTTTTCTACCCAATTTATCAGCTTAGTGAATAAATAATTCTTCATCTTGTATATTTATGTGTCATGGCACTGCCATTATTACACATGGAGTTAGAGCAAGATCCATTCAGACTTGAACAATGTCTTTTGAGACAGAGGAGTCTACAATCACAAAAGGGGTACAGAAAAGGAAATCAGGGCTATAAATATTCTAAATTTTGTGATATAAATCTTCTAGATGCTATGCTACTTGATCCACCTAAGGACTGGAGGAGCAAATTTAGACTAAATAAAGGGGAAAATAGAACAGTGGAATTAATTTCCAGTGGACATCTTAGAGGCCACAAGCTCAAAAGGAGATTATATAAATTCCTAGGAGATTGGTATGCCCTTCAGCTTGTGGTAATTAGCAGCTTAGGGACTACTTGAGCCTATGGTTGCATTTGGACTACAATGCTTAGCAACCCTTCATTGGCCAGATGATCTCCTGGTAATTACCTTTTTTTTTTTTTTTCCTTTACATTGTGCTACAGGCCATTAAAACAAAGAACACAAAAAACAGAAAAGGGGTTTTGACCTGCTACAGCTGTTTTTACTGTCTTATGTTACATTATTATGTTGTCTAAGTGTCTAATGCAACACCAGAGATATCCTTTTCAGGCATACAATATTGCAGAAAGAACTGGATAATTTTGGCATTCTAATGTATTCCATAAGTGTGCATGTAGCAAGACACTTATGTAATAGAGGAAAAAAAAGTTGCCTAAGTTGTTGAGAATGCATTTCCAAACATAAAAGTCTTGCAAGCATCTGAAGGACATCTCCATGGCAGCTGAGAAGTATCTCTGCAGCTTCACATTTTGACCTGGACACATCAGTATTTAAAAGATAGACTGGAGGATGTTGAGAAAAGAGGAGCCAGCTTAATTAAAGGAAGTGGAACATCCAAAAAATTTAAAATTACTGAAAATTATATCTGTTGTAGATAATTTTAAACAAAACTCTATGTAGACACAGCCTGAAATTAGAATTTGAAGAGACTAAAAAATAAAGAAGGCCAGAATTCAGTATATCTGCTTCTGATCATTCATCAGAAATAAACACTGAATAGGAAAAAATAAAATACAGATTTGCAGGCCTTTGAAAAATGCCAAAATATTTTTATAGCTGCTATATCTGATCTAAAGGACAATGCCAGTCACCTCATCTATTAAGAGGATTTTTGCAGAGGAGACATAGATAGACATTAACAGCAAAATGTATCCCAGACTTCTGGATTATTTAAATAAATGGTGCTTATTTTTAATCCAGTGAGACAACAGCACTGAAACCAGCAATGAGAAGCTTTCTTTTCCAGGACAAGATATGAAGGCAATCATCCAGACCAACCGTATAATTCTAAAAACTAATTATCTAACCTACCCAGACGCAGCTCCACGCACCCAGGATGGAGACATGTGAGATGAACTGCACTCACTGAGGTGTTTTGCACTGCATTGCAAGTGTTTGTAGAAAACAGCACAGAAAAGAGGAATTACAAGGTACCCTAAGGTAAGTACTGTCAACATAAACCACTGTATTGAAATAACTTTTTCTAAGAAGTAGCAGGCACTATCTATCTTGGGCAAAGAATTAGGGAATGGAGTACAAGCAAAAATCTGTAAGAGGGCTATGGATTAGGCTGCTGTAGTGTTCTGCATCACTCTGTCCTCTCACTCACACAAGCACATGACACAAGTTCCCCTTTTTAACTTCTGCTCAGAAATCTCAGCACTCTTGCCCTTAAAATATGAAGAACTCTTTTTCAGACAAAAGACAAATCTTGCTGAGGGCTGGAGTGAGGTGCTCACTCAGGAGACAGCCTGTACCCACTGCCCCTGTGTGTGCTACCATGTCAGGTGTATCCAGATGCCAGACAACCACAGCACACAAGATGCAGTAGCAGTGGTGTTGGCACCTGTGGCTTTTACCATGTGACAAAAAATCTGTGGGACACTACCAAGTGCTTCAGGCTTCACCTTCCCAGTCACTGTGGATGTACCTCTCAGACAGACACATTCCAACCTGGCATGCCAGTTTTCCCTTCCACAACCTCACATTTGTCAGTGTTCTTCAATTTCATTTATTCATTCTTCACTGTGGTCATTCTGAGGTTCCTTCCACATAGATTATAATGGTACAGCACAGCACTCATTAGTGTGGCACATTTTATATTTCAAACATCAAGGTGCTTGTAAGGCTGGGAGTGATTAACATTTTAATAGCTGCCCAAGACAATTATGAGGCAGCTCTGTGCAGCTCGTCCAATGCACCTCAGTGTCACTGACAGAACGTCCCTCAGCAGGAGCATCCTTGTCAGCATGACAGCAGGCTAAGATCCCCCAGGCATATGGAGGGATCGAGAAAGGTCAAATTCCTCCTTCAATTAGTGCCAATCACACCCTGAAGCATACTGTCCATTACAGACTGCACAATGGCTTCCCACATTCAAGTTCTTCCATGCATATTCTGGCACTACCTGCATAAAACATGAAAGAACTGCGAGATTATTTGGCTTTCTGCATCACTAAAATTAAAATAACTGACAGCTCATGCTTATGTAATGGATGTCACTCAGTTCAATACTGAGGTTTCAAGCTTTTCAACAATTTCTCCAAGTCTGAGTGGCTTGCTTCATGGCTACAGAGAGTCAGAGAGTTCACAATGTATAATATTTGCCTCCTCAAATACTCCTTATGAGGAACAAAGGTGTTTTTTTTTAATGCATAACCAAAGCGACTAATCCCATATCTCACACAAAGGACATATCTACAACAGGACTTCAAGCAGTTTAGAAATCAAAACATCTTGACTGAAAACACAGTATTCATTATTTGAATTAAGAAAATAAGCAGTGCAAGCCCAGAGTGGGTTTTATGAGGCTTAATTCAGGGAAAGGAACAGAAAAAAAGTCCCTTTCCATTAAGTTTCAATAAATGTAATAATTGCTGCCAAACACATTGTTCCGAACACTGCAAAGAACATGCTCTATTTTGTAAAAAAATCTTCCTACCATTTAGCAAAAATCAGTTACTGCTACTTGAAATATGATACAAGTTCTTTCCTTAAGAGAGGAAAAGATAAAAACCAGGAAACACGGCGTATTGAACAGTTGCGTCTTATTTAGCTAACAAACTCATGGATCCGAATATAATTTATTCCTCTAGCAGCCCATCTCCTCCAAACATGGCTCCCTGACTCCTGGCAATGTTTTACCTGTCCACGTTTGCGGGGGGCTGGTGTGGAACCCCCCCGTGCATGCAGGCGGCCAGTGTCCCATTGTGCGGAGGTGGCACTGCGTGCTGCAGCTGAGGCCCTGCTGCCGGCTCCGAGGGAGATGCAGGACTGCCTGCAACTGGGCAGAGAAAACAGGTTTTCATAAAACCAACCAGCAGCACCTACCCTGTAGATTGGGGTAAAATATCTTCTACAAAAGCTAGCACAGCCAAGGCGAGTTATATTAAAAAAAATATACAGTTCCCACACCCCTCCCCATCCCTCTACCCAACTCCATCACCTATGTCAGCTTTTTGGGTACACAAACCCTGTTTCAGGTCCAAAGTAAATGTCAGAAAGCCAGATTTCAAAGTCATAGCTTTATGAACAAGAATAAACATTTTACAATCATATGCACAATTCCAACATATAAGCCAGTGGGCAAAAGAGGCTGATATCTGATAGAATGTTATGCTGGCACTTTTTGAGTAGCAATAGAGAATGGAATAGAGCAAAACTTGGATATTACTAATTCCATACATTGGTATTTCTTGATGCCAGTGACTGAAAAGGAAATCAAGAAAAAAAAAAATCTCCATTGGGAAGGACACTTCTTTCAATAAGTACCAAGTTACTACTATAAAACATTGCAGAGAGCAACATAAAATGAGATTATCCCTGTTCCTCATGCCGAGACCACATAATACATATTTCTGGCCTGCCTTGTGGTTTTCTTTTAAAGCACAGCTACAGCATTCTGCATTGTATCTACGGTTGCTCTATTCATATTCAGGTCAGTAAGAGGAAGCAACTGCACCCCACCCTGCTAACATCTGCCACAGTAATTGCAAGGACAATTCAGTATTCATAAGCTTGGACACATTTATCTTCATTACCCAAAACCTCATCTGGTAAGCCCCTCCTTCAGCTGCTCTGTTTCACTGTACTCCAAATGTTTGGGCTGAAGACTTTTATACTGAATGTCTTAGTCTGGTCTTTGGCCAGTTTTTATATGGAAGATACTAGAAATTGAGGTTTCTGTGCTTCTACAAATTGAGTAACAGGAAAACATATTTGCTTTAACGTTTAGAAGGAAAAAGCAGAAGAAAAAGTTGTTCTGCTTTGGAAATGTGGAATAATCTCGTATTTTTGAAGCAGAGGCCAAACAAATGACAAAAAGGTGATGGATTTTTCTCATTGTTTGATTTGGCCATTCCCATAAATGTCTCCTCAGGTTTTGGCAATCAGTGAGACTTAAGAAAAAAATCTAAAAACAAACTGTTTGTGGACAGTCAGAGGTCTGTTAAAGTGCAATATGGAAATTCATGTGGCCGGAATATACCTTTAACTCAATGGCACATATAGATAATGCAAAGTCAAACAGCAGAGCAGCCCTGAGGCTGAGAGCAGTTTTCTCTTTATTCAGTCATTCAAGGACTCTGGCCTTCCCTTGGGCCTGGGGAAATGGAGATCCAATGCTTCCTCTGCCTTAGGAAACTGATAGAAGACTTTTTGTCTATCTCTAGAGGGAAAGCACTAGCCAAAGGTTGTGGAACCCTTTATAGTTTCAGGAATTCTTTAAATGGTTTATAACACCTTCAACAGTGCCAAAAGACAAAGATGGCATTCCAGATGAGTCCTGTATTAGTAGCTCACAAACCTTTTTCCCCTGAGATAATATGTAAACAAATATGAAACACAGGTAATGAAATCTGTGTCAAAAGGCTTCCTGACAGTACTAATTATAGTGTTCACTTTAAAAATCAAGAAAAAAAGTCATTCATCAGTCGGTCCTGCTGTCTTCCCTGTTACTCAACCCAAATACAAAGGAGAAAAAAATTAATGTCATTTAATGTGTTATGCTACAATAGGGTAAGCCATTTGATAACTTGACTTCAGTATCTTTAAACAGTGCTAATTCACATCTGGTGATTGTTGAATATAAGCTACATTTTATTTCTCTTCCTTTATTTTAATTATATAATAAAGGAAAAAAAAAATATATATATTTATATAGAAGATTACCTAGAAAGAAATACAGGGAATGGAGTAGAAGGAAAGCATAAGAGTGTCGGTGTGACAAGACTAAGCTTTTGTAGTAGCTCAAATTTGTCAAAAAAATAAATACAGATCAAGTGAATAAGGCAGGAGGTGTGGAAGAAAGAAGTCACAGGGATGTGTTTAGAACAATGCATGCTTTGATTTAATGCCTAACAAGAAATTATCTTTTAAGAAAATGGAGAAAATCTGCAACAACCACATCTGAAATAATATAAGAAACAAACTGCAGAATCAGTTTATTTTGTGATCCAAATAACAAAATAATTCCCTTTCACTTTATAAATAAACTTGTTAAGAAAATTCCTTTTGCTAAACACCAATGAGACCAAGTTGCTAAAACACTGGACTCATTTAGTAATGGCTAACTACCTATACAGAAAGGATAAATAATTAATGTCATCTAAGATTTAATTCATATTCCTCTCATAGTTTTTATTACTGCAATTAGTGTGCCACGTTTCAGAACTGTTTCTCAAATCCTTGTGCTCAGTAGGCATTTATTCACCTGTTGTGCTCAGGGCACAGTTAAACACAATACCTGCTTCTCCAGTAATATTTGCCTTTGATATATGTCCATTTTGCTGGTCATTGGATTTCTACAAAGGAAGCACAGTTTTGTAAATTAAGACTGGCACTAGGGAAAAAAACAGAAACGTGTTCAATATTTACCCATTAAGTAGCAGCACTGACCTTATCTACAGCTTCTACACGCCTAGTTCTCTTCATGATCTCCTCAAGCCTCTACAATGAAATGTAAAGGGGTAAAATAATGTTTGCTGGCATTAATTTGCATATCTTTCTCCCAAACCACAACTGCTTGTCATTTATCAGCTGTATCTGTTTATTGCAAAAAAATGAATTATTTATTACTGTTGGCAGTATTCCCTTCACTGTCACATCAGGCCAATGAGGACTGCAGCCTTTCTGAGAGCACATTTATATCATTTACTTCCTACTGCTCAGGTGGAAACAGAGTGCTAAGGCAAAACCAATCACAGTTTCTCGGCATGGACAGAGTTACCTTCTTCCTTTCCAAGCGCTCTTGCTCTTCTCTTTGGAAATGCTTTTCACGTTCTAATCGAATCCTCTCAGCCTCTTCCCGCAGGCGAGCTTCCTCTTCTTTCTATGTTGGTGGTAAAAGAAAAATAAGTGAGGAATAATTTACTATATAAGGAGAGTTTTATACTCTATGTATAATTATGCATATCTACAACTCCCTGAAAAGACACTTTTGGGGTTTACAAGTCATCAAAAATCTTTTCAGATGGAATTGTACGTTTCTTCATTAATCTCCATGTTTTGCGTAGCATTAAGAGAGAATAACTAAACAATGGACATCATGTTTTGGACATCTGTGCCTGCTCCAGAACACACCAGATGACAAATAAGGAATAAATTTCTAGCCTTCAGCATTAAAACAGCAGCCAGGAAAGTATTAGAGAGACCCATGTTTTGTGTGGTGGATATTTTTGAGAGTAAAACAAATGCAGTAGAATGTTTTGTTTGGCCAACAGAGTAATCGTTTAATGAGACCAAGGGCAAACATCCACAGGCTCATTTGCAGAAACTTTTCATTCCTGCTTTTTTAATGAAATGCAAAATTTGCCTGGAATATACTGTAGAGGGGCCTTGCTCCCTGACTGCAACACTGTTATATGATGGAACTACTACAACAGATCATTTTTTGTATCTCTAACATCCAAAAAAGCCTTGGCCATGTGCTGTCTCTGAGTGATAAACTGATTTAAGCCTCAGTTTAACATTTCAAAGAAAGTAGCACACATCTTCTGAAAAAGAACAATGGAGTTTCTCAGCCATATTCACTAACACAGTTCTTTAAACATTTATTATCAGAAGCATACACCAGAAGAAAACCTCATGTCTACAAGACAAATTGAAGTGTTGGATTGTGGAAGAATACAGCACATGCAAGAAGAGGACACGTGAGAAGAGAAGACTCCTATCCAGAATGCTTACCACAGCCTCTCCTGAAGTCAGTAAACCAACATTACGCCCATCAAAAATGAAAGCACTTGAAAAACTTAATTTTTATTTATAATCTTACATTTTTTGACTAGCTACTCTGATTTCAGGAGTACTGGGCCAGATAGAGGTTCTCCTTTGTTTGATTAAATCTACCCCTTCCTGCCAGCCCCACAAAAAAGCAGTATTTGACACAGGATTCAGCAGCAGTACTATATCTCCAGCAAAGTGAATAGTTATCTTTACATCTGGACTGCTATAATTGTTGGGACAAAGAATTCTCTGGTATAACAGCATTTATCAAAATTCCCCAATACAACTATATTATTTTTTTCCCACAATTTATGAGGCATAAGAAAGGATTTGTCCTAAATACACTGTAAAGAGAGAGAGGAAAAAAAAAAAACCCAAAACTCAACTCCCTACCAAATGTTTTTGTTGAGTACAAAGATCTCAACTCTTTGAACTACTCTATGGAATGAACTCTGTCCCAATACTTTTCAGATAGCATTTAAATTGTAGATACTGCTCTAATTTAGGTGCTGTGTAAGAAGTGCTGCTTCACCCACTTCACTGCCAACTAGACTGGCCCACAAATTGCAAGAGGAAAGCATACTTGTTTCTGAATGCGCTCCATCTCTTCTTTCTCCTTCTGCTCTCTTTCTTCTGCCTGGCGGCGCAGCCGTTCTTCCTTTTCCCGCTCCTCTGCATCCTTCCTTTGTTTTTCTGCTTCTTGTCTGCGAGCTTCCTCCTCTTCTCGGCGAGCTCTTTCTTCAGCTATCCTCTGTGACAACTCTTCTTTCTTTTGTCTGCAATCATTAAATAAGCATAAGAAAACAAGTAATAAAAGTAGGCAGAAAAGCCAAACCACCAGATTCCTGATCCAGCACTGCTATCCCAGCACTTGATAAAGGGTGCACTGCTGTCCTATTTCTAAGCTGTCTGTTCTGCTTCCCATAGGGGTCAAACATGAAGCCCTATGCAATATAAAAAATCTTTGCAATGCAACGCCAATACTTTTCCAGCATACCTCTACCTAATCCATGACTCGCATACTTTCTGAGTCAGAAATAATGTCTTGGATTAATACATTTTGCAAAACACTCCCTTCTGCTATAATCATATTTTGAAAAAGTGCGCATTTTTAGTACCCATCTCACCTCATGGCAATGATTCCTTGATGAAAAAAAAGTATCTAAGTCTGTTGATTTTTGAAGGTTACCACCTAACCTTACTAATGGCCCCTCATCCTTGCATTATGAAGTGAGTGACTTTTCCCTTCACCTTTGATGTTTCCCGAATTTATTGGGAAACTTTATTTAGGACTTTTTAGTGTATCTTCCCAGCTGAAGAATCCTCACCTGTTTAGGAGATTTTCAGATGGGAACTCTTTTGTGCTTATGATCTTCCTTGATGTCTGTCTGCACTTATTTTTCTAGTTTTACTAATTTTACTATGTAAAAAATAAAATAAAATTCAGCATTCAAAATGTAGATTTATCTTCGGTATTTCAGAATGACATTTTCATGTTGTTCTTGTTTTCTATTAACTTGTAACAGTTCATTTACTTTGTCAACCATGACTCACCTGATACTTTCATATATTCAATTCCAAAGAAGATCTCTTCCCTCAGAAATAATTCACCCAGAGACCAACAAGTTAGGATTATTTCCTACACACATTCATTTATACTTATCAGTACAGTAATTCAGCTTTCATTTTGTAGCTCAGCAACATATGTCTCAACCTGTTCACAACTGACTTATCTCACTGGAGACCAACATCATTTCACTGGCCTCAACTCCTTTCAAGTTCTTTTACAAAGGCACTGCACAGACACTGGAAACTCCTTTCACTGTGAAAGCTGATTATTCTTTACTTTTTTTCATCCTTCTGACTTAGTATTTATTCACCGTATTACTCTTATGCCACAGCAACTTTTTTTTCTTCAAGACTCTTTTTGAGAGAGTCAGTGTTGTGAGCCTTTTGGAAAGCCAGGCTATTTTAACTAGTTCTGCCTTGTTCCTATCAGCAAAGTGGTTAAAGAAATCCAACAAATTCCAGAGGCATGGCAGCCCTCTAAAAAACACAACCTGTGCTTTAGCCAGAGTCATGAGTATCCAGATGGGCTACTCATTTGCTATTAGAAAGTGAGATGTAACATTAATTACCCTCCAAAACTTGTGGGAGAGTGTTGGGGGTGTCTTTATTTTAAACAAGAAAACAAAGATGTCTAAGTCACAACAGGTGGACACCTAAAGCACCACCCACAACAGAGATCTTACAACTCAAAGTAAGAGACTTTGTGCCGATCACAAAGTTGAAAACAGCCATGCAGAGTTCTCTAGCTGGAACAAAAAAGTACAGCTTAGTTAATCTCTGAGGAAAAAATGAATCACAGCTGCAAGGATCTGCTCTCTTCTCCTGTCCTATTTTAAAGCACTACTTAGAATATGTTTTAACCTTACAGATCTGCTTAGGTGTACATTCCACCAACTGAAAAACCCAACAGGAAAATATGTTTTTGGGAGGAACTTGTGCCTCCTGCACTTCAGTGCTGTGCTTCATATATAACAATGTAACAGCAGAATACACACAACAAGCTGCTAAAAACCTATCTTCTCTACTACAGAGGCCTAGAATTACCTTTCAAGCTCTTCTCTTTCCCTCCTTTCCTGCTCCTCCCGTTCCCGCTGCTCACGGGCAAGGCGCCTCTTTTCAGTCAGCAGCCTTGTTGCTTCTTCAGGGTCAGTTGTACCTGCTGAGGGCTTGAGCAGTGCTGTGGCTGGAGAAGGAGGTGATGGAGCAGGAGGTAGGGATGAGCTGGCTGCTGAAACAAATGGGAAAGAAAATTAGTTTGCCACTCCCTTGAAGGGAACAGAAAATACTTCTAAGTGCACTGCAAAGTGTTTTCAAGCTTATGTGGTTTTTTTTTAAATGATTCAGAGGAGGAAGATGCTTCTAGACACTAGAGGTTCACATACATTCAGGGAAGTTTGGTTTTGCAGGGTATGTTGAAAGCACCTGCAGCTGAAAGTGTAAGTCAAGTTTTCTGTCAGAACAAATGCTGACAGGTGCTTAACAGGAGTTATGCTGACTCAGCAAGTCCCTACCATCACATTACTTAAACTTGCCCAATTCTGTTTGAAGAGCAAAAATAAAACATCGTGAAATTATATTTTCTTCTATTTGATCATCCACATCTGAAGATTAGAGCCAGAATTTTTGGTGATAGTCACTTTTGGTGACTTGGTGATCTCAAACATCAACTGTCTGATGTGATCTGCACCAACGGTAGGTCACCAGGTATCAGCAGTTTTGGAGCTGCTCCAACCTGAGGGAACTCATGGGACACAGCTTTTTAAATTTTGCCACTCCTGGTGAACTGTGGCTTGTGTTCAAATCTCAGTAGTGCCTTCATATTAATTCTTTATTCAGCGCCAGGTTTTTTTCGTATTTCTGTAAGTTTGCCTGGTATTCTCTAGCACAGGTACAGAGTGACTCATCACCTTTTCTCTAGACACCAGGGACCATTACCAACACATAAGCTAATGTGAGGAAGCATTCCCAGATTAATCCCATCTGGTAATGCAGGCAAACATGGAGAGGGAAGACTTTGAACTGTCAATGAAATCAGATTCTGACCCAATAATATATATGTAAAATAAGTCATAAGGAACAGCAAGCAGATAATTATAAATCTGCATTTCTAACCATACACTGGGATGTGAACTTTCCTAACCTCACTAACAACTTCTAAAGAGAAGTCTCCTCCCTGATTCCCCCCTTCCTATACCTCATCATGTAAACAAACAAAAATTCATTTGTTTTCTGTGCTGAATTCTCATCTGTTGACCTCTCTGCTCTCCTCTTCTATCAGCTAAAAACTACAGAGGTCTTTCTAGAACTGCTTCAGGGCTTTGACCATGAATTCAAATGATACTTCTACACCAGTAATTTAAAGAGTGCCAGTGCCTGTTCTCTAGCCTTGAGGTGACCTGGCACAGTTTAGCCCTATGGCAATGGAGCACTATTCTCTCACACTACCAAAACAGGTATTCAGCCCAAACCCAAGGGAACAGTCTGGAGCTGGGCTAACCTCCAAGATGTAGCTGGGAACTCAGAAAATTCTGGGATGTTGAAATATAAAAAAGTAAGCAATTTGATCACTCTGAATCTTGGGAGCCATTTAGAGCCATGTTTTTAGTAGCCTTGAGGACAGAAGGTAAGAAAATGAGAGGCTGCAATTACAGCCTGGATCAGAAACATACCAGAGAGCCTTTGTAATTGTAAACAGTATAAATGACAGAGTTCCTGTACCTCAGCCTCATTTACTAACATGGGCCAAGGCAGGGCTGCTGCTTTGAAGGGAGCACAGCTTTGTGCTGCTTAGGGCTCGCTCCTTGCCTCAGGCACTGAAGGTGGCAGCATAACAAGTAGCTTAATGCACACCTGCCCTGCTGTCAGAACAGATAACTCCCAAAAGACCTTTAAAGCTTCCTTGGCATTAGTAAAGTTGTGTATGAGATTTGCCTGCAAAAGCTTGAACAGCTTCATCAGCAATTGCTACCTGCTGACCTCCTGGCTCCTGTGAACACAGAGCCAGTAGGCGGCTGAGCCAGACCAGCGAAAGGCCAGTGCTGTTACCTGTAGGGAATGAGCTGTATACACCTGCAACACAGTCCCAGGAGAATCAGCAACATTCCTCTAGCCCCAGATGCTGTACTGGCACCTCTCTAGATTCTTGAATTCAACCAGCAACTAAGTTTTGGCAGCTGGGGCCTCCATTGGCCCTACAAAGCCATCCTATAACCTCACACTTAAAATGCTCTGCCTGAGGCCTCCATCTTTGGTCCCAACCACCACCTCCTCTGACTTTGGGAAAACACATTCAATTTGAAGGGCTACTCACTGCTTTGACTATAGTACCCTTCTCTTTAATTCGTCTCCACTTTATATTCTTGTTTGTATTCTTTGATGTGAATACAAACTGCTTGACTTTTGAATACCTTTATCACACATAACCTGTTTCAATACTGAGACCTTGTCACAAACTCAAATATTGACAGATGCTGCAAAGAAGTGGAGTCTCTTTTCCTCCTGAACTAAACAGTCAAATAAGCATGATGGCTTCTCTGATCTGCACCTTGTACTGGAGAGCTACAGCTTCTAAACACTTGCGAAGTTATCTCAGTGGTATCTCTGAAATGGTTTTAAAAGGAAGTTTTCTCCTCAAAAGAAAGCAGGCAGAAGATAGAAATTAAATCTCCTTTGCATGCCCTTGGCAAACAGATACATCCATCCACCCTTTTTGTGGGGTTGCACCTTCTGTAAAGGCCCTGGGTATCAGACAGGAACTACTGTAACGGGACGTAGTAAAACAGAAGAAATCAATTCATTTGAGGTTTTTTCACAGAACAAGCCCAAACCATATCTGCTTCAGTTGAATGCAAGATTACTAATACTTAAAAATGTTATCTGAAAGATAACTACAGGGAAGTCTATGAATTTTAAGTTCACAATCGTAACTAACCCAACTTGTGTATCCCAGTGGATACACTGGACTTTATCTCATCTGCAAGAGACAGTTTATGCAATATTTAGAATGAACTAAATTGTCTGCTAGAAGAAACCTGTATTTTTTCATTTTTAGATTTACCTTTTACCCTTTCTACACTTTATAATCTTTCTTTTTTTTGTGTGTGTGTACATCCTTTTCTGTATTGCTACTTTTCAAGGTTGGTAGGGTTTGGTGCGGGTTTCTTGTTCACTAGTTAACTATTTTTAATAACTCATTTTCCCTTAAAAATTCTCCCTATTCCTTTTTACTCTTCTCCTTGGTTCTTTGCATTCCACTATATTCTGCTAATCTCTCCTATGATATGGTCCTCTTGCAATATTATACATAAGCCAGCAGTGTTACCAGCACAAGTGCACTGTGTCAAGCAGAGCTGGACATTCTCACTGCTCACACACTTTATGTGGTGGTTTCCTGTACCGTTAAGTCTTCAGACCATTATTATTCTACTTCAATAGTTTGTAAAGAAGCTATGTTATGATATGGAGAACGAAATTCCTGTCCAAAAGGGCAGAGAAGAGGCTTGTGAAGCCACACTGTCTGAGGCAGCTTGGCATGTTGTTTTGACTTAGAAGCAGGAGGGCTTCAACCTGCCTACAGTTTTTCCTCATGATGAACATACATCAGCAGGTGTGTTGTGAAAAATTCAGACTAACTTTTGACAGAAAAATACTGAAAGCAACATCATTTCAGAGAAAGGGAAGGAAAAATATAAAACATTCCTTATCCTAAAGCAGGATGTCTCCTTACCTTCAGTTAGCTCTGCTTGGACAGTGAGCTGTTCCTGACTTGTGGGTTCTCCAGCACCTGCGGAAGTTCCTTTACTCTCTTCTGTCCTCACCTCTTTGGCCTTTTCAGCCTCCTTTTCTGGTCTTTTCTTCTCACCTTCTGGTTTGATCTCTTTTTTGACTGGCCGGATGTTGCCAGGAGAGGGAGGACGTGTCTGAGCAGAGGAAACTTTGGAGGAACCAGGTGGGGAAGTTATCTGCTTGGGTGTGCCAGGCAAAAAAGGCAAAGACTTTGACGCATGCCTGTGTAATCAAAGAGTGACAATGCTGGTTTCCACTTATATATCATTTCTACAACCATAGCAGCTAAAAATAAAGCCACCTCTGTTTCTCTATCAAGCAGGACTGCTGGCACAACTGATTTGGTTTCATGCAAAATGCCTCTCTCCAGCTCTCCAGATGCGAGAGCACTGCACCCAACCAGGAAGGAAGAAACCAAGTATTTTCCTGCCCTTCCCCAGAACAGTAGCAAGATTTTTTTAAAAGCAGGACTGTCTTTCCTTTTTTTTGCAGAGAGGAAACATTTACATCATCAAATATGTTTGCCCTGTTCCACATTTGATTAATAGAACAATCAGAGCTGCCTATAGCTCATGTCCAGCTAAGCATGTACTTGACTTACCAAACTGGAGAGGGAGCTGATGATCTAGCTTTGAGGCTGGAAGTAAAATGACCTCCTTTAAAGTTGGCTGAGAAGCTGGATGAAAAATGGTCCTTTTCTCTTTTGTCAGTCTATAGCTCAGCAAACAAAAAGACAAAGTCAAGCCAGAGTTCACACAGCTAAAGAAAGCAAAGCAAGCTTAGTTAAGGACAAGGAATTGGGGGGCTGAGAAAAAGCAGTGCTGAGTCAGTGGTTTCTACAGCTTGTTTAACAAGTTCCTTAATATAGCTTCTGTAACCTGACACCATCTTTGTCAGTAGATGTGCATTTGACAACAAGAATGCTTCTTAATCATTCTCTCCTGTCCTAAGATGTAATGGGCTAATTTGCAGAGGCTTATTTTTACACAGGCAAAAAAATTACCTTTTATAGTTTGATCTTTGCTGACTGCCACAGAGTACCTTCCACTGCTGCCCATAAACACAGGATTTCTTTTGAAGAAAACACAAAACAAACTCTCCCTCCCCTTGGCTTATACTTGGTCACAGTCTTCCTATATAGCACAATATTTTGGATTCATGCTTACAAGTGAACACCACAGATGTCCTCAAAGCTTCCAAATATGGTACACCAGCTATCTTAGTCTTTCTTTTCTTGGATGATTTTACAGCACATACTTTTTGCCATTGATTCTTATATGTGATAGTGATTTCCTTTTTCCTTCTTGTGTTTAAAAAATAAAATCCTAAGTTGAGAAACATTTCTAATAACACAAACCAGAGCTACAAAAGAACTACTACTTTAAGGGAATATATCAGAATTTAGGTATCTATATACTTCCCATATTTAAGTATAGATGAAAAACTTCATGGTTTTGGAATAACGAGCTCAGATCCCAGGAGTCATAAGAATAGGAATACTGGAAAGTACACTGAGCTGCTACTCAGCCAGCAAGAGGCAGAGGCTGCTGCTCACCACCTTGGCTGGGGCTTAAACACAACCCCTGTAGCAAGTGTGTCATGAGGCTTGAGAGCCTCACCAGATGAAAGCTGTGCAATACTTGTCCCCTGAACTGAAAGCCAGGTTAACAACTGGAAAAGACTGAAAACAACTTCATGAGCACATGATGTGCTGAGTTATCAAAGTAAACACAACCAGAATAAATGCACTACAATGAACAAGAGTTTTGGCTTGCTAACAGTAACTCTCTATTGTATCTGCTTTATTAATACTGAAAGCAGAGGATCAGAAAATTTTTCCTCATATCAATAAAGTAAAAAGCTGAATTCATAGCGAAGTTTTCAGAAACATAAAAGATTCTCCACATCATACAGGCAAACCTGTTGCAATCAGAAAGACTTAAGAGGAAGAACCAACAAGCTGGGAGACTGCCATGCTCTATGCACATGCCAGGGAATTTCTCTAAAGATACATACTAAGGCTATGCCTTAGCTTAAACTTCAGTATACTACCCTCTGCCTGAAAGATTATGTGGTGCCTGAAAGATAAAGTGGCTATGACTCATGGCACTTTGATTAACACTGCTTCCAACAAGGATGTCAACAGCAGCACTGCCTCTTGACCTTCTGCCCATCAGGCCAAATGAAAATGCAAGTACCTCTTACACAATGTTTTGCAGAGATGACTTCAACTCTTCTCACACTCTAAACTAATTCAGGTTGTAGAGTACAAGAAAAATATAACTGCTCAGGTACAGCAAATTAATCTGAACTGGGTCTGACTGCATCCCACTGGCTTGGGATGCAGTCAACATGAGTTTGTTCTACTGTTTCGATTTTCCTAAAAGCTCAGATCAGCCCTAGTACTGCTACTAAATCATTCAGAATGAACAGTGACCTGTGGAAAGCCTTGCTTATAAACCATGCTCCTAAACCAACTTCTTCCTTCCCAGTGAGGAAAAGTTTACTAACCTGTTCTCCTAAGAAAGTACAGATGAAGTGAGAGTACTCTATGCACTTGTGTACAGAGACATGTGAGTGCATGCATTCCCCCCCTCTGTATTCTAGGGGCTCAGCTGAATTTGCTAGAGGCCTCAAAAGACATCAAATTCTGGAACCTTTGTGAAAACAGCCTGCTGGTAAAAACAAGTTCCCCAGGGAAAAATGGCAACACCATCTTGGGCCTTAAAAGGCAGCAAGGAATTTTGTGAATGGGGCACTGTGACTGCCTCTGTGCCTTGTGAGAAGTTAAGGCATCTACTCTGCAAACACAGGTCTTTGGAAAACATCAGTGTTTTTCCACATGGATTCTTTGGTGCATAATCAGGCTGTGCCAGCACATAACGTAGCACGTTTCAGTTAAAATCCAGCCAGCTATGACACAAACTGGAGAGGTGGGGATGGTGCAGAGGGGAGGAAGTATCCCTGCAGCTATTCCAGTCCTAACAAGCAGTGCAGTCAGGTGATCATGGCACAGGACACTATGGACATGTGCGGCTGCCAAGCTTACCCCTGCAAGGTGTGTTGTTCTCCGACGTCCAACGGCATCAGTGGAAGCATAAAGTTTTGCTCGTTCTCCTGAATTCCTACAGTTCAGGGCCTTGTAGGACAGAGGACTGAGGGGGCTGCAAGATGCTGAACGGGGACAAACGGGGATAACTACGGTGTTGGTTGGTTTTGTTATTTATTAGTTTTAATTACAGAGTAGCATTGGAGAATTGACAGAGGAAAGCCAGCAGGAACAGAAACGACCGAGAAAGACAGAAAAGAAAGAAGGTATTAATACACAGAGAAATTACTAATTATCAAGTCAGAACCATCATTTGACACATTAGCTTGGCCACACAGACAGCAAGGCTGCAAGTTCAATACGTCCTCACACACTTTTCCATTTGTAAACTAATAATTTCTTTCTAAAAAATTAAGAAATATGCCATGATACTGGATACTAGATAGTATTTTCCCGTTAAGTTTTTGTACAACTGGTGGTTCTGAAAAAGTGGTAGAAATAATGGCTGGTCTGACAGATTAGCCTAGTAGACACACTGAAATGAATTTCAATTACATTCAGAATAGAAAGCAATCAAACTAAATCAGAATGCCTACAAACTGCATTGGAAGTGAAGAAATATTAAAGGAGACATACACACAAAGATCAAAACCCATTAACAATACAAAACAGTTTCAACTAGGAAATCAATTAAATTGCTGTCTGCAATTTACAGCAAGTGATTTGTTTTTTAAAATTCTTCTTTTTAAGAATATTCTTGCCTATTCTATTTTTTGATACTTCTAGAATAACAACTTACTCAAATACATTCTCAACAGTAAACTATTTTATACATTAAAAAAAGCAGGCTGACAACAACAAATCAGCTTGGAAATTAGTGTTTGAGTAACCAGGATGGCAGCTTGTGTTGGTCTGCACAAGCAAAAAGACTATTACCAAAAGATCTGACAATACCATGTATCAGATGCTCTGATTTTATCTTCAAAGAGAACTTTAACTGCAAAACATATCATGGGAAACTTCTTGCAGCAAAGTGTTCTTGGACTTTTTCTTGATTTAACTGAAGGAGAAGGTTGGGAAAAACTACATTATTACTGCAAAGTTTTATTTTTCTGCTCCTGTTTGTCTCTTCTGGTCATTTAATTGAGTCTTAGCACAATTATTATCCAGCATGTCACTTGAGGAAAAAATAGGGGCTCTATAATCTTTTTCCTATTCTTTTTTTTCTCCGTGCCAAAGAAATTTACATCCTCTATTTCCTTAATGAAAAGCCAAACCAAATGAAACCAAACCAATATTTCTTGCCTGTATATCCCTTTCTGAGCGCACTTGAAAGAATGCAGTTCCATATACAGTTAATTCTTCTAGTCTTACAAAAGTACAGCTGCTGTTACAGGAAGAGCTCGTAGACTTAACAGTATTAATGCTGCAAATTCTCCTGCACCAAGAGATTAACATTATGAATAAAGAGTTTAATGTAAGTGTTACAGCAATGGCACTATTGCTTGCCTTATAGTTCATAGGGATTTATGTTTAACGAGGAATTATGACTAACTTAAAAACAAGCAAGAAACAAGAAAACAGGGATTTTTGTTTATGGTTTTGTTTTGGTTGAGGGCATCTAAACCAGATAGGAGGCAGTGGCATAATGCTTTACACCACTTATAATTTATGTGGCTCCTGCTCTGTGATTAAATTCCCCTTCTATATGCTGATTATCTGAAGTTACCACCAAGGAAGACAACACAAGTATTAAAAGAGAAACAGTTCATTTTCATTTGTGAAGTTGCCAAACAATGCTTTAGGCAGCACTTCCAATTATTCATGTACTAACAGGATTACATCTATTCAGAGGAGCTTTTTGAAAGCTATTTACAAAATATTTTGGTTTTGAAAGATTTGTTTAAAAAAAGATCTTTTATGCCGGATGTCCCTAATACCTCACTTAAAATTTAAGGACATGAATCCATATTTAACTCAGTTTGGATTTTTTTACACTGCAATTTATTTTTATAGCCAAAGGGCAGGGAAATTTTCTACGGAATAATGGCAGGTTGAGATGAGTGGAGTGCGGAGAGCACAGCTGTGAGCCATTGCCATCACTTGATCATTAATCTCCAGGAAGCATCCTGTATGAAGGGGCTGAAGTTATTGCTCCTACAGAATAATACCTGGAAAAAAATGAGCAGATGGATTATTCTTCTGGAGGTATAGTTCCAGTTAGCATAGGGAAGGCATTTCAGGGAAGTGCCTTAGACTGAACTGACAAATCAGCCTTTCCTGCTATTTGAAGCCTTTCTCAATATTCCACTCAGTTTAAAGTTGGTTGTGCAGTATAAACAAGAGCAGTCACAAAAAGCTTCCTGCTTGCTCCAGGAAGGTAACCACTTACATGCAACCTTCTCAACTACTCCCTAATGAAGAGCTCAATTTCCAATATCCTTCTTGGTAGGTGATATTAAATATTAATTTTATAAGCTATTGTTTTTGAAGAGTGAAAAGAATTCTGTGCTTGTTAATTCTGCTATTTGCAGAATATCACCCACATGTTTGCTCCTACAGCACTACCCGTGTGGAAACATACCACAGCCTAATTAGTTATAAGAGTTCTTAAGTGAAAGCTTCTTTAAAAGTAATCTTAGCAGATCTCTGTTCCTTCTTACCTTCTATGTTCTTTAATTAGAATAAAAATCCCATCCACATCAGACAAGAAAGACTTGCCTCGACTTACAATAATATACTGCTGCACGTGCTGACGGTGTAATGGTAAAGTTCGAGTGGATGATTACAAAACATCCTATTATAAAACATCCTATGATAAAAGAAGAGGTAGCTGTCACCTGCCTAAAATACATAATAAGCAAGTATGCCCTGGTTGTATTTGGAATACAGTTTTGCCTGGGCCTTCAATTACCACCTAGAGATGTCATCATATTTCTGCACATTAATTTCCTCTCAGTGAGTACCATCAGGGAGCTGTTCTGGGGCTGGCAGACAATTTTACAATTATTATAACCCCACTGAACCTACACATTTAACTTCACAGGTATTAAATGCACAGTAGCCAGGGCCTATCTTTATAAAAGTCTAACTTTCTCCATGTGGGAAGTGCTCTGGTAGGGGCTGAAACTCCTTTGCAGCAAACACCTCCACAGCTTTAGCAGTGGATGTGCTTAATCAGCTCTTTCCAACTAGGTGTGCATTTTCTTAAACAGCCGTGGCCAGCGTGATGTTGTTGCCCTGCATGTTTTGTATTCATTTATTGCATTGATGAAGAGGCAAAAGTAAGAGAGTTAGTAGGAGAAAGAGAAAGAAGCATAGCAAACAACTGTACAGGGAAGCTTTCATGCTGTCATGCACACTAATCACGGACATTCAAGTTCATTCTGGGATGCTACCATACACCCATAATTAGATCAGTGACTTTACAACATCCGGCAGGGAATCTGGAAAAATAAATGTCTGAGACATGAAGCCTCTGCTCTTATAGGATTACCTGCATCTCCAGACAATGCAGCTGTGCTTTTACTCCGAGCCAGGAATGAGTGTGTGGGCGTCAGGAGCCTGCTAACAATGCTGCTCTCCCATGGGCTGAGCTGAAGACGGCGAGCTGAACGTGCACCATACAAGCAAGATGTTAGATCAAACACTTCACAGATAACCACATGCTGCAGTGTTAGTACTCTTTCCTCACTACTGCATACCATGAAAATCTTGAAACTGTCCACAATAGTTCAGTATTTTGCATTTTATTATTTATCCTTTTTAGCAGAAGAATTCCTACAGAGATATGTACATCTGAACATTTAATTTGTGTTACTGCCTGTGGCATTACGGCAAATTGTTACCAAATGAATATGGATATTTTGCACACCTGCCACATTCCACGGCAGGAATGACAGGATAATTTCCCTACTAGAGGAACAGTTGTGACTCCTAATTATAGGCTTCAACAGAGATGTTTGTGTCCCAAAGGCCTCCTACATTAAAGATATATAGTCTTCCACTTACACTAAAACACCATCCAAAGTTTGCCAGCCTACCTAGAAAAACCAAAGGCAGCTGCTCACTGCTATACAGAGAATTGTGTCAATGAGGTTTTATCAAAGCATTGCAAAAGGATAGTGCACCTCAGCTGCAGATACCAAGCTCAGCAGCTGCAGTTGTCTCAGTAATAGGTGAAGCCACAGAAAACAGTAAATATATTTGATCATTAATTCTCTGTCCAAAGATCCTGCTAATGATCAGCTTCCATGTAGGACACTTTTCACACACTTGCTCTGTTTTGAAAACGCACTACCTGTTCACCTGGCTGCAATCACACTGCTACTTTGCTTTTCCTAGTGTTGTCTAATGCAAATGTAGCTTGTCAATATAATCCTTTTATCTTGTAAAGTTTCTTTACTTTTTTTTTTAATACTAATTAAACATATATCAAGGCAAAGCGTTAACCTGAAGAATCCTGTAAGTTACTTTCTGTATTGAATTGGGTATTTCTTTGATATTTCAATGCAACAAATTGTTTCATAACGACTATCACAAGCCAAAACATTCAACTAGTTCCCAAAGTAGTAGTTAATTATAGTAAGCTTACACTACAGCAGTAATCCTGTTATTGCAAGCAAAATCAGATCTTCTTACATCTCAGCATTCATTTGCCTTAGTTTAGTGTTTGCAGCAACAAAACTGCAGCTTAAATTTATGAGGCTCAATCTCTACAATATTCATTGAAGTGACTGGCTGGAACAAACTTGACATTCATTTGCATTTTTAAAGGACGAGATCTATCACTTTTAATAGACATAAACTCTGAATCTGTCTTTAATCTACTCCTTGCTGAGCCCCATGAAAAGAGAGGCTGATCTCAATCTCCTCCTATGAAAATATAATTGCTTAATCTGCCCTCAGTGCTGTTTTGCACTTCTCAAATTGCTCCCTTGAATTCCAGTAATGCAATAAGGGGTATTACTATAGAAATATAGGACTCCCAAACACAGCAGGCTCTTTTCCTAAATGTTCTTTTACACAATGTACAATTGCCAGAGCTTTTTGTGATTAATGGTTCCATTCTGCAATAGTAGAGATCATACAAACACACAAAATACCCTACAGAGACCTCCATTACAGCACACACATTATCATTAAGCTTGCAGTTTAACAATGAAGAAATCACAGAGCTACCATTAAACTGGATGCAGTAATGGTAAAGTCATTGCTTCCTCTCGTCTCCAGGCACCATGCTCAGTATGGTCCCTATTTAAAGCTACTGTTGCAAGACAACAGATTGGTTTCTGTGGTCTCAGGCTTTAGTAGGTGAGGCTCATAGGTATGACTGTGGATGAATTTGGAGAACTCTTCTACTGTAGTTTAATATAAAGATTACACAACTTCAGAAAACAATCCTTGATATTTTAGGCCAGTAAACCAGTACTATGTAAATGTCACAATGTAAATATGGCCCTGTGGGCCAGCTGCAGGCCTAATGCCACATATAAACCCCAAGAGATTAAATAATCTCAAGAGGACACAGCTATGAGTGTGATGATTTAGAACACCAATGTCTCACCTGCTATGTCTTGCATATCTCAAGTCCCTTGCCCTAAAGATGAGTATGGTTTTATTATTTTTGGCCCTAACTCAGGGGAGCTTGTATCCACATCCCCTATTAGAAGCAATCACATGTCCACAGCATCCAACTGAAGCACCGAGGCAGTATTTGGGAGTGAGCTAGTTGATTTGCACAACAGTGAACTAAAACAAAAAAACTTTTTTCTCCATATAAGCAATAGGCCTGGTTCAGAGATGTCAAAACAGTTTTAGCCATGGAGTAAAGTCTCCCTGATTCTCTGCAATGGGTTTAGATCAGAGTTTGTTTGGATGCACCTTGGCTTTGTGGGTCAGGGCCATCACATACTGAATTTTCCAAATGCACAGCTGCCTGAAAGCATCACACTTCACACATTCAATACATATTTTAACAGATTAGCACCACCATTCACCTAGAACAGACAAACTTTCCCCAAATGGGTTCCAACTACAGGAGTATTAATACCTAAATGCATTGAACAGCTTCAGTTTGATGTCCAAACCACACTGGAGTACAAGTGAATAGCAAACAAAGAACATCCCAAAACAATAAGATCAACTTTAAGACAATGAGGTCAGGTTTTTTTTTTTTTCTTGCTCTTTTTGATGTCTCAGGGTGATGTTTTCAAGATTAAGTCTTTCAAACCATCTGACAGACAAGGGGAAGCAGTATTTTTTGTTCTCATAATGTGTTAAGCTATCACTCTAAGGGCTATTTCATAGAATTATAGAATGGTTTGGGTTGGAAGGGATCTGAAAGATCATCTAGTTCTAACCTTCCTCTCATTGGACACCTTCCATTAGACTGGGTTGCTCAAAGCCACACCCACCTAGAGCTTGGGCATCCACAATTTCTATGGACAACCTGTTCCACCTTCCTCCACCAACCTCAAGAACCTGCCTCACCAGCCTCAAGAGTGAAGATTTTCTTCCTAATATCCAATCTAAACCTTTCATTTTGAAGCAATTACCTCTTGGTCCTATTACTGCATGGCCTTGTAAAAAGTCCTTCCCCAGCTCTCTTGGAGGACCCTATGCTATAAAGTCTCCCTGGAGCCTTCTCTTCTCCAGTCTCAACAAGCCCAACTCTCAGCTTTTATTGTTCCATTTTCATACAGGAAGCACATTTGTGATAGGCTTGCTAGTACAAGGAAGTACCCTTACCCCAGCCACAAGCAGGTTATTTTTAACAGATTAAAGATCTTTATAACCTAACTTGTAACTAAAAAACACACAAAGTTACAGGGTGTTGGCAAAAGTAAATTGGTTACAATCACTTGTATTTGTCTTCAAGATATACAACCTGAATACTGGAAAGTTGTCTTAGCAGCAGCAGAATAATTTGCAAGTAAGCAAACAGCAGCATTTGATTAGTTGTAGGAACAGATGGGAGGCAGGGATTTAACAGGCCTTCTGATGAGCACCACAAAGGAGACTCTCATTGATAAATGTGGTGTGTGCTTACACACATACACAATATTGTGAGTAGATAGGGGGAAATTGCTCTTTCTACAGGAAACAATACTGGAGCCTCTGAATGTCTTCTATAATGATTGCAGAAAACAGTGATGCAGTGACTGAGACAATCATCTGCTTGAAAGAAAAATCACTGCAGAGAAGGGGGGGAAAACATCTAGGGTGCAAGTTTTACAAAACTTCCAAGTATGTAACTCATACCTCATGAAAAGTAGTATCCCCTTACTAAGCTCTCCTTAAAGACCGCAACTGCCAAAATCTATTGGTCAACAGCAGTTTTCCCCAGTTGAATACGTGTTCATGTTCTGTTACAGTTTCAACTATTCAATAACTACAGTAACATAAAAGCACAATGAGAAGCCAGTTTTAGCTGCCCAATTGTACAACTGTGATAAAGAGCTGTACAGCAATACAATACTTGAAATGGCATCAACCAGTCTTTTAGCCAATTAGTTAATGAAAACTTTTGTCTTTTGCTGCACCAGCGGAAAAAATGTCCTTCAAATGATAAAAAGGTGCTGCACAACAGATGACAAGTTCTTGTTGACAGCTATAAGCCAGTTAGTAGGTAAGCTTATCATCCTTATCTCCAGCTCACTGTTTTGCAGGTAGGAGTCCGTATTACAGACAAAGTGTGACTGGGTGCCCTCTGGAAGGTGAGATGGGGAGCAGGCAGTCACAGCCTTCCTTTAAGCACCTGCCTTAAGAGGTTGAGGCCACTGGAAAGACTACTGGCACTTCTCCAGATATGTGGCTCAACTGGATTTAGTTTACAAGAGAAAAAGCATTTATAGCATTTGGATTTACATTCTGTCTTGGAGTCTACAAAAGTCACAAGAGACTCCTAAAGGGTTCTGTGCTGTTTTAGTAAAAATGCCAAGCAAAAAATGCCTCAACATTTTGACGTATGGCCATCATTTCCATATTCCTTTTCTTTCCCTACCACTAGACTGCCTAGTATTCAGTTTAACTTCTCCTGAACTTGAAATGGGTGGCAGAAGCTAAAACACTGTGCTACAGTCCATAAGAGACTATCCTTTGTACTTTAATGCCTGCTGCTGTTCACCTGCCCACTTCGCTAAGATCCTTCCTCAAAAAAGCATCTGGCAAAGAACAGCAACTATTTGAAAGAAAAGACACACCTGAAAAGCTAATAAAATTAAAACTGACTGGATTTCAACATTTAGAGCAAGAAATGACTGGTGCTTAGGAATAAATTATTTCCTAAGGTAATAATGTATTTTTCACAAGTAACCAAACTGTACAACTAGGTTTGCCCTCTAAGATGAACACAGCTCATCAAATCAACCAAATACACGTGTCCATGCAAACTTGGAACTTGGTTAAGACACAAAAATAATGACATCAACTAGACAGCACAACTAAAGGCCCATTAAAAATTGGTTTAAAAACAATTTTATGGATTGAAATGGGACAGAAGTCATTCTCAGTAGAGGACAAAAAAATCCCTACCAAGAATTTTACTGTAAAGCTCTTTGCACAAGTTACACATGAGACATTCTTTTATAAAACTTTTAAGCTCAATGCTTCAATCTCAGAACAGCAGCAAAAATTCAGCTATATTAATTTTTAAAAGCTTGATGGTTTGTCTTTTTTCAGACTTGTAAACACTAAAAATGTACACTGAAATGAAGCAATCTTTGAGAAATAACTGGACACAAAAAGTCAATAAACGGACAATATGAAAAACACCCACACCTCTTCCATAAAAATAACCAAAATGGTAATAAAATCAGAAAATGTAATAACGTAACTGCTTGAAAGCTTCATGCAACATGTTCTTAGACATTCAAGAACTATTACCAAAAAGAAAGGAAAACAAAATAATGACAAAATGGTCTAATGCAAAGAAAAAGTCACACATGATTGCATGCACTATGGAGTGATCTATTCTTTCAATAGTTGTACCTCATTTACTAAAAACCTGACAGAAGCACTTTTATCGTTTGCTAAGGTAGGATTGTTTAGGTAAGTTCTCTTGTTTTAAAAAACAAGAATTATTTGTTCTCACAGGAAAAAATGTTCAACCATTTACTTGTCACATTTGAAGTCTTTCCACTAGATGAAGAAAACGACTTCAGAAGCTTGTTTTATGTGCAAAGTAATACATCAGTACAGAACATTCTTTCTTGCTGCTCTTTTAATGCTTTTTTCTTCAAAACTGTACCTCTGTCTGGAGAATTTAGTAATGTTGCAGATGAGGAGGAGAGCCGCTTGTTTATGACTGGATCAACATGTTTCGAAAGGTTCATTGTTGAAACAGACCGCCTGTCTCGATCTAAAACAAATGGAGATAATGCTAATTGACAGCCCACATGCAATAGTGCAAGTTCCTAGCTTACTAGTGGGAGGAGGAAAACAGGACTAGGTCACTCCTGCTCTACCACAAGAACTTCCAAAATAGAATGGATTTCTCAGCAGACGTTGTACAGGTGACTCAAAGACTGGGCACAACACAATTTAAGCTTCAAATGTGTGAAATATTCTGTTCATTATCACTCAATGCGTTGCAATCTAAAGACTTTCAATATTGTCAGAAAATCTTTGCTCATGACTTACAATAGAAAGCTTCATGGAAGAACAAGATGCTTGGAAACACAAAGTTGCATGGAAGGACCAAGATGCTTGGAAACACTAAAAAACCATCCTGCCATCTGAATAAAAGGTGACAGGGCACTGTTACTAGGCAGATGGTCAATATTGTGACAGTGCCATGCTGAAAGATTAAGGGAAGACTAGTGCACAAAGGAAGTGAGGGTAAGCACCAAAGAAATTAAAGGATTTAGTTAAAAACCCCACAGTTATGTATAAGTGCTAAACCACCCACCAGAGTAATTTTCAGAGTGCTGAAAATCCAGCTCAGCACACACCTTAGCAGATGTAAAAAATATCACCTTCTGCAGAAAGTACTTGTAATGCATCTACTTGGCATACATAGCACGAAAAATTTATTTGATTTTAGTTTCTCTACATTTTAGAGTAGTATTACATAATTTGCACAACTGCTGCAGTCAGCATCTGTGTTCTGCTGAGGGGGTGATGGTTACTTCAAGAATAGAGACTGCACACACTTTGTGCGTATGTGTGTCACAGGAAGTTTGCTGTGTCCTTTCTTTTCTCTCTCTCAAAAAAACCCCTAAATAAAAAGAGCTCCAAGCTCTGTGCTTCGACTGCACATTTCCCATTACAAATTTTCATCTGAAAATCTGACATCCAAAACATGCTGGGAGAATCAATTCTGCTTTTGCTTATGTTTTAGCATGTACTGAACCTCAGCACAACTCAGCAAAGCACTCAACCATGCTGAAATGCAATGAGACTTGAGCATATGCCTAACTGCCTTGCCAATTCATAGTCTGTGTGTGCAAAAATGTGTCCGTACACTGTTTTCAAAGCTGACACAAACTCAGGACAATGACAGCATTAAGGATGCTGCTGCTGAAATAGTATTTGCCACTGTTTACTTATGACAAGTTTATTAAGATTGTATTTACCTGTTCTGTCCCAATAGATTAAATGATACTCACTGTGTACAAAAAAAAATCATAGAAATAGAGTCTATGAAGAATACCTTAACTCTCCCCAGATCTATATAGGATCCACTATAACTGGCTGGACTGAAGAAAGATTCTCCCTACCGCATTTGATTCTTCATTAACTTTAATGTTAGAATGACTTGGTGAGGGCGTACAACTGGCAGACTGGATACTGGGAGGAGAATAAAAACTCAGAAAGGGGTTTTAAAAAGGAGAAATCTAAATGTTGTAACTAAGAAAAAGAGCTCTGTAGGCTGTCAAGATGATCCCAAATTGATCTATGGGGTAAATTGGTGCAAGTCACTACTGGAAAAATTATTTTCAGGCTTCCTGAGAACAGAACAATATTTGTAGGAATGGGCTGGGGATCTTGATCACATGTATAATCTGCCACTGAGAAACTACACAGTGTATCAGTACAGCCATAAAGTTTCTACATTTGGCAGAAACTAAGTACTGCATAAACTGGCCTTCTGAATATGACAAATGACAATATTGAAAATCACCTCTGTTGTTAGGCATGACAACATTTCTCGTGTCAATGAACCTTATTTAAATGAATGACATTTAGCATAAGGATTTGCATACAAGTGTTGGCAATATGAATCCTATTAATGTAGAATAGGCCAAATGCAATCTATTGCCTGGAAAATTGCTGCTTTCCTTATCAAAAAAAAACCAAAAAAGAAATCAAAAAAAAAGAACTAAAATACCCATGAGCAACAAAACAGCCAATGCAGCTGGTTATGTGTCTGTGTTCATGTGCAGAATTGTAAATCCTATGTGCAGTATGCCAAAAGGGTTTTAGAAAATAACAAAATATTCAAATTTGCTCTGCTTGAATGCCAGTAGATAGAATATTATGCTTCATTTCAGTGAATTGTGCCAAATCTTTAGAGTCAGCCAGCAGTAACTCTCCACCATAAAAATAAGTAATAATGAAAAATCTCGTATTAACAACAGTTCTAATCTATCAGCATGGTGTTAAGCATGCATTGCAACTACATGAGGGTGGTTTAGTTACTGATGATCTCGCTTCCTGAGAACTAGCTACAGGTGAAGGAATAACAAACCACAGCATTATGTACCAGGTTTTCTAGCACCACCCAGAGATTTGAAGTGGTGCTCCAGGCCTGCTAAATCGAGAAAGGTGAATGATGATTCAAAAAAATAACCTAGGGACAGAATGCAAGACAATGATTTTTCACAGAAAATAAAATAAAAATCAAATAAATTATACAAAGTTAGGCAAAAAAGTAACCTTTTATGAAAAAAATAACTGTTTATTGATATTATATATGACAAAGATTTCAGAGCATTCTTTTCTCAACTTTTTTTTTCCTCCCCTGATGAGAGGTGAGACACATAGAACAGGAAGAAATGAACTTAAAGGATCACTTTCTGTTAAAAGAAGTAAAGGAAAAGTTCTCATTTGGGAGACTTGATTGAACCGGGCATATACACATTAATGATTGACAGATTAAGTTAGAGAAGATAACTGGGGGGAAAAGCATATAGCTAAAATTCACTTAAACTTAATTTACCAGTCTTTAGGGGAAGAAAAGGGACTTCTATTTCCCCAAATTTCAGTACATGGCACAGATCTCTTATTACAAAGAAAAGTTTTTCTTCCTTGTATCTACTTTAATCTCAGTATTTGGTCATTTCCACCAGACCTACTTTTAGAGGCACAAAGCTAGCATTTGCCACAGTGGCTCATATCACAAGATTGACACAGCACAAGCACACGCACATCTACACACACAAACAACAGCAAAGCAGCAGGAGCGAGAAGCTGTAGCAAGGTAGTTACAGAATAAGTCAACTCCCAAAACAAGCTGTAACTTTCGTTCAAATTTTTTTCTCCTTGTTACCTTTTTGCTACACAAGAATGTCACAAACATGCCACTGCTAGCAATAATAGGACCAAGAGAAAAAAGAATTCAATCTAACATACACTGAATCATTCTTCCTTTCAAAAGAAGAAAAGTAAATTCCAGTTGACTGGTGGGGAAGGGAAACTGGCGAGCAAAGCAAGCCTCCCTCTTTACCTGTGTTATTAATGCGGTTCTGTAGTGCTCCTCCCCAGGACCACCTGTTTTGCCTTTGTTTTGGCTTCTGGCTTCTTTCAATTGTGCGACGTACAACAGCTTCATGTCGTTCCTTGAGTACAACAGGATAACACATTTAGATACTATTGAGTTCTTAACTTTATTTTCTTATCAAACCCTGCTACCCTCCGTCACATGGACAAAACCAAGTAGGCATCTTAGGTGTTTAAGCTTATATGTTGCCAACTTAAGACACAGACTAGAACAAAATTAAGCAGCAAGTAAGCCATAAATAAGTTAGCACATTAACTGAAATTTTGAAAAGGTAAGATCTGTTTAAGTGGCCCTGCTACTACACAAACACATGCTAGTGCTACTTCCCATCTACTAAATACCAGAAGAGTGGGAGAGATAGGAAACACAACACCCACAAGGATGAGGTGACTTACATAGGATCACACTACACGTACTTCCCAGTTTAACTCAGACAAATCAGCCAAGAGCATATTTCATGGCACACTCATTTTTGAAAAGGTTTTCTTAGGGCAACTTATATTTAACTACCCTTAAACTGAATGGCTAAGAATTAACAGATAGCCATACAAACCTGGCCCAAATTGTTTTTCTGCATAAATTTGCACAATGCCATACACAGTAATCCAGGCTTGCTCAACTTCACCGCATTTGATTCATAGCAGCAGTAGTACCCGTGCAAGTAAGGCTTAAAATCCTTCCACACACTCTTTCATACTGACCATGGCTCACATTGCATTCTTTACATCAGCTCTCAGAGAAGAAGGTTGATAGGGCAAGAGAAGTGGAAAAGTTGTTTCATAACATTCGTTCTTACCTTCTCTTCTTCTAGTTTCTGCCTTCGCTTCTCCTCTACGGCAGCTCGCCTTCTCTCTTCCTTTAGTCTCTGCTCTTCTAGCTTCTTTCTGCGTTCCTCTAGGTGTTTTTCATAATGTTGCCGTGCTCTCTCTTCTCTTTCTAGCCAGACAGATTCTCTTGCAGCTGTGAGAAAAATGAGAAGTAAAGGTATTAACTTGCTTTATGCAATGAAGTCTTTAATACATTTCGAATAGCCAAGGTAAATGGAAAGCCTTCTGAACTCTTTCTTCAGACATACATAATATCGTTATCTCTCCTCATTTATTAAAATGTACCCTGGCCACACACTGATTTTATCTAATCTCAATTTACTTATTATGAATTACCAAGAGTTATTTGAGCAGACAGTTTCTTCATGGAAGAAAGGATTTTTTTTGCTAGATAAAAATGCCTAAATACTGAAGTCAGATGTATGTGAACAAATTGCCATTACACAAACCATGCTAATTCTCTGCAATATTTTGCTAAAAAAAGACAATAAAAAGAGTGGTAAAACTATAATAACTTTCCCCTTTATTGATCAGTAGAGATCTCTTATGATAGAAGTGGCTGGGATAACAATTCTAGCACCTGGACCAACAGAAGGAAGGATGTTACCCACCAAAGAAGTCTAAAGGTAAACATTAATCTGTCCCATAATTCCACTTATGCACAGCTTCAAACAACATGTTTCAGAAGAGCTAATCAAGACAAATCAAGATGCCAAGACCAATTTTTCTCCCTATCAGCATCTGCATTTTCATGAATTTTGTAGAATGCAGGCACAGACTGCAGTCCACATTAAACCATTGACGCAGGATACTCTGGATCTCTCCTCACTGGTGCCTTGAAACCTTTGGGACCCAGAGTGGAGCGACTGTTCCCTTATGCAACATTCTATGTTTGCAGTCTTAGTGCTACCATCACACAGGAAATGTTCTAGACCCTTACGGAATCCTTTCACCACAGTGGTACATCAATTAATAAGAAAACTCCAAAATCCAACCAAAGCAAACCAACCTACCACAAAAAGAACCCCAAACCCAGGGCATACATCCTGTTACCTAGACCCTGAACACACTAAGTAACCCAAACAATGTAGTTGTTCAAAACTGGAACTCAACCAAACCCTTTTGCAGAAGTTTTGAAAAATCCATTCTCTTTGAAAGAGCTAAGAGCATCTAAGAAGCATAATTGCATATATCTCATGAAAATCCAGCTAGCTGTAGCTTGTCAGTTTTTAATGAATAGTCACTTATGTACAGACTCTAATGATCGTATCAAGATGAGCTGCTGCTGTGAGCCACAAGACTTCCATGGATCCTGTGATGAACTATCTTTTGTGCCTGGTATCTGCTTACAATGGCAACCCAGCACAAAAGAGTTCTTTGGTGGTCTACTGAAAATTAATAAATCAAAAAAATAATAAAATCAAAACAAAACAACTGACTTCAACAGCCTTCTTAACTGATGTCACTGGAATATTAGTTTGCCTATAAAAGACATGGAGATTATTTGTTCTTTCTGTTATTAATGTAAATGGCTAGACTTTCTTGGGGCACTCTTTATGATGATTTCCATAGGTTTCCATCTGTCGTGTTGTTCAGGAAAAGTAATGAGAATAGGACATTTGAACTTTTAAGACTAAATTCAAGAAGAGAGTGGCTAAAAAGATATTTATATACATTCTTAGTGCTGGTAAGACAATCAGAACGCTGGACCTCTGGACAGAACACTGATCTTCAGCTTTCTGCTTCTCTGAGAAGGGGTGATAAAAATCACACTTTTGTGATACAGCAAGACAGCTCAATAACAGAAACAAGCATTAATGATGGATTAACCCAAGCAAATGGATGTGTTCAGTTGGAATAACTTTTAACAAAAAATAATAGACTTGATTCAAAACAAATAAAAAGCTACATCTTTCCACCTTTAGGCTACAGGTAAAAGACAGCAGAAAATATGTGCCCACTTGCTAACATAAGGAAGTTACTAATTTTATGCTTGGACCAAGTATTTAACAAGTACAAGAAAGTATGATTTATGATATATCTGTTTGCCGAAACAAGTGTAATATCTATTTTCATTTATTTTTTTCACAGAGAGAGATAAAATCATAGCTACTTTTAATTTTTTTCAAGTATCAATTCCTGCATTTTATCTTATTAGAGAATCAAAGGAGAACACCTGCTTTGTTTACACTTCTTCCTGTATGAACTACAGACATTCTTCTATGAACTTAAGGGCTCAGTTTTTGTCACCTATAAGGTAGGTATATACAGTGACATAAGTTAGTGTCTTCAGATATGTAAGGATATCTTCAGGAAAAATAAGTAGTTTAGAACATTTTTATTTCATTCTTCTATTCCCCTATTTATGAATTTTCAGAAATATTTTCCTGCTACCCCAAACAGATATGAACAAATTGTCTTGTAAAGTAAAAAGTTTACTCTTTAGACCCCTGCACTAATGTAGAAAAATATTTTAAAATATATATTAAGCTCTATTCTGGATACACAGGTGTGCTCCTAGAAGCACAGCCTCAAATGCCTTGCTGATAGAAAGAATCAGCAGATGAGCCTACAGAAAACTGAAGATATCTCTAAAAAGTCTCATCAACCTGAAAGAGCAGCCAATTTGAGGATGTGGCAGGGAAGAATACCAACTTCTATGATGTTTCTATGAAAATATTTTGGCAGTGCCAAAAGCTCTGCCTGGTGCTGAACCAATACAAAACTCCAGTGTGGGTACAGTCCAACAGAAAGGCATTTTCTCGGGCCTGAGCATTAACAGGTTCATGATCCTTCTCTCCCTTGTAATACCTCACACTGTCTGACAACATGCAAGATTCATTCAAGGAAAGTTTGGTCATCATTGAGATAGCACCTGCACGCTGAAAGCTTAAATTCCATTGGAACAATTACATTAAAGCTGGGAAGTACAAACAAAAGTCATAGCCTGATCCATTTTCTATTCCATTCCCTAGTACAATCAATACATTTGAACACAGCCATGTGATACAAGGACACAAAATTAGAGCATAAAAACAAGATTTAGAAACTGAGCCCTAGACATGCTGTTGAATACCTTCTGCTTGTTTGCAAACTAGAATGTTGGATTAGATTACAAAGCAACATAATAAAGGCTGTGTTTCTGACACTTCTGAAGTGAATAACAGAGCAAAAGAAAACAAGGTCAATAAGAAAAAGACACTCCAATATTAAGAGACACATAAGACTTGAAACCAATTAATTTTACACTGGAATTAACTAATATAATGTGGAAGATGTTAGCTACAAACCACGCACATTTCTTTTTTGGAAATAATTTCGTAGTTTCTTTCCCCTACCACACATAGTAGAACTATTCTTTGCAGGGGTTTCAGGCAAGTGAGGAAAGGAGGAGCATGCACTAAGTGTCAAAGCCCTTATTTTCTGTTGATCTCTATGAAGCAAAGAATGCGCCCCCAGATTCTCTTTTTCTGTTTCTTCTGCTGTCTTGTCACTTCAGTCCTTTTTCTTTTGGTTTACTGCCTATACAAAGGCAGATCAGTCTAGCACCATACTTTCTCAGTCTGCCTTTTGAATCCATGGACACATGGACAGCTCACCTGAGCTAAAATCCTACAGTCTTTGTCACGCTTTCCAGCCTTTATCTTTTCTAACCTTACAGCACTGACCTCAGCAAGAGCTTTCTCCTCTGAGTGTTCTTTCACCTTTGCTCACTGCCAGCTCTGCACTGAGGCTGTGATTGCCCCCTTGCTGCATTAGCAGTAAAATGGATCAGTGATGCTTTAACCATACCTAAAAATGGGGACATTACACAGAAGTGGCTGACTGAACAAATTAGAAGGTGAACTTCAGAGCTGTAATTAAAAGTGAAGTTAATGTGAGATTCTCTAAGCCAACCTTTCCCCAGTAACCATGCTCTGAGGGACATTTTTCACAGAAATTTTTTAACTAATCTTCCTTAAAAATTGGTTTCTTGTCTTATAAACCCTTTTGACATTCAAGTTCTCTAAGGAGATCCCAAAGTTATTCGTATGATAGGTCAATGATTCCTAGTTTCTCTGGGGCTTCTTTCTGTTGGATGAAGTTCTGCCCTCAAGTGCCAGGGAAGAAAATAGGCCAGAAGGAATTTACTCACAGTAAAAATTGTAACTTTTATTAATGTTATTATTTTGCCAATGAGCACTTTCTGTGATGTTTAAAATACTATTTTAGTGCTTATATATTGGAAATATTAAGAATTTAATTAATTTAGCAAACTTGAAATTCAGACATATTCTAAGAACTAAGATTAATCACTCTTTATTTAAGGGAATGTGCTAAGTCAAAAAGCAGTATTACCATCTTTTGTTCCCAACGCTAGAAACTAAATGAACCATGTGTCCTTGTCAGGATCATAATTCTTATAATTCTAAAAAAAAGATCAGTCTTCAAGCAGGATTAGTGTAGATAAAAGATGCAGAGAAGTAAGACTCAAAACAGTTTTCTCAAGCATCAGGGACCAAGACACTGCTAAGTAATAATAAGAAAAATCTTCCTCTTTGCTGGGCCATTACCTAAGGTTGTCAGAAGGAAACCCATTTTAAAATCCCAGTTATTTTCCCTGTTGAAAAACACATTTTGATTTTTCTTTCCCATTAGGGAGGACCAGGTCTGTGCTCTGGAACCAGAGACTGACTGGCATGGAACGACTTTCACCTCTACCACTAAACTTCTACCCTCCAAAATGGTGACAGCACTTAATTAGCATATGCAGAAAAGCCCATGGACATTCCCAGCCAATTCCCAATCTTCATCTGGGAATCAGCAAGCAGACAGCTAGTTGGCTGGAGGCAACATCCTGACAGGATCCATCATAACAGCTTTATAGCAAGAACAAGTAAGTTTTAGCACCAGGGAATGCTCTTCGGCACTGGAAATTTGGCAGTACGGATACAAGCAGTATGGCAGATAAGGGTAAAGTCCACATGATGAAAAAGCAGCAGTTTTCAGTAATGTTTTCCAGTTTGACTAGGCTATCTACCATGGTTGCTGTCATAAAAAGTCAGTTCCAACATGTTTCTCTCAGCATCCAGTGCCAGAACACAGCTGCTCAGCCTGACACTTGTGAAGTGCCAAGCTGGAGCCAGAGTGTGATGGATCCCTTTGCTCTGGCCTCCAGGAACAGATCTACCACTGCCTCTCTTGGGATTTCCATCTTGCATCATCCAAGAGGGTTAGTCTCACATAGAGAGATCTGACATCTGTATTTTAAAGGACAGATGTTAACTTTTATCCATAGGTGCTGTGGGAAAGAGCACTAGTGGAAAGAGCACAAAAATGAAAACATAGTTACTAAAGAGCAAGTGACAACACTGAAAACAATACTTAGAAAATCAAGTAAGATCACCCTAATAAATCCTTTAAAGGCCTGAATGTGATCTCAGCAAAACACACATTACCAAATGGTCAGGAGATTAAAAAGATTGAAGCAGAAAACCCTCCATGAAATTGTTACAACTTTAGTCATGCAAAAGGAACTGCACAGAAAAAAAGTCAAAGAATTAATATTTTAGAAATGTTGGGATGGCATTTTAAAAGCAATGCCTTTTCTACAGTGAAGGAACTAAAACAATCATTCCTTCTTGATGGTGTGATTTGCTGATTGTGTCCCTGTGTATCTTCTGTGTTACCTAAAGAAGAGTCTGAAACAAAACATGAATATGCTAAAGGTGAAAGGGGCATTTTTTGTAGAAGCTTCTTTAATCTTTTCAATCAGGTGGCTAAACATGATCCTTAATAAACAGCAGATACTGAACAGAAGAAGATACAAGAAACAGCAGTCCCAGCACACACACACATACATATATATAAAACAAAAATGCCAGCATTTCCTACTCTCCAAGCACTCATTACAAACAGGACTTAGACACCCAAGTGTGCTAAGTAGTCTAAGACTGCTAAAATACTATTTCCAGGTGCAAGCAAATCCTCAGTTGTTCAGAGCACATGCCAACCCATCACAGGAAAGCCAAATCTATTACAGCACAGTGGAACTTGAAAAAAATTAGAACTTGAGAGTAAAAAAAATGGGGGAAGAAAAATGGTCTTAAATCAACTCTCCTTTAATATCAGAATATTGCCCAATAAATAAACATAATCCTTATTAAACTGGTACTCCACATGTTCTTAACAGAAGGGTCAAACAACTTAATTTTCCTGACCTCCAGGAGTTCAAGTTGCTGAAAGTACAGAACAAAATTACTACCAGCTCTACACCTAGAGAATTGAACCCTTTCCTTTCCTTTTTTTTCGAGCAAAGAATAATTTTACTTGAAGTACGACTGAAATTCTCAACTTCTGAATAAAAAGAAGTCTTTGCTAAACCTGACAGATCTCCTGAATCAAAAGGAAAGTAATTAAGTTTAAATCCAACCTAATTCTACTGAAAAAAATGAAAATTCCTTCCTCCAGTTGATTTACTGTTGCATGGCTGATGTCCCAGTATTAACAAAATCCAACTCTAATTTTTAGCAAGACATATTTATGTAACAATATTTTACAACTTAATGTTTAAGAGAGACAGTTTAGGAATTTCTTTGCTGTGGTTCACATGACATGAGTGACTGATTATCTAGGTTCTGCACTAAATGCACTAAAAAACCAAGAAATTTGCATGTCATTGTAAAAACCATTCCTCTGCTGTACAGATCTGTACAGATCTCTGATGTACAAATCTCAAGAGATAGCTCCTAAATCAGAGCAGACAAATATACAGATGAAAGTACAATGCAACTTTCAATTTTCGCAACAACACACAATACACTCATACATCATAGGGACATGCAGAACTCTCCCATGTGGAAATGAAGGATTCCACATCAATTTACAAAAACTCCTGATGTAGCATTGATGTTGCTTTAAAACATGTCACACAAAATCACACATTTCTCAACAGAAATCATGTCCTTCTGGTAACAAACACTCATTTATCAACAGTTAGAAAAATCAGAGTTGATTTAAATTCAAGGAATGCATCTTTCTCTGCATTTGAGTAAAGCATTGTTATTGTACAAGGATGAAACCTGAGAAAAAAACAAATTCAAGACATGGAGCCATCATCTGTGAGAAACTAATTAAAATGGGCCAGTAGCATCCACTTGCTCTGAAATTTGAAGAAACTAAGCCTACACATACCATCAGCCTCAACTTGAGGAACAGCTTTTCAGGGATTATCAAACATCCTGTCATGCTACCCCTTGAGCAAGCCAAGACTAAAGCTTTCCTTTTCCCCTCCAAAACAATCCCAGTGATTCATGCATGGCTACTGCAATGCTATAAGGTGCTGTAAATAAGGGAGTACATAAATGCTATCAAGACCTAGGTAACAATTAATGATGGCTCTTCAGGTTAGAAAAAATAGCATAATTCTGGCTAGAGTTATAATATAGTTCACTCAACTTTCAGAAGTTAGAAATGGGAAATAAAGAACTTCTGTTTCTCAAGCCCTAAAAATAATTCAGCATTGAAAGAAATCAGAGGAAACATATAAAAAAGAGGAAATACTTGTATTTCCCAACCTCCCGATTACCACAGAACTTTGTGGCAGCCAAACATATAAAAGTTGTTCAGAAAGCCACCAATTTGGCTTCACATAATTCTTAATTCTCTCACCACCATACTCAGTACACTGCCCATCAGTAGTCACGTTAGGTAGCCTTCACTACTCACTTGAACTGTGTTATACATACACAGGCACAGGCGACATAAGATATTGAGCACACCTATTTGACACCTACTAAAGGTTTGACCTGAAAAAAGTACCCCACTACATTAAAAAATTTAAATCATACATTGGCAACATAATCTGCAATTCTATTTTACGGTATTCAGCATTTTAATCTTAATTGGTAAAATATTCTAAAACTTCCAAATTCCTTTTACATCAGCTAAACTCCCTTGCATGATTTCAGAATTAAACCTACTTTTCACTCACATTTACAGAACAGGTGAGAGATGTAGTACTGATGAACCAAAAGATCTACTTTAAAGATATGACAATGTATCTAAGATAACACTATTGCAAATCTATCATTTTGCTGACTGCCCCTAAAAATAAGCTGGCAATAATGCTGCATGCAGATGACAGTCCATTAAAAACAAACAAAAATCAGAGGGGGCCTTACCTAGCTGTTTTTCTCGCTCTTCTCTCCGTTCTCTGGCAAGCCGTTGCCTGTCATCAACCTTTAGTACTGTTGGATGATCTACAAATGGAGAGAGAGGAGTATTAGACACATAGCATAAAATCAAATACTACCAAATCCAAACTTATAGGAAAATGGCTGTTAATTCGAATTATTCTGTCAAAATAGATAATGTTTTCAGAAATCTATCTTATTTTTAAAAACCCAGAAAATGGATAATTAGAATGCATTCCTATTTTTTAAGATGTAAAATACTTCCAAATAATAGACTAAGATGTGACTGCAAGTACCCAGCAAGACTACTGCTTGTAAAAGCCAAGGAAGAAGCTTTATTTTGTTTCCAAGCCTAAAAAAACTTGACTGCTAGAGAGCATTTTGAAAAAATACTGTTTATTATTCCATAATGTCTCTCCAAAATGCATCCACAGGAAAGGTGGATAATAAAGCAAGAATCAGCACCCAAGCAAAACAGGCTGAATCAAAACAATGATCTGGCTGAGTAGTTCTAAAGTAGTTCTGGCTGTGCCTCTGAAAAAAGCATGATATTGATTTCAAAAGATGTTTGTGTGCACATGTGTTAAAAACTCTGGCAAACATATTAAAGGCAGTCCACACATGCATAGACTGGTATAACACGAGTCAAGTAAGATGAGAGCTTTAACTATTCTTGTAGACTGAAATTTATCTACGTGAGTACTTCACAACTATCTGCAACTGGCTTCTTGGATCACAGCAGTAAGACTGAGAATAATATGAAGGATCTGTGTCAGAGCCCAGGTCTGACTTTAAAAATTCAGGTTTGGTTGGAAAACATCACTTGCTCAATGATGATTCTGGAAGACAACAAAGTGCTGAACAGTTAGCATTCAACTTCCAGTCTCAGCAATGGAGCTGTTCCAGACAAAGGGAACAAAATCCAAGTTAGCAATTCATCTCAGCATGCTGCCAAAACTAATTTCCTACTCAGCCTGCTCTGTTAAACCTGGAAAGCTCTTAATATTATGGGGTTTTTTTAGTAGCACTGACAAAAATCTGCTTTGCATAAGAACAAAGTAAACAAAAAGCCCACAGAAAAACCAACAAGTTCTGGGTATAAATAAATGGTCTGATTTATCTTGGTATTGAGGGGAACTCAGTTTTTAAGTTTTTTAAGACAAAGACCTATTCAAATACTGTTACCATGAAAGTGCACAAGACAACAGAGCCTTTTCACTATTCAGTGTTAATACACATGTAAGCAACTTGTAAAAACATGTAGAGTCAGCCTACTTGTGTATGGGATGCATACCTATGAAAAAAGTTATTAGCAAACAATACAATGGGTCATAAAACTGAGGTTAAAGATATTTGCAAAATAAGTCCCTGAAGTGAGGCTATGCTAGATTAATTTTGAATAGTTATTTGAATTAGATTAAAAAAAAAAACCATAATAAATGTGCATTTCATCCTCTAACAGAAGTTTCTGTATAAGCATGACAGGATTTCTTGGGTGAACCAGTTCACCAACAGCTAAGTACACTTTAATTACTCTTGAACTCTAATCAGTGAAAAACTATTATCTCAACAACTGTCAGACTAGAGTCCCAATTAAGAGTGTTAATAGCAGTGCAAAGTAACAGCTGCAAGGAGAAAACCCATTGCACAGTTGGCAGGGAGAACCTTCAAAGACAAAAGCACCAGTGAAAGGTGCAACAAGTGAAAAAGTCAGCAGCAAAGACAAAGGTAATTCATCACCCAGTTGCAGGTCAAAACTTCAATGATGGCTGACTAGCCCACAGTGCCGCTATTTATGACACTTTGCTCAGTCATGGCATGGCAGAGATTTGCCCACTGCATGGTGTACATCTGCGTTTGGATGATGTTCAGCAGTGCACTGACTCACACGCAGTCCCTTTAGCATGCAGACACAGGTCAAAAGGGTAATAATATTCCTTCTCCCTGGTGACAGGCACACAAGGTTCACAAAACATGAATTTCTGTGGCATGAGTAATTAGGGCTTGTGGAATAATACACATTTCCCCTGGAAAACAAGGATTCCCTTCAAGGGATGTCAGCAAAGTCAATGTAACATTGAGTTGACAGAAAATGATGAGGCACTGGGGAAAAATGTAGAAACCTGCTTCTTTCAGAATATCCTTCCAGTTGGGGTTTTTTTTCCCTTTCTTGAGAAGAGAGATGTCCCTATCGAAGAGAGGCAACAATTCTTCAAAGAGGCAGCAGAGTTACATGGACAGGCAAACTGAAAAAGCCTCCCTTACGACTTCCTAATTATAAGCAATGAAGGAATAAAATAAATTTTTAAAGTTGCCCTCTGCCACTCTGTTTGAAGATATCCAATTATTTTTTCCATATCACACACCTGATAGTGTTCACACAAGAACAGTCCCTCCCCCAACACCCCAGGATGTTAGAACAATCCTAAAGAATTCACATTAAGTTGCAGGCTATGCACAGTGTGTGTCTTCAGTAACAAGTGATTTTGCATACATTTGGGATCACAAAGAGCTAAATCAATATTAGGACAAAGATGAGGATAACACCTTTGTAGCAGACCATCATTGCATTTGGTCTGCTAGAAACTGGAGCACATATTATCAGTGCAAGACTTACACTAATAATTAAAATGTCTTCTTTAAGTTTTCAAAATTATCCTTCATAGTTTGGCTACAACCTCAAACTCCAACATTTGCATTCTGAATCCACATGTTCCGTTGGTGCCCCCAGTGCCGAGCATCAATGGTTTCAAACTGTGGCAAAACAAGCGAGCTCACTGGGACTGCTCCCCATTTTATTTCTCATGTCACTATTCATTAAAAACCCACCAGGCAAATACCTGGGGGATTGGCATTTCTTCTTATTTGGTAGGAATACCAGGACAAACAAAATATTTTGTACTCTCTTTTGCTCATATTCCTCATCAGACCGTAAGCTTTAAGTTACTGTGAAAGGAAATGGAAAACATGTCAGCTGCAACGAATCCTGCAAGAATTTCTCATTTTTTAGAGAAATAATTGCCAATTGGGCATATGCAAAGCCTAAGAGACAACACTCCAGGAAGACAGGAAGACCCACATGCTGCTTTGGAAGTTGCAGTCTGGTTATGCTGCAGTATGTGGGAACTCACACTCAACAATCTATTTCCCTTCACTTATGTAACAGGCACAGAAATAAGCATTTGTATGATAGGGATGTTGGGAGAATAAATAAGCCATAGCTCTGCAATCTGAAGCCAATTTCTCTTCAATAGGAGAACTTAATTTTGTACCTGATGCTGGAAATTAAGCCTCTAAATTACATATGAAAACAGTATATGTTCATATTTTTAGAACATTTAGTGTGTGTTCAAAATTCATTTTAATAGGTAATTTTGAAAGCTTAGAAGCTGTGAACAATATTTTGCAGAAATTCAGCATTGAAACATCAATAGGTTTTTATCCCTAATGAGAGTAACAACAGCAAAAAACAATTTTTACAAATCTTCTGTAGAACTAAGGCTCGACAAACTCCTAAGCAAAATTTATATTAGTAGAAATTAAGTTCCTAAATTATCAATTGTCATACATACTTTGTAAATATAACCAGTTTTTGTGGCTCATACTATCAGCTCCACTCTGCCTTCCCTCATTCCAGCCCCAAGAATTTTGGATTCCTTCTACACACCAGCATAGATGAAGGGAACATTGGAATAGATAGGATGCCCTCCTGAGAAATGAAAACTGGATTAAACTATTGTAGAATAAAGCAAGTATTGAATGCTGTCCACCACAAAGAGCTGTGGAAAGAGTGTCTTTGTTTTCTCCTCCTTTTCCCACTGCCTATGTGATTGAATCAGAGCAGCCGTGATCCCTGTGCTTTGTGCAGGACCCAGCGTGCCTGGCAGAGCATTCCAGGTGTGATCTGAAAGCAGAATTTAGATATCAAAGTCCTCTTCTGGATCTTGGTCTAAGCATGCAAGTGGAACAGACCCATGACACCAAGGACTATACTAAGCTTTTTAGCACATACATTTTCGGCTGTGTAAGCGAACAGTGAACTAAATCCACACAATGTACCCATGAGGTATGGTGAAGTAATGAGAAACATCTGCCCACAGCATAGAGCATGTTACAAAATACGGTATGCCTTGTGGTAAGTGAGGAAATGCCTGAACAGAGGCACATTCTTAAAATCTGCAAATCTTTGCCTACAGCACAAAATTCTCATTCAAGCACAAATGCAAATACAGTGGCTTCTGTTGTCTTTTTTCACTTCCCAACTCTCATTCCCTAAGCTATTCTATAAGTAAATTTTTCCAGTTTTGCTTCTTTGCAAATCATCACATATTCCAACCTATCTAAACATGAACAGTCACCAATACCAGTTTTGTCTGAAACAGTGAGGTAGAAAAGCAACAAACTTTAGAAGTTCCTGTGACAACAGCTGTTTTCCATGCACCATTGAGGCAAACAGCCTTAAAACACAGAGCATGTAGAATGGTGTACCTGGTTTATTTCCAGCATTGCTTTGTCCTGAAGTAATTTTCTTATCTTGTGTTTCAGAACCTTCAGTTGCTAAAATAAGGAAGAAAAGAAGATATCAATTAACTATTTTACTTGGTAATAGGTCACTCACCTTATTACATTGAAATTTAAATATTGCTGGATTCCCTTTAAAATCAGACTGTTCCAAGATTTCACCTTAATGCCATTCTACATAATTTTGCATAGAAGAAGGCTACACAGAAAGCATTTAAGCCACAATACAAGTTCCCAATTCAAGCTGAGGAAAGAGCCATGAGAAGATTTCATTTTAACAATGTGTTTTAATAAGACTTATAAGATGACTTGCAGATCCCAGGTTTCTAAAGGTATGGTACAAGATACTGGTAAAAACTTCTTTACAAATTGCACATCCATAATGCAGGACTGAAGAGAGGACTATTAATTATCTGAATGAAATCTAACTGAGGAGATATTCCCATTATTTGAAACAGACTTTTGATCGGGCCCTATCAGCCTAGAACAAGATCTAATTCTGGAGCTCTGAATGTCCTTTCAACAACCCTTTATAAAGAAAAAAAACCCCAGAAGATTCATTACTATTATTACAATCAAAACCATATCCTTAGCTGAGCATCTATCTGTAACTGAAAAACCAGCCGAGAAATTAGATGCCATGATTTTTTCATCTTACTACTCATCTTTGTATCCAGCAGTTCCACTATAGGAGTGTTGGAGTCCAGAACACACCAATCTGGGAATAGCCTAAAGGCAGACTGTAAGAATTCTAAGAAGCCTTCCAAAAACAGCTTGAAAGTATTTGCAAGCAAGGATAAAAAGACAGTTATAAATAAAGTTTAGGGGATGAAAGACACTAATTTATTTGAACAAAAATATTACTAGAAATGAAAGTTGGAAAAAAAACCCTGATTACTCCGGATTTAACAGCTAAACAGGCATTACTGTATTAGATCCACTTTAGAAAACATAATTAAAACAAATTTTCCTCAGAAGTCTCCAATTCATGCAATGCAATTCATAACATGCAATTTCTTATGCATGTCAGCTTTAACAATACACACTCAGCACTTAGTACCTCAGTGAGTTCATTCCCATCATGGCCTCATGACCTTTGTTTCCTTGCTTACCTCCTTCCACAGGCATGTTTCACGATTAACACAGAGGGTAAAAGGTAGCAGGAAGAACCTTCATGTTACATGTACTGTACCTTTTTTGCAGGGGGAAGGTGGATGAGGGAAATAGAAAAATACTGTTATCAAATGTTTCATTTTCAACAGCAACGTTTTGCCAAGAACAATGTTCAAAAAATCAGTCTCACCAAAAAAATGTGTGAAAACTTAATTGTGCAAGACTCTTCTTGATGCCTGTATTAAGTCTCTTGCAGTCAATGCAAATAATCGCTGTTCAACTTAACAAATACTGATTCCAAATGACAGTAAGAACGGTAGCACCTTAAAGGCAGCCCAACACAAGATTTTAGTATTTGCCATTTTAAAGGCCTCATATAAAAGATTAGTGTGACCTATGGGTAGATGGACTGATTTTTGGCAAGATAATTGGAGCACCACTGAACTCTTGCACCACCAGGCTTGAAAGTATCTACCTTTATGAAAATCCATACCTGGTGCTGGAACAAGTCCAGAGAAAGCCAAGAGAGTTGGTGCAGTGTCCAGAACACAAGTGCTATGCGGAGCAGGGGAGGGAGCTGGAGGTGTTTAACTTGGAGAAAGGGAGGCTCAGGGGGAATCACAGCACTCTCCATAACTGCCTGAAAGGAGCTTGTATCCAGGTGGAGGTCAGCTGCTTCTCACAGAACAAGAAGAAACACCACAAGGACGAAACGGCCTCAAGTTGCACAAGGGAAGTTTTAGACTGGATATTAGGAAACAATTCTTCCCAAAAGAGTAGTCAGGCATTGGAACAGGCTGCCCAGGGAAGTGGTGGAATCACTATCTCTGGAAGTGTTCAAAAACTTGGGGATGTGGCACCCAGGGCTATGGTTTACTGGTGAACATGGCAGCGTTAGTTTAACAGTCGGATATCATTTTAGAGGTCTTTTCCAACCTTAACATTTCTGTGATTCTAAACTCTCTATATCTTATCTCCTGCTCAAAGTTAAGGTACTAGTAAAATAAGCTTTTCTCCTGCATGAATCAACTATTTAGAACATTCCCAGAAAAAGTCCCTCTAGTTACATCACAATTCCCTTCAGCCTGGCCTAGGGCATTATATAGAAGAAGAAACTGTCATAAAATAGTAAAAATACTGTTTCTAAGAGCTAGTGAGTACACTGATGTTCTAATAGTGTCAGCACAAATTTCTTTGCATCTTTCATACTGAGTATGTGCGTTATTTGCTTCAAACATTGCACAACGGGATTATGCAACACTCCATTAACTTCAAAACTGTGGTTTAAATGACAGCCAGAAAATACACTTGCAAAAAAGCCTAGGTACACAAAGTAATACTTTTTTCCCCATATCTCCTTGTCTAACATTTCCTTGGAATATTTTTTGACATGGTTTGAATACACATTCATATGACCACTCATATGACAAGTGATGAAAAGAACAGATGGCACACCATGAATTTTAACGATGCTGGATATCAAATAAGAATTGGCACAAGTATTTAGCAACCAGTGTAGGTGTGCTCCCACATAAAATACCTCTTGCTCTAGGATACAAACAGATTAATCAGACAACTAAACATCTAAAATCCACACCTAAATATTGACAACACCAGTTTCTATACCTGACAAATGCCAGAAGAGATATCATTTTACTACCTAATATTTGCTCTGCTGTTTATCTTGAACCACTAGCTTTACATAAGGGAATAAAAGCTGCATAAAGAAGAGTTACAGATGGATAATTTTCTGTGAAGCACAGCTGTCTCTCTCAGCTCTGCCATATTACTATATGGCACAGCACCAAACAGAAAGCTGTACCTCAGCTTCTCTGTGTGGAAAGAGGGGAAAAATAGTGGCAGGAGAAAGGCAAGAAAAGAGATATGTATTTCTGAATAATATGCATTTGTAAATGCTGAGCTTTCAAGTAACACCAGTTGCAGCACAGAATTCAACATATATACCAGGGGCAGAGCTGAAAGAGATCCATAAGGATGACAAGTGCTAGGGAAGACCTCTTCAGGCTCAGCTTTTAGCTTTGCTTTGAACCAAGACAAGTACAAAGCTGGCAGATTGCTGCTAAAAGAACAGTTTTGTAATGGAAATGAAATCTATTTAGAAATCTCTGATCAGTTTCAATATATCTATGTGTTCCCAATCAGACAGGTTGAATCAATACTTCTATTGATTACCAGGATAAGTACAAGCTCTAGAAGGACTGACAAGCAATTTCATAGGATGTCAGCTCACCCCATGTCTCATACGGCCATTATAATTACTGTAAATTCCTAGAGCAGTTGATAATCTCTGTACCAAATACCAGTACCAAAGTTTATTTCCCAAAATGGAAAAAAAAAAACACTTTATGATAGCCAGAACTACTTTGAAAGAGCTGTTCCATGATCAGCATCTGTCAGATAAAAATGCCTTTAATAACCTTACAGTCTAAGGTGTTCCTCTTGAACTAACAAAACCAGTTATCTCCAGCTTGTCCACAGGAGGCCTGTGTGAGCAGAAGTAGGAACTGTTAGCAGTGGGAAGCAAAACAAGTACAAAGAGAAAGTTTATATTAAAAATATTCAAAGTCAAGGAAAAGGCTCGTAAAATACTGAGAAAGGAGGAAAACTGTAAGCTTTTAGTGCTTCTTTACATGTCAGGTAAGAAATATGGTCACAGAAATCTGGCCTGGAAGACAAGGCAAAATAGTCAAGGGGAATAGAATTCAAGAGAATTAGAACCTCTGGGAGGATGTGCTGGAAAGCAGAAAGAACATTCACCCAGACCCTGGAAAAAACACTGAATGTCAAACATTGAGAGGCAAAGCATCACACTGGCATTTTGACAGGCTTTTTTAAAAACACAAGAGCTGTGCAGAAACTTGTTTTTCAGACTGGCACATCATGAACATGTTTGCATGGTGTGAACCAGCTATTCCCAGTGAGGTGAATGGCAAACCAAAGGCCCCACAGCAAGGCTGAGGAGCTGGAAAGAAGATGCTTAAGCTCTGTTCCATGGAAGAAGGGAATCAGCCTCAGAAGACAGAGGCAGTTCTATTTCCAGAAGGTCTCTACCCCCAGGAGTGTAAGCCTCAAGAGATTAAATGCAGTGTGAAGGGGCACTTGGGGACCACAAGCAAGAAGTGCTGCTGAGACCTGTGTCAAGGTCAGAGTGCGCACAGCAGCCCGCACCAGAACTGCATCCTAGCATGGGTCTGGAAAGAGGAGCTGCACAAGGGCTGCACAGCTGTGGATGAGAACACAAGCACAGGAGAGCCCCAGGCCTGCAGACAGCCATGACAGTGCAGGTACACCTCTGTACAGGGTGCTCTGAGCACCAAGGGGGAAAGACCACCCTCCAGTTTCCTGTTCTATTTCTACAAGCGAGAGAGAAGTTACTGAGAAGCAGCCATGAGAAAAAAAGAAACAGCTAAATCAGAGGAGGAGGGATTACAGGGAAAAAAGAAGACAATCTAGCTATTCTTTACCTGTCACTTGTCATCTAATCCCCCTGGTATGACTGAACAGCTACTTTTTTTAGCTGTCAGAGTGTGCCAGGGGTGTGTGAGATAGGGAAGGCTTCAGAAATGACAGCTGGAACAAACTCATACCTCAGTAAAAAAGTGCTTCCAATACATAGCACAGGAAATTCAGCATTAAACTGGGAAACTTAAAACAGAGCTAACTGGGAACTGATATATTCTTTACTCCTTAGCACCTAATCCTGCTACCTCCAACTACTTCCTTATGAACACTGCTCAAAAAAAAAAATCTGAATAAAACTCCCACTCTTAAATTCACTTGCTTATTTATGTAGCATGTCACACCTGACATGCACAATGTAAAAAATGCATAGTTTGAATTACCCAGAACTAAGCAGAGAACAGAGTATTCTAAGTTTGTATAAGTAATAATAAAGAATTGGTGCTAGTCTAGACAGTTTTGTCTAGACACTGGGAACAGTGGCTAGCTAGCATGTCAGTCAAGTCAGAGGTATTGCTGTAGTAGGTAGAGTGTGCTGAAAGTGCAGACATAGGTCAGAGCTGACAGAATTTATTAGAACTTATTATTTATTAATTCAGAAACACATTAAGACCAAAATCCTGAGTAGCTGGCTCAGAATAAACATCTGACCATTCAGCAACTAGCTGTTCTGTTCTAAGGCAACATCACTGAACTTTAAGACTAAAGAGTTTCTTTATAACAAAACTGGGTTGTTTATTGTACAAGCAAATTCCTGTGAACCATGATCCAGGGGCTGACTACATGGGAAAGCAGAGTTCAACACAAATTAAAGCTTTTCCACTACTTGTGACTTTTGCCTCTTCTTACATCCATAGTTTATGAATAAGACATGCAAAAACTACTCTCCATATTTACAGTAAAAATATATTTTGCAAGTCTTTAGAATTTCACATTCCTTGTGTTATCAATAGTATCTATATATATTTAGACAAACAATATACTACATAATATTTTAATGCAATTTATTGTTTTAGAGTTAAGTAATGTGCTCATTCCATACTTGCACCCCATGCTTATTTCTTACTTGTATTTTAAAATTGTAAGCTTGGGAACAAAGGACAGCAATCTTTCCAAAGATAAATAGGTCTCAAAGCTCTATGGCTGGCCAAAAATTACCAAGATGCATGCAGTACAGCTGATAGATAAAAAGGTAAAAAAAAAAAACCAAGCATCTGGATGTTTAATATTAAAATCTTTAGAGTAAGTCAGGACAAAATTGTGATCCGCTCTCTTCTTTAGAGTTGTTGGAGAGGATATGTTGTAAAGAATCCCATTTAAAAACTCACTTGTTAGATGCTAGTTTTCAAAATCCACTTGTCAATACTGACTCTGAAATTTCCCCTCAAGAAGAGAGTGGGGTGAGTGTTGGCCTGGAAACCTGTTCCAGCACAGCTGGAGACAATATTTTCCAGCGCTTCTGCACTGTACTGAACATTGGACAGACCAAATTTCTTATGCTGCTGCTTCTACCATCTGTGTCTGAGCTGAACGCTAAGTCAATGCTTACTCCTTGCTGTCACAGCATAAGCACACTGGAGCCCTAATCTTGTTCAGGGCCTGTTACACTTTTCATAAGATTATTATAAAACAGTACCTTGAGTGAACAGAAATCGCACTGCCACCAGCACCGGCTTTGCTTCTGTAAACCCCTATGCACGCAAACATAACCATTACCAAAGTCAAACCCTTCAAAACAAGAAAGGAGAGAAATTCTCACCTTAAATTAACACTTGCTACAATGTGACCCTGCTGAGAGGCTTGAAAATGGATTGGAGACCCAAATGCAACAGCTGGTACACAAAACCAAACCATCTCCTCTCATCACCAAAATCCATTTGTACAAATGGCACAGAAGAGCTGTGTTTAAGACATTTACTCTGACACTTAAACCATGCAGGAGCCCAGAAACTAAGCATTGGCATTTTATCAGTATAAAATGCTGATTCTCCCCTTCTGCAAAAACTTAAAACTTCCCTTCAGTACAGGAAGTAATAAATGGTACCTTGTGTGTTGCTGCTGGCTTCCAAAGTGCAAGCAGCCTGAGAGCAGTCAGCTCCTATCCACAGACCATTCTGAAGCAACCTTCATCCTTTAAAGCCCTTGCTGCAGAGCCGTTCCTGTGTAGCAGATATGCTGCCCTGGTAGTTGGCAGATGCTCCCTGAGCAGTAGCTGAGGACAGGAACAAAAAGGCACACTAAGAAACCTTTGCTAACACTTACTATGGACAAGGAGCTTCCTGGCCCTTCTGGGAAGGTTCAGTGACCAGTTAAAGAGTCAGGCTCAGAGCAGCACTGGAGGTGAGCTCAGATCCTACTATTTTTTTAGAGAAACAGGATGGGAAACAAGGGAAATATCTCTGGAGATTGGAGGACTGTAGCACTTAGCAATAGGTTGCAGGAGGGACAAGGAGAGCACAGCATCAGCACGCTTTTTGCAGAAGCTTGCTCACAAGACATGTAAGCTTTCTAGGCAATGGGGAAACCAAGCCACTGATGGTGCACTGACTGCCCTTCTTTCAGGTTTATCCTTTGGGGAAGGGCATACAAATAGGAATAGAACTGAAGCATCAGCTTGGAAACTTTACACATGTACTGTCCACATTCTATTCCACTCAAAAATCCCTAAGCCCTCTAGAATGCACTGAACACCAGGCTCAAAAGAGACACTAGAAAGATTTCTCTAACAGAGCTACCATTTCAGAAAAAAATAGAAACACATCAAAAACAACTCTTTCAGGCTTCTTAATTTAAATTCTTCAGAAAACTCTTGGCAAGATGGGTAGGGCTATACCATCAAAATCTTTTTGTAACAAATTTTTGTTCTAATTAACAGCACTGATCTTGAAAATTATTTCAGGAGATTTTCATGGTTTTGCCAACTACTATAGCAGTGAGGCAGAAAGAACTGCAAGAATTCTGCAGAAGTCTTGGATCTAATGCACTCCAGCGTCTTAAAACTAAAATCTAGATTTCTGTTTTTAAACAACAGAGACATGTACCTAATTTTGGTTAGATGTCAATACTCAGATTCTCTTGTTAAGGGAAGTAGGTTGAAGTGATTTCTAAAGGAACTAAGGTGAAGCAAGAGTACTTCCAGACTATAGACTGGTTTGCTATTTTTAACACAGGTAATACAAGTCTTCACAACTTCAGATAAAAACTTTTTGAAATTTCCATCATTAGCAAATGGAAAATGCCTGTTTTTCTACAGTCTAAACAGCAGTACTTAAAAAGTACATTTGCAAGTTGGAGGTTTGAGTCAGAAAAGTGACAGAATACCTGTTTCGTTTCTATTCACTGAAACATGAAAGCAAAGTTCATGCCTTATTTAAACATACCTATTAATTAAGTTTATATTAAAGTATTTTCAATTCTTAAAAGCTCAATGCTTTAGTAATCTTTTTGTACTTCCAACAGTGTGGAACTTACCAGTCTGGTTTGCAAATATAAATAAATTATATGACACCAAGCTGCAGTGACCGTCTCAGTTCTTCTTGCTCTGGCACTTATCATAGAAGTCTACCATTAGAGTTGCCAAACAAAGCACTGTTACCAATGTTCCTCATCTCTAAAGTCCTGGCTGAGCAAAGCAGAGTGAAAATTGACCAGCATTAGTGTTTACTACTCATGGAATGGCATAAAAGTTGCCATTGTTTTCATCATATAGACTAGAGAGATAAACACAGCTATTTAGCACTCAACTGTAAAACATTAAAGCCAGAAGCATAAATACATTTATTTAGAAACAATCCACAGACATAAATCTGGATGGTGCAACTGGCTATAGGCAAAGTGTCAGCTTTCTTTTTTTTTTAAAAGATTAAACATGCATAACTGCTCCATTGGGAGATGCGTATTTATAAAATATTACTTTTGGCTGACTATGTCCGCTTTAAAAAGCACTGTATCCTAAAATATTAAATAATGTAGAAGATACCAAACCAAATGCCTTTGTAGGGAGAGTTATAATCTTTTAAGGATGATAAAAGAAACACAGTGTCTGTAACAGCATTTTTAAAAAAGTTGACACTCATACCCTCTGGATAATAATATTTCATTATCTCACTGCAATATAAAACAAGGATATTAACATGAAAGGATCCCAGGAAAAAAGGTTTTCTGCTGAAAAAGCCTGTGCTATGAAGCCAGTTCTGCAGCTGACCAGAAGGCTAGCAAGCTCACCCAAACACAGATGAGACACATAAATGGAAGATTTTTAATTACACATCACCAAAATGAAAGCTGAAACGCCACTGCCTGGGGGCATGCAGGACAACCTCAGTTCCAGACAGCCAGCAATTTGTGCTGTGCAGCCTGTCTTAGGGCATGAGCTCTCTGAACACCAAAAGCAGGCAATGTGCAAGATGCAGTGATTTATTTGTGAGACTATTACACAAGGGCAAACACCTTCAGCCAAGGTGCAAGAGTACCAGCTGCTTCTCCTCCTCCTATTTCTCACTGCTGCAAGCAGCATTTGCTACCAGGATGTCAGAGAGATTCCCATACCCAGGATCAGTGTCAGTGTATTGCTGCAGTAGCTGTACATGGAAGGTCACCTCAGAGATTATGAAATGAAGCACCTGTACAATTTTATAGAAGAAAAACTCTTCTGGACTTCAACCAGAGATCATTCTCCAAACTATGAGGTAATTCCTGTGAGTACTTCCAAGTCACAATGAAGCTTACACCTACTGCTGAGAAATGGAGAATTAGGCACAGACCAGCCTGCTTTCTATATTCGCACCAATTCCAAGGTGAGATTGCTTGAACTGCAGAAAGCAACTTGAGTATCCCATTATTTGATATCCTCGCTCAGAGGGCACAATGATCAAAGCATATGGCAGCCTGTGAGTATTAGTGAGATAGCAACTGCAGTAAAGTGAGCGTGGGCATGGAGAAAAGGGGAAAATGGATACTTTGCTATACATTGCTCCATTAAGCAATTTGATCTTGAGAAATAGTAATTTTTGAAAACAATGCAATCTCTTTGGTCTCAAAGACAAGAGGACTAATCACTTCTCCCCACCAAAGTAAAATAAAATGAAACATTCTTTTGATGCAAAACATATTTTTAATTTAAATGAGTGTGCTGCAAAACGAACAATATCTATTGATTAATTTAGGATACTCCGGCCAACATAGAGCTTTTCAGACAACATAGTGCTTTCTTCTTGCCACCCCACTGACATATAAAGTCACAACATCCCTGCTGAACTCAGTGCATACCCATGCTTTCCTCTATGCTTTCAACTCTTCTGACTTAGCTCCATGTGCACTGAAGTTCATAGTTACCATCCCAGTGACTTCACAGAGTAGGCCCATAACAGTGGTTCCTCTGCCACTACAGAATCACAGGATGAATCATAGAATGGTTTGGGTTGGAAGGGACCTTAAAGATCATCTAGTTCCAAACCCCCCTACTAAGGACAGGAACACCGTCCACCAGCGATCAGGTTGCTCAAAGCCCCATCCAACCTGGCCTTGGACACTTCCAACAATGGGGCATCCACAACTTCCTGGGCCACCTGTTCCAGTGCTTTACCATCCTCATGGTGAAGAATTCCTTCATACATGGCAGCATACTGATCATTAAAAAGCAAGGCACTACTCTTTTTCTGTGTCACAGTAATTAATTCCTATCTACAGCAACCAAGTGTTTCTGTTGCCCTGTGGGACATCCCCACACACGCACAGCATTTTCAGATGCAATCTCAGTGTGCCCTTTGTAAGAACAAACGTGTTATCTTCATCGACATCTGAATGCTGTGCCTTGCCCTTGCCAGGTGAGGTTTAGACCAAGAAAACAAATGAGGTTTTAGAACTGCATTTTTCCACAGGGAGGGAATTCAGATTTTTGCTTTAATAATGTCTCTCTGCTGCGTGTGCAGCTGCAGGCACACTCTAAAACTAGGGCACTTAAGCATTTTACACACACAAACACAAGTGCAGCTGCAAGAGGCATAAGACACTTAACAAATGAAGTGATATGAACTTTTTAAGCATAAGAAAGTTCAAAAATAGAACTGTTCTCCTTCAAAGCCTTCTTTCTTTGGTTACTCTGCACTGCCACCTTACACAACTATACAAGTGAGACTACAACACAACTCTCCCAGTGCATTACTTTTAGAATACATTTAACATCCCCCTGACCTTCTGGGTACCTCCAATCACTTTCTTTCTACAGAGCTTCAGCCAACAGTACAGCATCTCTCACTGGATTCCAGGTTACTAGCCAGCCACACAAATTACAATTCCCTCACTACTCATCCCCATTAAAAGACATCTACAATAAAGCTTAAGAGAAATCCATTATCCAAGATTTCCCCTCCTCTGCTTTCAATTAAACTCAGAATCACTGTATCTCTGCTGAACTAAGTGAAGTCCTGGCCTTCATCCCATAATGGCTTTAAAGCATCTTCAGTTTCATCCTTTTGCGTCTAGGAAGAATCTTCTTCCTAGGAGTTGCAAGAGTAACTTTGTTCAATTACCTCATTCGGGAGAGAATAAATGAGCACTCATCACAATAAGACAAACAGGACAATTTCAACCCAGCCTATTGATTTAGTGGCTATTTTCCTCTTACAGTCAGCCATAATAGAAGTACATTTGCACAAACAGACAAGTAGTTTTAGACTACATGAAACATTGAAAGTGTTTCATGCCCATTGTGGTTTAGTTTCACAGGACAACTCCCAAGAAACTGCTCTGCACAAGCCCTGACAACTGCCTTTGGTGAGATCTTATCAAACCTTGCACCAGAGAATGAGTAAAAATAAAGATGCTCAAAACACAAGAAGAGAGGAGGGGCAGGGGGAAAGAAGTATTATTTAATGCTAACAGTCTAAGGCACTTAGTACTCCATGCAAAGGAACATGGGGTAAAATTTTATAGCTATAATTGGCTATAGAAGCTGCAGAGTTTTCCGAAAGAGTCAGATTCTAAATAAAATAATGAAGTAGCACAATCTTTTTTACTAAGAAAACGTTCATTGCCACATGGGTTTCATCTCCTGACTCAGCACCCTGAACTGAATGTGGGAGAACTGTGTCAACACCAGAGTCTGCCGCAGGAGCTTGACTTGGCTGAAAAGCCAAGTTAAGCATTACATTGAGACAGCTGCAATGGTCCTGGTACCTAATTATCTTCACACAACAACACTTTAGGCCACTTAGATGTATGCCTGGTACATTTGCTGGGATTTCTCTTCCAGACAGATAAATTCTAGACTACAAGTCAGTGGGATCAACACAAGCAACACAGGCAATCATTTCACTGCTGCAGGTTTTTTTTCTTGGGCAAAGCTCCCTGCAGCTCAAATTTTGCGGAGATGTTCAGTCTTCCTTCCAGCCTCAGGAAAATAAAACATGAATAATGCCAGCAAATTGCTACAGCAACAACCACTTCTCAACTTAAGACAGCAGGAAGATTCACAGAAGCTAGGCTTTGTTTATACAGCCTACTCTGTACAGACAATTATTTCCGAAACAGTTAGAACTACAAAGGCTCCATGCTGTTATTTAGCCGTTGAGCTCCTGGATGCACACGTTCAAGCCATTACTCTAATTCAGAATACTCTTGCCTGAGGAAAATAGGCAGTTTTCTGGTAGCTTGCCTCTGCCTCGCTGAAGGGATGCTGTAACTACTTAGAGCAAGTGCAACATTCCGTTTGCTGCTTCTTCTCCTGTTCTTTTTATATAAAAGATCTATGCTGTGACTGCCAGCCAAATAAAATGAGTATTTAGTGTGGCGCAAAATGCATGTACACAGAAACAGTGAAGCAAAAAGGAATGTTTCCTACCATGGCTGAGTAGGGAACAGAGCTGAAACACCGACTTAAGAAAATATATTTCTGTTGCATGACTTATCCTTAATCACTTCAATCACTGTCAAAAACAAAAGCTGTGCCAGGCCTACACTATCATATTTAAGGAGGCAAAAGACAAATATAGCTAATAGCAGCCAAGAGCTCACAAAGATTCTCAAGACACCATTTTCTAGAAAACTTGTGTTTCAAAGAAAACATCATAGAAAACTGGAAAAATTATTTTCAATTCAGGGAGCTGTTCTTTACTGCTGTCCAGCTGTCGGGAAATAGGGCTTCCTGAGGAGCTACGTACTGCTTGGCAGAAAGACAGCAGATTTTAATTGCTAATTACAACACTCCATGCACAGAACTGAGTCTGCACAATCAATCTTAATTCTTGAGCTCCATGTATTTAGAAAAATTATAATAAATGAGTATGTTTTTAGAAAGGCAAAGGTATATATTTCAATCGGAAGGTATTACATGCAATCTTTAAGTAACACCAACAGTCACTTTTAAAAAGTTTTTATTATAAATACATCAAATAGTTACTAGAGCTCTTTGGCCTTTGTGTTATAATAATAATTTACCACCAAAACCAAAGTATATTTTTTACCCAGGTCCTCTCTCGGATCTGAGGCTGAGTGTCACACCACTAAAAAGTACATCTTGTCTTTCTGCACTGCCACCCCACACTCTCCACACAAACCCACAGCCTGCAGAAGTCTTTTAAAAAAATCAAAACTTGTTTCTCTATAGGATCTCCACAGGTAGCTGATTTCTCTTAGACCACTCTACTGGCAGCACAAACATTTGTCCTAAGTCCAGTACAATAACAGCTCTTCATAGCTCATGAAAGCATGAAACATTCCAAGTCTATGAAGGTTCTCTTTTAGTTCCTTAAGCATTGGTGTCATTGGCTTTCCAAGCAATTGCTTGTTAGCTCTCTTGGTGATTGCATTGCTGGACTGCCATAAGTTCTTCGGCCTTTGGGGACATAAATTTCATTTTTTGCCCCTCTATAGTCTCCAGAGAAACCTTTTATCTCTGACTGATTCACTTTTATTTTAAGCATGTTCCACAATTTTAAAACCAGACTGAAAGGATTCAGCCATATTCAGGTTATAACAACCACTGAAAATTAAGTCTTCTGAAGAAAAACCACATGGGTGGTTGCTACTGAAAATAAATCAAACCCAACATTTCTTAGTCTGCTTTTTTTAACAGAAGTAAGAAAAATCTTTCCTTACCCCCTTCCACTGCTTTTAGTTCAATATATATATATATAGGTAGTCTGTATATCCAGCATATCAAATAGGGTGTTTAAAAAAAGTACTACTGTTGTATTTGATGGCTTAGTTACTTGGAGAAAATCCACCATGGTGCTCTTTGGACTGTGTCTAAGAGACAAAACACAGAATAAGCATGAAAGTTGTTGCCTTACTTTTCTGCTCTAATTTTTAATTGGTTTATAATGATGACATGACCGAATATGCAATGTAAAACATCTGACTAAGCACAGTAACATGCTGTAATCAAAATAAATCTATTTAACACCAAGTTTTAAGAATAAAAACCAAATATTATTTCAAACTAAAATTTATTATATTTCAAACTAAAACCCTCCAGTGTTCAGTATTTTGCTACAAAGCCCTGTCATTCTTAACACAAAGAATACAAATCTTTGCTTTTGGACTGTTTCTAGTAACTCAACTACAAACTCCCAGAAAATATTTGAAGTTTCCATTAAGCTGTATCATCACAACCTCAGGTATGCAGGGCTACTGAGATGGATCAAAGCCTGACTCCCTTCACAGTTATTTAGCCTTACTGATGAGAGGGCTATTAATTTCCAATAACACAATCACATGCGTAATTATTTGATAGTATGTCACATATGAGTTGTATTACACAAGTTGCAGGGTCAACTTTCCCACTGAAATTTCCTAACTTTTCAGTTCTTGAACTTGAAACCTTAAAATTTAACCAAAAGCTTGCATAATGCACTGACATATATCAGTCACCACAGTTTAAGAACATCTAAGCATTAAAAATAGGTAACTTTACATACCAGCAAGATTCCTTTCCACTAGATGCCCTCCTGTTCCTCTTATCCTATTGAACAACATCAGGTTCCTCAAAACCCCATCCAACCTGGCCTTGGACACTTCCAACAATGGGGCATCCACAACTTCCTGGGCCACCTGTTCCAGTGCTTTACCATCCTCATGGTGAAGAATGGCCCCTTTCCTCACCTTACATCCCCCCTCCATGCCTTCTCAACCTCCTTCTCTTGTTCCTGAAGCTGCTACACTGCAACAGTCTTCTCTTGCTGTTCTCCTTTTTACCCTTGCAGTTCTCTGAGCAGAGAGAATTGTTCTAACCCAAACACCTCCTCATGCCCACCTCTCCCCTAGAGGCATCATATCACTTTTCCTACAAACCTAAGCAGCAGGCATCTGGGTAGCATGGGAGAAAAACAAGCCTCTACACTTCTAGTTGGTGCACCTGGTGCCAAAGCTACCTGCAGAGACTGAGACTTTTTACCCCTGGCTGCTTCCCCTCAGACCCCAGAGCTCCAGAGAGGACCATGCTCAACTCATTCCATGGGGATCATGAATAATTGGAACACTGATTAACCCAAAGCATTTGAGAGGAAAGGCTGCTGCCTCAGTTCAGCCAAAAATCCTGGACAAAAATATAACACTCAGATGCTGAATGCATCCCTGACAGGCATGAGCTGTAACTTTTTATGTTGCTAATTTGAATAGATTCGCATAAGGTCAAGAGGAGGCGTAGCTCTAAAACCAAATTCATACTGTTCCCAGTTTCAAATATTTTCATTAAAGCATTGTGGCCTTAAGCCATCCCTTGAGACTGATACTAAGTTTGTTTTTTTTTTTCCAAATAGCAGAATTTCCCTATTTCTTTCCTATGTCTCATTCTCTAGAAATTGGTCCATTTGCTGAAGATGAAGAAAACAAAAAATAGGGAGAGAACCCGGCAAAAGAGAAATAAAGGCCAAACCATTTAAATCTATCAAAATTGTAGAGAGATTGAAACAAGACTCTTTAAATGGAAACGTTATGCAACCTTTATTATTTGCCATCTGCCTTTTAATATTCAAATTAAGCATGAGAACGATAAAATTCTCACTTTGGGTTATTTTATTATGCAAAACATCTTGATTTTACAACATCACTGAAACGCTTCATGGAATTACAGCTCTTTAATACAATGAAGTGGCCTCCTCTTTATCGTGGATTGAGAAAACAAAGAATTTAGACCTCCAAGCCACATACTTCACGACAACAGGCTAGCCTTCACAAACCTACTAACAAAGATGAAGGATTCCAAACGCTCTGATAGCAACGTATAAAATATTATTTCGTGAAAAGTCTTTAAATTTTAGCCCAGAAACAGTGAGGCCTTGTTAACAATAATGTATATAATGTTTTTAACATTAATCATATGTTTTATATATTTTATATATTTTATGTCCCTGCCTTTAAAGAGTTTTACAAGAAGTGCTAGACTAAACTATAGTGTACCTCTAGAGTTATTTTGTTTTATACCATGTTCTCGGTTCTGATTCTTTTGTTTGGTCAACCAAAAGAGAGAAAATGGACTGTCTCACTGGGGTGTTTATTGCAAGTGACTCAGTTAGTCAACCTATTGCTCTACAATGCACATAAAATATTCCACTTCAGCACAAAAAATGAAGCCTCACAAAAAGTTGTGCATTATATAAATAGTGAAAAAGGAGAAAATAGATGCTGCAATCACAGTATTGGACTCTATGCAGAAATGCATTGTTCAGCATATTATATATCTGAAAGCCCAGGCAGCCTGTGCTGGATGCCTGAGATAACAGGTCCACTAATTTCAGGCAGGCTGACCACGCCTCCCTTCTTTCCCTTGAACAGGTAAAATGGGGATGGAAAAGTGCTCAACACTGCTTCATCTTCAGGCAAGTCACTCAGGCACTGTCCTCCAGCTCTTCCCTTTGCTCACAGACACAGTGGTTGGGAGGCTGGTTGCCAGAGCCATTAAGTCTTCTAGTGTGCAACCACCGAACAGAACTGCCTCCATACCAACAATGCAATGGTTCCCACAAATTGCCTGCAGGATCCCCACACTCCCCTTCCTGGATAGACTAAATTATAACTATAAAACTTTGGTTTATATGGGAGACACAGACTGGGTTTTGTTGCACAAAACTTGGGACCACATAGATCAGTTACTGCTTGTATCAGGCTGGTACTAAGTGCTTCCTGGGCTCTCTGCATTGCACTGTGGAAATTATTTTTAGGATGCAAATGGACTTATCTAAAAGGCTATTCTTTAAGCCTTGGCCATGTGGATTGCCATTCCACAGGGAGACAGAACTCATCAAACCTGCTTAAATCTTTCATAAAAGTATTTTTGTTTGTTTTGAGTAGCTCACCACCAGTGAGGTTCCAGGCTACAAAATTATTAAAGCTCTATGGAATGTGACTAAAATAACATAATTCATGTCCACCTTACTGGTTTATCTTCATTCAACACAATGAATATTTCAAAGTCAATCACTTTGAAGCATGATGCTGCTGTGTAAGAGATCACCTTGCTTCACAGCCCCTTGATCAGCACAGCCAAGCAGAACATCGCTGACCAGGCTCTGAACAATTAGGACTCATATCACAACTATACAATAGAGGACACAATAACAAGATGCACTCTGTACCTGTTCACAACACCTTAAAACATTACTTCCAACAACTGGAGCGCCAACTAACTTATTTTCATTAATGCTTACCTATTGCTGTGCCAGTTTTGCAATTAAAACAAACAAAAACAAAATAAACTTGTCAGCACTTTTTACTTCCAACAAGCACTTCTCCTCCTTTTAATGGAAGATCAATGCCAAAAGCTGATGCAACTAGATGCAACACTCTGCAAAACTAAGGTTTGCCAGACAGCACTTTAAAGGTGCCCTCAACCTTTTCATCACCTACCAGTTCTTGTCTGTGAGCAGCAGGTCCAGCAGAGCATGAGTCCTAGTCAGTTCACTGATCACCTGCATCAAGAACCGTTTTGGAATGTGTTAAACTCATCTCCTGGTTTCTAGCACCCAGGTGCATTTCCCTTCCAGAAGAGTGTTTAAGAGACACCCATGAGTACTACAGCCTGAGGCTCTCTCCAGCTATCTAAAGGCAGCAGCACCACCATTTCTGCTGGTTTGTCACCTGCCCCAGGCCCAGCTCCAATCATTCAAACCATTCATTTATAGAGAGCACAATCCCTCCTCTTTTACACCCTGAGTCTAGCTCAGTTGGGAAGAACATGATGCTAAAAACACCAAGGTCGTGATTCTCTTTTCACCCAGTAAGGGCCTGAAATACCTCTTGTGGCTCTTCAGCTGACAAGTCCCATGCTATGCATGGCCTGACAACAAGCCTGGGGGTGGATTCTCTCACAGCTGAGTGTTTACTCTGCTGTCCATAGTCTGCTTTGCAGCACAGATCACAACAGATAAGTGGGAAAAATGGTATCATACCTTTTAAATAGCTTTGTTTGGGAATATGTTTGAAGGGGATCAAGAGCAGTTTTATTCTAAGGCCTAGAAAGCACAAAACTAGATTCTGAAAAAAAAATGAAGCAACAAATATACACAATCTTCCATCTAACAACACCATAAAGCTGAATATGATGTTTTTATGTTAAAAATAGACATGATCTTCAGAGAGGTCTTAGGAACAGAGTGATTGGGAACTGACTGCAGCCTTCAAAAGACAAATTATTATTCTTCTCAGTGTTCTTACACAATACAGACTATTTTGGATAGGAATTAGGCTGCCTGTAAAGCAATACAAAGCATCCTAACCACCGCATCTTTTCAATAGACTGATTTTTCTAACTATTTATCACGATAATCACTATTCTTTGCCAATTTTTTAACATTCACAGCTTTAAAAATCTGTCAGATTTTTGGACAGAACTTTCCTTGGCATTTCTACACCACCTTGAACAACAGCACCTGATTTGAGGCAGCACTGCATCCATGCCACTATGCAAAGCCAGAGAGAAAGAAAACTACCCTCTATTTTTAAAGTTCCAAAATTCACTAACAAAAAACTAATGCCAAACCCACACATTTTCAAACTACACAAATGAACAGTAATTAGTGTCACAGTGAACTGATACTCATACCTGCATAATTAGCAGTAGGCAGTCCTAGCTGTCATCTCCTCCTACCCTTCTGCAAATTAGGAGCAGTCTAAATTTAGCTATACAAGTTAAACCTCCTGCTATTGCTACATATAGACTGGGAATTATAAATTTGTATTAATTATAAGCAGTTATAAGTATGTATATACTTATATACATGTAAGAATGTGAGATAGTAGCAAGAAAATAGATTAATTTGCACCCTATATAGAGATTTTGTCTACATTTGACTTTCTTTTGATGACACTAACAGTCTCACAAAGCAATTACTGTTGATCCTGAGTTCAAAATCCTTTTCCTGAATTCTGATGACAAATAATGTGAAAAAATAATATGAATTATGAAGTTCCAGCTTTTATTATTTTCCAGTAAGCCAGGAAAAGATTATTTTTTATTTTGGTAGAAGACTAGACCTATGCAATTAGATTGTGCTAAACATGCAATTTGTTCTCACTTGCAGAATGTATATCACTTCATTCTTTCCCTCACAGCTGTGCTCTGTGTATACTGGAATGAAGTAGTGTGGTTTTAAAACCAAAACAATTATCATTCTACTTCAAAAGAACAGAAGTTCTATTGAAGAGGACAGAACACTTGTCAATTTCCTATTTGGAAGAAATTCAGATAACATGCTGAGTTACATGTAGCAGTGAATATGATTATTTGGGAAGATCATTCTGATAATATTGTAAATTTTTTTTTAAAAAGGGCTGTAAATTATCTTCCCCTTGGAAGAATTAATGTTATATTTAGATGACATGAATTTATCTGTGATGCTGTCAGATCTCCACTAGAACAATAATCTTCTATGGATGTTCCAAGGAAATCTCTTAAAGACATGCTAGTGAGTCATCTGGTCAGGAGCTAAAGAGCACTGACTGGCTTTGGAAACTGTTCTTCCTCAACATCTAATCTGGGATTAGATATTATAATGATTAAGAAGAGACTGTAAGCAACCTAGAAGGACACTGTACTCCAAGTGGTAAATGCATCACATGGTGCTACTGTGAGTTAGGCTGTACAATTTCAGTAGGGAGCTAAATGACGTATCTGCATATGTTAAAAACTTCTTTGCACAGTAGCAGTACTCAAAGCTCCCACCCTATAAGCGCTTCCTCCTATGAAATCTGCAACCCTTCCTTAAGACAAGAGACCATAATGCATAAATTTAAGCTCATTCAGGCTCTCCATCAGAGATTTGAACTGACAAATCCATCCCCAACTGCTACAGAACAAGGTTTACTCTAGGTTTGTATGACAAAATGGGAAAGTAAGGCAAGCTACAGGGACAAACAGAACAGAAAACAACTAAATTCCTCTGAGATAACTACAAATCAGAAGGAAACATACCAGTTGAGTGGAAAGAAAATGCCACTCCAATTCCAATACTATAACTCAGGAAGTCTTAAATACGTCCCAGATTTTCCAGTGGCTAATTGCTACTATAGGACAGGTCACCACTTCCCCCCCCCCCCCCCCCAGAAAAGCTCTCAACGCAAGTCTTATGAGAGCTTAGTTTCCTAAGCATATGAAACACTGGACAAATAATAAACTACACTGCTACCTGTATGCTTTTGTATTTATTCATAAAACTACTTTCAGAGGTATCCTATATTGTTTTTAATGGATACTTTGTGTGCCCAATGAGATCTGATGCTTACTATGTCCCACAGACATAGTAATGTCCCACAGCTATTAACAATTCCTACCACAAAACATTCTGAATACAAAGAAGTCCTCGAGATATTCCTTCTCTACCTCATGAAGCCCTTAATCCTTCCAGTGAAGATATGACAGCCCCTTCCCCTACACCTGAGCAGCCTAATGCAGCTCTTCCTGTTTAAGAGGTGGCCACCCAGCCAACTACATACAATTAATTCTCCACCACCAAAGGCAGCACACCACCTAAACTCACTGTAACAAACCAGATAGCCCACCATGTCATGCTCCACCCTGCCCTTAAAAGCAAATGCTGGAAAATACTTTGCATTTGTATTCCTCTTCTTCCTTTTGTCTAAATCATGCAAGTGACCTGAAATAATAAGCATGGGCTGATTAATTACTGCATGTGTTCCCTTCTGCAGAGCTGAAAGGTCAGTTGGGGTAAAAGCAAAGGGTGACATGATGAATAACACTAAACACTCCTGGTTTTAAGCAATGTTGTTCAATGAACCACACACAAATCAAGAAAGGGTTCTTTTCACTACATGCACTCAGGCTTAAATGGACCAGCTGAGAAATAGTTACTGAACTACTAGCTCTGAAAATGGAGAAAAAGCCTTATGTGGCCTCCCTCCCAAGGCTAAGCTCTTAATGGTGTATTAAATATGTAGACATCTTAGTGCAGATTTCTAAGGATTTCTCTATATTTACATAACAGTTGGCAGCTCTCTCATCTGTGGCTGGGTTTTTTTTTTGTTTGTTTGAGTTGATTTTTTTTCTTCATAAAACCATCTGCAAGAACGTACTTGTTTTAACAGCTTTGTTTGTGTAGAAGAGGTGTTCACAACTGCATTTTCTTTTACTAAGTGCCACAAACATCATTAGTACTCTTTTGGGTATGAGGACACAGATGTACCAAATATCAGCAACCATCCCAAAGTGCTTTAATTCGAGACTTCATTTTAGAGCTGATTTTAACACTTTCTCTGACACAACTTTGCTACATTATTGCTGTACTTGAGCGTTGAAACACAGGGAATCATAAAATGTATGATTTTCAGAAGCCCTTCACATTATACTGATTGAGGATTGAAGAGGAAATCCAGAGAGATCAGAGCAAGGCAACACTGGGTTAAATCAGAACATTTAAACACTTCAACAAACAAGAAATATTTAATTCTCCTACTCAAAAGTGGTCCTCTTGTTTTAACCATGAGGTAGAGAAAATTTACTGTGAAGAAGTTTCAGCAATCCCTAACAGTCCTCAAAGTCACAAGAGTTAACACTGAGTTCATTCCTAATTTTACCATCAATAATATCAGTCTTTCCACAGAGAAAAAGTAACTAGAGAGCAAGCAGGTGCTTTGAATCTAGCAAGATGATTATACAAATTAGTTTTTCGAGGTATATAATTATCAAATTCTTAAATCACTTACTTCAGAGACTGTAACAAGAGAAGGCATGCAGACAGGCTGAGCTACGTAGATTAAGCAATGAAAATGTTAATTAAGAAAGTTATAGAAGGGAGAGGAAACAATCCAGTTCCTCTGCATTAGCTTGTGGAGCTGTGGGCTCAGCTGCCACATGGTGAGGAAGACTTATAAAGCAAAACCAAGTGGAAAGTAGAGCTCAGGCTTGAGAAGGGGAAAAGAGAGGGTCAAATGTCTCATTGTTGTCTCCTGTCCTCACTCTTTACACATCCTTCTGCATGCCCAGGGGACAGAAGCAGCAGTCTAACAAAAAAAGGGGCAGGTGTTGATGCTAATACACACTCTATGCTACACCAACTCCCAAGGGGCTCTGTGGCCAGTGTGCCAGCCAGATTCAAGGCTGAAGCAGTGAAGAAAGACACTTCTAAATCTAATCTCTATTTTACAGGTGCTTCTCTTATTGCAAATGTACATATTTCACCAGGACTAGACTGAATATGTAAAATGATTTTTTCCAGGACAGATGAACAAGCTTCATAACATCACCCACTCCAGGCTGACAAACTAGTGCACAGAAGCCACTACATCATGCATAAGTTTGTATGCCCCTGGGAGTCTGGGAACACAGCTTCATTAAGCAAGAAGAGCTTACTATAACACTGCAAGGCTGCAAGGCTTGGGGGACTCACTAGGCCACTGTGAAAACTACAGCAAGTACAGAAAGAGCCTAAAGACTCACTGACTGCTTCAAGTATTGCAGCCTCCTTTACAGCTCATGTTTAGGTCTGCTGTAGTCCTGTGGAACCTTTGCTTCCATGTAGGCATTCAGGCTATTAAAGTGTGCATCATTAAGAGCTACCTTTGCATTTCATACAGCTGAGGGAAGGACTTGGCTATGATCTAATTAAACGAAGTCACTGGAGTGCCTCCTCCAAATCTGTCCTCCTAAGACTACCATACCCCTCCACTGTTGTACAAGTATAGATCAAAGCAGCAGAGATGTATTTATCATGGCACAAAACATGCTTTAGCACAAAACTACCATATTTTCCTCAGCCAAAAGCACACAAATAATCTGTCACTGCAACAGTAGCAAGTTATTTCACAATAAGCTAGTTTCTGAACTACTCATCTGGCAGACCCAGCAGCACTACTTCTTGTTCAGGACATTCCTAACAGATGTAACACATTCAAACCACCTACTCCCTGTCCCAATATCCCTCTTTATAAACTCTGCTTGCTCTGCAGTTTGAAGAAAGTCTAGCTAAAGCAGCATTAAGAAATTGAGAATAGGGGCTTATCAAGATGAAAAAAGCTCTCTCAGTAAAGTGAGTAGAGTAGGGAAAAAAAAAAAATCTGACTGTGCCCCATCACCAGCATTTTAAAGACTAAACCTAGCATGTGCCAACGGGCCTAACAGCAACCTGTCACTGATGTCCAGAGACACTCAGCTTCTTGAGTGACTGCGTCTACAAGATGAGCTCTCACCTCCTACATGCCTTCTTAAGAATCACCCACAGTTACCCTAAAATTTACCAGGAAGCAGAAACACTCCCAGAATACTAAGACATTTCCACATATGTATGGTCTTGCCAAGATGTCAAAGTTGCTCTTTTTCAAGCACTATTTGCCCGTATTAGAGAATAAACTACGAACACTAAAGCAGGCTTTGCAGTAAGAGCCTTAGAAAAAACAGATACAGTGAGCTACCAGCTTGAAGGACTTATTCAGCTTCCAGTAAAGAATCTCTCTGATATGTATTGAAAAATCTTCTATATTCTACCATACATTTTATCCTTCAGCCTGCTAGGAATGACCTACACTGAAAACTAGGGGAAGCATAAGGAAGGTCTGAATGTATCTCAAGACACCACATTAAAATTCTATGTCTGAAAACCAGGCTTCACTTCCCTACAGTTCAGGTCCTTCATTACCTACCAAACTTCATTAGCTACCAAACTGCTTAATATTTCTCTATCTGTTAATATTCACATCCTTGCAGCCCATTGAGTGCTGCAGTTGGTAGCAGAACTGATTGAGAAGGCAGGTGCAAATGCTTGAGCACTCGTGGAGAACTGATGCAGAGAACAAGCAGGGTGCACGTGTACTCCAGAGTTGTGGGTACTGCCCAGCTGAAGCCAAAACTTGGGCTGTACTCTCCCTGTCCCTGCTGAACACAATACACTATCTTGTGTGCAATTGATAAATAGATAGAACAGTCAGAACAGGGGATTGCATTTATTAAGTTTAAATACATTTTAGTGCAATTCCGATCTTAATTCAAGGAAAGGCTGCAACTTCTCTGTCCATTGGCTCAAATTAATCTCTGGTTAATTGTTGGAATGCACCAGGATAAAAAAATTAACTAGTAAGTGAATTAGCTGCAAAAACTTAAATGTGTGTTAACATTTTACCCTTCCATTCATTTGCCTCCTTTTACAATGAAAAGAGTGCAGGAAACAAGCACAACAAAGTAGTATGTGCTCCTTTCATTAATCACCAGCTATATTAAATGATTTCCAGTTATCTGGACAAGAACACCAATCTTTTGTCTTCATCTCTAGAAACACTACTGTAGTTCTATAGATTAAAAAAAAAGCAGCTGACCTTTTAAAAAAAGAAAATACATGCATGTTTTAGTTCTAGATAAAACTAATACCAACATCCTCCTCTTCACACCTCAGTCCTCTCCCCTAAAGTGTTCCTGGGTTATCCTGATATAGAGTTACAACAAAAAACTTCAGTTGAAATCCTGTCTTTAGTTAGGCATCCCAAGAATTTACAGGATTTGAAGTTAAAATATTTTAATTTCCTATTTTTCCTTTCTCACAGAAGGAAAGGTTGTGACGTTAGTTGACACCAACCTCCACATTCCAATATAGTCTGGAAAAGACAACAACTAAAAGAAATAAATCTAACAGCCAACTCTACATCCAAAGGGACTATACGGTTCCCCGCAGCCTTTTTTTTTTTTTTTTAACAGCACTGAAATTAGTTTTCACCTCCAAATTCAATGATTCATCCTTGTGTCATGACATTGGTTTCAGTACCAGGTAAAAACCCAAATCCTAGCATGGGATTTTAACTCACTGTAGCCATCTGTTTCAAGAGGATTATATGGATTTTTTTTTAAGTGCTAGACACATTAAAAATAGCAGTGAGCCATTTCAAATGCTTTTTCAGCTACCTTGTGTTAAAAATACCACTTAAGCTTGAAAGTCAAAGCTACAAGACCCTGTAAATTTGCTGTGTCTATTATGTCCATCATAGAACACCAAAACTAATATTACAGAAGTAGCAGTACAAGCATCAGCTATTTATTAGCATCTCCATTTTTATTATTCATGACTAAAGGAAGCATACAAAGTCCCTGTCTAAGTCTCAGCTATCCTCAGGCTTTCCTTTAATAGCATAATTATAATTTCAAATATGGCAGATCTTCAAACACTGCTTCATCTTTATTTTGACAACTTAGTGTTAAAGTTTTCAAAACCAGGAAGAGAAGACTTCCGAAGAACATTTGTTACCAAATGTGTAAGTCTCATTCTGCTTCATGCATTGACTGCACACTTTCAGAGAACAAACAGCATATGCATTTCAGGCAGGTGGATAAATGTCTTTTTCTAAGATGTTTTTTTGCTGGCCAATATGTGTCTTTCAAATCTTTTACTGCCTAGGGAAAAAAAAAAAAGGCATAGTAATTTTGTTTACTTTGATTCAGATAGCTGGAACTGATCTGCTTTCTGCCTGAGCTGTAGCTTGTTCTGCATATATGACAAAAAATTGCTTCTATCCTATGCCCCTACGAGGAGAAGCAAACATTCTATTCATACTCTGATCTATGGATTTTTTTTTCTTTTTATCCAAGAAACCTGTGAAATCTTCTTTGAAGGTAAAAAAAGAGACCAAATGGAAGAAGCATTATCATTTCTATTTGATCAAATAGGTTGTTCAGTTATTGTAGATGCATTATAGACTTGTCATCCTGGTAATATCATACCTCCCTAACCACAAGCAGGAAGAACGTAAGTGAAGCCATACTTCAATACATGACCCTAGTTTTGAAAAGTCAGGACAAACCTTTTATTTCATAGAAATGACACCTTTAGCCGTCCCTATTCAATGCCAACTTTCTGTTACTACAGATCGGCTTTCCAACCAGGCCAGAAGGGCAGGAAATCAACAGCTAAGGATGTGCATACAGAAAGGTGCCTGTGGATGTACAGGCTACTCCACATTCCCTACCCCTCCCACTTGCATCACTTTACATTACCTTGGCCTCTGCTTTTGTTTCCCATACAAACGATGGTCACTGGACACAGGTTTTAAGAAATGTAGCAGCTCTGACTTTGTAGCACTGCACACAGACATAGCAAGGACATCAAAACCCCTCACTTTGTGGTATTTTCTTATAATAAAGTACTGAAGAATTCTATATCAGCTCTTTATTCTTCTTTTCTACTAAAACAGCCTCAAAATATAGAAATTTCTTGTTTAATTTAGGAATTTTGTTATTATGCTGATTTTTAAAAATAGCTAAGTAAAAAATGGTATCAACCTAAGTTATAACGACCTAAAGGTTTACCTTGTTTCTTATGAATTCATTTAATCAAGATCTTATAACAAAATGCTGACTCCATTCACATCCTCCAATGACTTTTATTATATTAAGTATAAATTATTATTATATTATACTCCCATTTCTACTTTCCAGCATTATCTCATAGCTGCAGAATTCCACTGCTTTGGTAACCAATATTAAGTTTTCAGATTAATTCAATTTCCAAAGATTTTGGCAATGATATAACAGATTACAGCAACAGTTTCTCACATCTGAAGTTGCCAATTACTTCTGAAATTAAAGTGAGGTGGATGGTCTCAGTTTACTTTTACTGCTGTTCCCCCTCACAATTACTCCACAGCTCAGCATCCCCATTTTTCCCTTCCTTGAACTCTCCATTCCCAAGAGAAGAAGCCTGCAATCTAAGATCAGGAACAATAAAAAGGGATAAATTCTTACAACCATCAAGGAAAACAGTTAAGCATGAATGAACAGTAATAAGCAATCAGATAGTGCTAGCAACCCTTTATTTCCAGAAGCGCTAAGTTTAATTTGCCCCACTTAACTAATAAATTCAAAACCCCCCTGATTATTCATTGTCATAACTTCACAACCTTATTTGGAGATTAAAGAATGTCATACTTAATTCACTTTCAGAATAATACCAATATGATAGCCATGATTTAAGCAAATGAAAGTTGCAGACATCAAATTAGGTCACATTTACTAAGATCTCTGACTGTTCAGTGAGCACAAATGCATCTCGTGCTGGGGCTGTGCCCTCAGGAATGGTACCATAATGGGCAAGGGCTGACTGATCACTGCTGTGTGCTGAAGGCAGGCACCACAACATAAGGCAACATCAGGAGGTGCTGACTCCACTGCTTACAGCATCTATGGTGACTTCCACCCCTCCAGGTTAGCTCTAGAGCCTGACACCAATTGTAGGGAAAAAAAACCACTGCTGCAGCTGGCACCTCGGGTACAAAGGATGACGAAAAGGACCGTCTCTGTACAGGGACTGTGAGCCGTCATTCCATGAGGGGAAATAAGAGTCAGATGAAGGTGTTGCACATAGAAAGCACGATAGCATCCAGCTACTATTCACTATCAGGCTACTTCCAGGTATGTTAAGTAGCACTTAGAGCAAAGGAAATGAAGAGCAATTAAGTGATTACTTCAGAGCCAGTTCATAGTGAACAAAAAGGACACCCTTACAACGTAACCCAAAGTTTACAGAATAAACACAGCAGGAAAACTACCAAAAAGTCAAACAGACATGCTGAATGACAAAATGAGACAGCAAAAAGACCACCTTCACCAAAAAATGGTTTATTGTTTGTTTTAGGATATTTAAAAATATTTTTGCTGTGTTTATTCACCAGAAAATAACCTAAATGGAGGTAGAAGGGAAAACACAAAATAATACTCTTGCTTTCATGCTGTGCCTGTACGACGCTGAATAACTAAAGAGATTAAAAGTTACAAAATTCACCCTTTGGGGAGTAACTCTGGCAGTGCTTCCATACCACAGAACATCTTTTGCCAGTTGTCTGGCCTAGACTGGATGAAGGAAATGAAATATTCTGATATCAAAGTTGTCAGTACTTTTGGAATTGGAATGTTGCACTGCAGCTGCTTTAGCAACTGCAGGCCCTAGCTTATGTAAAAGACTTCATGAGAGACAAACAGGTCCCTTCCTGTATTGCAGATTTGGAGTTAAAACTAATTGGACTGAATGATGTTGTGAAAATAGATTACTGCACCATATACCAAGAGCATGGCTACTTACAACCAAGAAGTCAACTTTAATAAGTAATCTGGTGTTTTAGAAAATAATTAGCAATTAATTACTTAGATATTAACAACAGATCCTACAGAAAAAAACCGTCACTTTCATAATCTACCATGAAAAAAAGAAAATTAGAATATCAATGTATTAGGAGATTACTCTTCTGCAACCCCTTGCATCACATTAGACTGCTTACAGTTAATTGTGAAGTGAAAGTACAAAGGAAAACTACTACATGCATCCACAACTAGAAATAATGTTTTCCATTTACAAATTTTAATTGGAAAGCCATTTAAAAAGTCTTTTTCTGGAAACACAAAGAGCAAGGTGCTTACCTATTTCATCCATTATATCCAGTACAGAACACTCATTTGCACTGCAGAGGTCTACTGCGCATCCATAGCATAATCCATATCACCCTGTATGCATGGCTTCAATCTCCCAGCCTGCATTTAAAAAATTCAGGCTAGCAATTTTGCAAACCTGAAGTAGAAAGGAGGCGGTGTCACAGAAGATAAAGGTGAAGTTTCAGAAAGTGTGGAGAATGCATGCCATCAAGGTATCCTTTGGAGGTCAAAACTGACCCGCTTCCACCATGTCTGGCCCAATATCTGATCAAAATGGAGTTTGTCACTTCCACAGCATCATGAGATTATATTCAAGGACAGGGAGGGGGGAGAAGTCTGCGGAGCACTTCCCTGTGCTCTGCGTCAATAGATTTGTGCTTAGCCTCTGTTAAGCCGCTCAAGCCACCGGTTATTGGTGCTGGCAGCTGTCTACCACACTGCCCCACTTCCTATTGCAAAACACACTGCCTGGGAAGGAGGCCTTGGTCAGCCAGCTCCAACCTGCTCCCAAATAAAATGGAGAAGTCAGACAGTAGAATCTCCATGTTTGCCTTGAACAGCCCTTCAATTGTTCAAAACACATCCTCACCTCCCTTTTCAAACAGCTTAATGCAAAGATCAGTTACAGCAATATGAAAAACTCCAACAAGTATTTCAAGATCAAAAACTGAATTGAGAGGGGCCTTGCTTTTAAGAAGAATTTTTGCATGTGTACATAAGCAGATTGTTTACTTAGGCATTTCCAAGATTTTAGTATTAAATATATTATTTGGCATTTTAACATTTCTTGGACACCAGGTAATTCTTGATGTGTTTCTATTGCCTTGATAACAAACCAGCCTTTTCAACAATCATAATGCCATCATTAATGTCAACACTTTCCTCAATATGGCAAATATGGCAAAATAGTTACTAGCAAAATAATAGCAACTGCTCTACAACTTCCCTCATCCTCAAAAAGAAATGCTAATAGCATATTTAATCCAGATTTTAAGAAATACCTGTGCTCTAGGGCCACCTACTCTATGCCATGTTTAACTTCCCACTAAGAAATAACACACATCTATGTAGTATGACCAGAAATAATTCTCCTCTGCAATTCCCCCATTATATATTTTGTTACAAAACAATTAAAATCGGATTTGTCTCACCAACAAAATCATGGCATCGTTATACCTCCCATTTCAGTACCAACAGCTAATAAACATGCTCTACACTAACCATTTGCTAAGCCATAATAACTCCTAAGTACTAATGTGGCACAAGGGCTTCTCCCACCCACTGTGTGCTGGCCCATGCACAGGAGCTTAAAAAAGCACACAGCAGTCAAAGTCCTGTCCTGCAATGTGAAAAGCAGCCATGTGGCTGTGGTATAACCAGGGAGCCTGGGAGAGTGGGATTAAGCATGTGGTCCTGTCAGAGCCTTCCCACATACCCTCAGCAATGAAAGTGCCAGGAGCACTAACCAGCACTTAGCTTCTCACATCTACATCTTTACATGAAAACATTCCTATTCTCTGCTTTTATCATTCATTTATTCAAATTATTGGTTCTGATGTACTCTTCATCAGTCCTACAACTGAAAAAGGCTGAAACCAAATTTTGCTGAGGGACTGGCTACCCTGTCATTGAACTGTAACTAAGGCTGTAGAGCTGCTCCCATGAAACTCAACCTGACGGTTTTATCAAATAGTAAGGAAGTAGATTGCTAAACATAATGTAGTTTGAGTTGCAAACTCAAAATAGAGTGTAAATATTAATTACCTTAAATTAGGAATACTAAAGATTAATTATCATTAATTTTTTTACTTTTGTTCAGATGATGAGCAGGTAACTTGCTCTGCAAGAGGTCCCCTTGAGGTACAGCACATGAAGTATGGAAAGCACACAAATAAATCCAGAATCCAGTTCACTCAGAGCATCTCCAAAAACACCCCACTGATAGTGACTGCAAATCAGAATTAAAAACTGAGGGAGAGAACATGTTAAACTAACAACACCCCTCCGAGCAATGGCTCTAAAAGGAGTATTTGTGTATTCTGACACATTCATACACAGTTCAGATCACATGGCCTGAGGAGGTAAAAGCTATTCTATCACTGGCACGTAGGGTAAATTAACTTGCTAATTCACTTTCTAATGCACAGTTCACTGAGCATACAATTACATAAAAAAGGAGAATAAAAACTCATGCAGTCAAGCATATTAGATTTGTACAGGTTTCTCGTTATACGTTATATATTCTACATAGGGTTTTATAAAATTGTGATTAATACATATACATAAACAAAGCCACATCATTCACCTTTAAATCAAGTCGCATGCACAGCAGTGAGCATATGCCATCCCTCTCTAGCTCTGCCAGACAAAAGCTACATTGCCAAAAATAGCCACAGAGTGTGCTGGAGTAGCTGCAGAATGCCCTAGATACATTAGGGCCGTAAAGATTGAGCAGCACTAATGCAAGGAAAACTTAGGCACTAAGGTTCATAACAGGCCAAGGCTGAAAGAGAGAGGAAGATGAATTTCCATCCTTGAAGCTAATTTTTAATAGATGTTATTTTAGCTCAGTTTAAAAGGGAGACTTAAAGGCAGAAAGTTGAGAAATGCAGAGCCAGAGCACATGCATATATACACAAAACATTACAGAAAAAGAACGCATTAAAACCCTTGGTAGAGTTTTTCTATGAAAAAGCCAGCTAAAAGAAAAATTATATGCTTTTTTTATTTTAGGAGTATACAGAGAGTTGGCTTTACAAGAGCACTGTCCTGTGCTCTGATAGATGTTTCTCCTAATCAGTTTCTGAATTGTTTTTAGAACAGGATTTCTTCCTACTCCTCTTCTGAAAAGAATAGGAAAATTTAGCAGTTTTTTCCTAGATCATGTAAAATACTATAAACTGAAAGAGCTAAGCAAGTAAAGATCAGGGTGCTAAGTATTTAAGTCAGTTTCTATTGCACCAGGGCTGCTGGCAACAAGTAGGCCCCGTCTGTCTGTTTGCAGGGCTCACTGAGAGAGCTTTAAACTAGATTGGAAGGGGGGACAGGGACATAGGCTCAATAGAGACTGGGTGTGGGAAGGGGAGAACTATAGCAACCACACTAGTTAGGAAAAGGAGGTTAAAGAGAGAATACCTCAAGTCAGGACAAGCAGTCAAAGATGTAACCACAACACAGGATTATGGGGCATCTCTTTGTGCCAATATCCCCGTGGGGATGCAATCAAATAGTTCTGTAAGGTGCCTGTACACAGGGCACACATCTGGGGGACAAAGAGGAAGAACTGGAGATCTGTGTGCAGTCACAGGGCTTTGACCTCATCACAGTTTTGGAGATGTGATAGCGCCCGTGGGATAGGATTACTGGAATGTAACAACTGTCATTTAGCACAACCAAGTGTCATCAGAGTCATCTTCATAAACTTCAGCCATTTCATTTCAACAGATTTGGGATGCACTGACAAGTGTGTGTTTCTTAGTCAAATACTGAGAGTGACCAGAGTTAATTTCTGCAGTGGAGAGAGGAGAAATTCTGTCTTTCTAATGCTATCCTCCAAGTTACCTCTGAGGAAGAAAGCTCAGTCTGAGTGAAGAGATCATTGCCTATATCAACTGACTGAGACAAAATGGATTTCCCCAGATTAGCAGAAGATTGCCTGACACTGGCAGGCAAGGCTTCACCTTTAGGAGGCAGATCAGCAGTATAAAGACAAGAAGCATCTCCACATGTGTCCTGCCCCACTTACTGAGGGACTCTCCATGTGGGCCTTCTTAAATTGTCTGTGAACCCCTATCACTCTTCCTTTGTGTCTATAAATGTCTCTGTAATAAATTAGCCGATCAGTTATTTATCATACATGTACAGATGTATTCAATTTCTTTTTCCTATTCTTTACATGTTAAACCAAAAGTGGATATTTTAACTACTTGCTTTCTGGTAGAGGGGAAACAATCACAATTATGGGGCTGAACAGTCTCCTGGCAAGACATGCTTTCACTCTAGAGTCAATGTCCTCACAAAATTATTTTAGTACATTCATAGCAAAAACCTCTGAAAATCTGAACAAGCAGTCACTTCCTTCCCCCCCGGCAGTAATAACACAACCTAATTTTTTTTTTTTTTTTTTTTTGGTCTGTAAAGTCAATAGTCACTGTAGTATGAGAATAAGCAGAAGTCAGGTGTCCTTCACTGTTCTGTTGACTTTGCTCCTGACCCACTGTGTGAGCTCTGTCCTTCCAACTGCACACAGAAGGGCAATGCCCCCATACCCAAGAGCAAGCTAGTATTATGAACATCAAAAAGATCAGTTAAACAGAAGCATTGGTACTGAGAGCAGATCTTATGTTGAAAACACTCCCAAAACCCCAAAGAGCATTAGCTGAAAACAGCTGAGTGCATTGGCTTAAGATCAAGAACAACAATGTAAAGATCCCTTTTGAAAGTTCAGTCTCTTCCATGGCTGTCTTGAAAACAACCTGTGTAGGGCAAAGTATGGCCAGACAGGGGGGAACATGGCTGGCAGCTGACAGATACCACAAGTGTTCGGCAATTCCTATTCCAGGAAGGGAAGAGAAACACACCTCTCTCTTCGAGTCCTCATGAGCCATTTGCCAGGAGTAGGACCTGTAGGTGATCCAGGTAGTCTGAGCCAAGTCATTAGATGCTGAAAAAAGCCCTCTTTCTGCCCAACAATGTAATCCAAATACACAGAATATTTTTTTATTCTTAACTCATAATTGCACATTTGATCACACAGTTTTAGCAAAAAAAACTTTCTCCAACTATTTTGTAGGAGCCTTAGGATGCCAATTTAATTTCAAGTTTTTTTAACTGTAGTTTATGTCACTATACACATATGACTTCAGTTAGACCTATATCCACAGATTTTTTTTAATCAGCTATTTTGATTAATAATATGGTTATGAGGGAATTTACTTGAGGTTGAGATTTGCTTCCCTTGTACCAGCATCCTAGAAGAGGAGAGAACTTAAGAGTTATTCCACACATTTATGTACCTAAGCAATGATGTCTGATAAACTCTTCAGTAGGAGGTTGTCAGGAGAGTCATGGCTTCCACTGTTGAGCAAAAATAGACAAGTTTCAGTCACAAGAAGACAGCATTAAGCAGCAGTGCACGTAGGTTTCCTTAATAAGAAGGGAGAGGTAGAATCCAGAATCTTGAAGTGCCATAATTTGCAGCTACATAGCATTAAAGAAAGAAAAATATTTCTGTCTATTACCATCATTATGGAGCTCCTAGAAATGCAAGCTAAAGCAGCTGAAGTTAGTTTCACTAGGATGTTATTACTGGAAAGACATGGGAACTTCAGCTAACGGCTCCAGGATAGGCCATTTTCCTTAGGATGTGCACCACCTTTTCCCAAATGCTTCAGTGTAGTGTCAAAGTGCTATGCATGTAACTGCTGTACAGTATCCATGGGAAGCATGTACCCTTTAGAAACATTGTCTAGTCACTATTTAAATAAGCACATCTGTATCTAGATGCGACTACACACCTACATATCTTTTCTGTGAGAACTGCCAGGAATTGCACCTTGCTTGATGCGCTGGTGCACCTTTCCTCCCAGCTATGTCCTTTTCTCCTAGCAGACAAAATTCTGTGGAAAGAAGAGTCTCTTCGGCATATAGTTAAGCTGTATGCTTGGCAAGTCCTTGAAGGAACTGCTCTGGACCAAGGAATTTGGAGAACAGATTTAAAAGACGGACCCACACTATCAAACACAGCAATTACTGAACAGTGAATAGAGCCTGAACAACCATGCAGCAGTTAAGTATTTGATTCAGTAGCAGAGGAGGCAGCCGCATTACTCCCCAAAGTGTTATTTGAGGCAGTTCATAATAAGCTGCAGCCAAATCCTAGTCTTAAGGGGGCAGCCTTGTTAGCCGATATTAAAGTACTTGCAACAACAACAACAAAAAAAAAACAAACAACCCAAACAAAGAAAAAACAAAACAAGAAAACCCGAAACCAAACAACAACAACAAAGCCCCAACCAAAATAACAAACTGAAAAAGCCTCCAAACAGCCAATAACTTCTGGGACCAGCTCACTATTAAATAATGCAGGCTTCAGAGACCACATGTCAAATAATTGAGTGGACCACTTCACTTTTTTTGTGATAGTCTCTCTGAGGCACAGGCCAACTGTATCAGTACAGTTGCTTCTAGCTTTTGTGTTTGAAAATGCTGACTTTATACATCCTGGATGACATCCACAATCCACCATTTTAACACCTCTCTCTTTCTGACTCATGATGCATCGTTTGCAATAAAATAAATGCAGCAAAGTCGAATTCAGTGCCAGGTCCCCCCAGCATAAGTAGTGCAGCAAATTGATGGTATGTCTGCAAAACAATCTAGACATTCACTGCCAATAGCATAAGAACAAACCCAAGAAATCTGGACCCAGTCCAGCATAGCTTCTCTCCAGTTCTTGTAAATGCAGCTTTGATCTCTGGGAAGCTCTGAAGCACGAGTCAGATGAGCTACTGGCACACAAACAGCCACTATTCCAAGTAAACAGACAGTGCAGGGTTCTGGGAAGCCCAGGTAAGCAAAAATTGCAATATGAAGTATGAAAAAGCAAGATTTCAGGAACAAAATATACAATAAAAACAGAAGTAACTCTTCATTATAAGGCCTTTCTTCCTTGTGCCAGACACTCTTGACCTATCTTCCCATCAAATCCTTTGGAGCCCTGTTCTCTGATGAGTAGCAGGCTGGGTATTTCAGGACTGAAGCCCTTTGTTTCTCCATACAAGTAATACCAGGCTGTGCTGGAGCAGCACTGCCTGCAGTCCTGCCAGAACGCCTCAGCCCTGACTGCGGAGAGGGATGATTCAGACCATTCATTTTATAAGTCCCTTCCTCCAAACTCCCTTTCTGCAAGTTGCCTAATAGCCTAATAATTCCCCACTTGCCAGAAGAAAAAGTTTTAAAAAGTAACTACTCCACTGCAAAATTATCAACATTTTTATAGTTCTACTATTTTGAAATATGATGTGACAGCAGGATGTACAGGCCCACCAATAATTCAGAAGATAAACAGATCTGGGATTCAAAGGCTGATGAGAAACTTGCACCAATTTCTTCAAGGCAACTTGAGGTACTATACTTGTCCTTGGGAGCGTTCTCATTCTTTGAAATGGATATTGTATGTTTATTTTTTTCAAGCAAGAATTAGACCACTAATTGTTTACTTGCAAAATGCAGTTCAGTTCAATAAAGCAAGAGAGATCCAGAGAGGGCAATAAGTGCTTTCAGTCCATTAACAAGAGAAGAATATAAGTGTTTTAAGCATAGTCCGATTTGCTACTTTTTCAATTACTTTGCTTCAGAAGAATGACAACAGGGACAAAGTTGGCCCAGCCTTTTTAACAGTGTTGTACAAGCCTAAGCATGCATCTTCTTGCCAGACATCTTTAAAATTCTCCACAGATAGCTCTACTTAGGACAAACTGAGTTCTGCACTACTCATGAGTTACAACTACACAGGGCAGAATTACAGTTGTGCAAAACATTTGCAGCTCTGAAAAGAGTAAACCATTCAATTGCATTCAATTCAAAACTATCCAATTTTAAATATTTCAAGGTCAATAAGTCTTGTTTTTATTTCAACTCCTATTCAGAGAATTTATTAAAAGACCTTTGGAAAAGGTTTTAAAAACCATAGGAAAGGAATATACATGACATCTAGCTTTTCAGTGCTCATAAACAGAAGCACCTAAGTCCTTTACTAGGTGGCCTTCAACTGATACCATGGGATAACTTTCCAGTTGTGACAGCTGACTACAAAAATCAGTGTCCATCTATTTGTAGAATTAACTACAGCAGGTAATAGCCTAGCTGAGCTTTTTTCCCCACTCTCTTAGAAGGAAAGTACTTGACACAACAGAGCAAGAACAGGCTCTAGAAACCCTGTCTACAAGCTTTGTGTTTCATTTTGCCAAAGCCTGTGATGCAATCAATAGTGTAACCTCTTTCCACACTCCTCTGGCATTAATAATCTGCCTATGTCTGTATTTGTTTAAGGATTTAAAAAAAAAAACCCTCAAAACAAACCATACCCCATCTCCTCCATAGATAAGTGTTCCTACTTTGTTTACCTGGGGGTAAAGGAATGGTTTAGCAATATTTACCTATTGTTCTTTCTCAAATAATCTATTTCAAGTATTGGAAGTGTTGGTAATGATGCCTCACAAGCATCTATGTCACAGTATGTGGGTGAAGAGTAGTACCCTACTTGCTCAAGGGCAGATACAGGGACAAAGGCTTCTCTTCATATCAAAAGCACTAAGCACATAACCACAGCACTGCTCTGTACTTTGCCATAGCAGTCAGCATCAATCCTTGCTTGGAAAGCTCTGACACTAAGATATCCTCCAAAAGGTACCCACAGCCAGCAGAAATACAAACACCACTGATGAAAAAAGTTTAGCCAATAAGCTTCACCAAAATCACAAATCACACTATAACATGCTAGAATGTCTTACCCAGGTGGAACAGGGAATGGAAATACTTAAAAATTTGTTATTTCCCAGGCTGACCAGGCAGCTCTGTGTCTACAAAATTTACCAAAAGATACTCAAACTGCATAGAAGATGTTGTACATATCTCCATCTGTTGTACATATCTCCATCTCAAGTCTATGAATAGGCAGTCAGATGCAGTAGCAGCAGAGCCAGCAAACCAGCCTGGCAGGCAACCCCCATTTCCCTCTGCTTGGCCACCAGCAACTCAGCACACAGAGCTCTTGGCTCTACTGGCACGTGACAGGCAGAGCTCAGAGCACCATGACCATCACGCCATGCAAGTGTCCCATTAAAGCAGCCCCACTCTGCAAGCAGCAGTGTGTGAGCAGCTCTGACCGGATACAAGCCATGCCAGCCCAGCCTGGTCACCGAGTACAGCACCAGGAAACAGCAGAAAAGGCACAACTGCCAATTAACATTAGCCTCAACGCTCCACTTACTCAGCAGCCAGTTGTATTCAACACAAATTAGCTTCTCTTTCAGTACAAAGTCCCAATTAATCTTAAAGGCATGCAGGACACCATCAGACTCCTGATTTTCCTAATTTTATTTTTCTCCCTTTAAAAAGCAAAGCATAAAACATAATCCAACATTGCACTGCTTTGTAGTGCAGCACAAAACGAAGGTATTTGGAACGTTGCTTTAGCATTTATAATTGCACAACAGTGTGTTATATAACAGAAAAGCCAGATCTCATTGGATTTTCCCATTTAAAGATCCAAGAGTGCAATAGAGAGCAGACGTTTAAGCACATGCACAGAGTGATTTCACATCTTTTAATACCTACAAGTAGCAGAGTCTTCTCAAAAATTTACAGGCAAAACATGTTATTAAAAAAAGTATTTGTGATATGCACCTCACAAACATATATATGTTATGCTCCATATTAAATCCTTCTGGAAGATACAATAAATGCTGGTTTTACTTAAAGAACATTTAAGCAAAAGGAAAGTCTGACAAAAAGAAAGGGAGAAAACCTTGTGCAGAGAATGGAAAGTAGGTGCACTGTTGCTCAGCCAGTAAGTAATTACAACCTCTTTGGCTGACTGTTTTTCCATGAAGTAATATTCAATAATCCCTACACAGCATGGGAAAGCTCTCATTATAATCACTATTGTCAGGATGTTCTGCAAAAACAAGCTCCCTCTCCCCAGAGAGGGAAACAGATACTGTTCTTCTAAGTGCTACTAGACATTATATTTTTTCTGTAAGTCACATGAATTTCCAAGTGAAAAGGCAGTCGTTGCAGCACAGGTCTCAGAGGGACTGTTAATCAATAACTGGTTATTTTCCAATAACCAGTCTCAGAAGGCAGCAGCTTTAAAACTGAAAAACAAGCTTTCCTCAAGTGAAGAACATGCCTCAGTTATTAATAAATATATTGTTATGCTATCTGGACAAAAAAATTTCACGGGGATATGTAGTGACAGGACAAGGGGGAATTGGCTTCAAATTGAAGGAGGGTAGGTTTAGAGTAGATGTTAGAAAGGAATTCCCCACTGCGAAGGTGGTGAGGCACTACAACAGGTTGCCCATGGAAGCTGTAGATTCCCTGTCCCTGGAAGTGCTTAAGACCAGATTGGATGGGCCTTCTGAGCAACCTGGTCTAATGGAAGGTGACCCTGCCGAGCGCAGGGGGGTCAGAACTACATGAGCGTTAAAGTTCCTTCCAACCCAAAGCATTCTGTGATTCTCTTGACTTCTATAATTCTCACTCTTTCCCATCCTCCTAGCTTGGTGTACTTCCACACTACCTAAGTCCACCAAAAGTGAGGTCAGGTTGGATATTTTGTGAAGAGAATTTGCTGACAATAAGGATAGCAAAAGTCCTTCAAAAGTAAGCAAATGCCTCCCCCTCTCCTCAGACAAACATTATAATAGGTTTTATAACCACAGAGGAAAATACAAAATCTTACTCTTCTTAAAAGTATTGGATTCTGTTTACTTCAAACAGAAGTTACTAACAGAACATCCCAATTATAAGCATGCAGTAACTCTATCAATCCACTATGTTTTAAGAAATATCTTGGCTCACTCCAAGCATAAAACGTGTTACCAACCCCAGAAATGTAGAAGTGAACCTTCTCATGAAGCTGCTCCCTACCTTGTTTCCTTCTAAATTTATGTTGGCTTATATAATTTCAAGAGCAGAGGTCTGCTTATGTGACTCATTGGATGAAGTGTATTAAATCATACTCCTTAGAGCCATGAAAAGGCCTCCAAAAGTGAATGGAAGAAGGAGCATAAGCTCTCTCCCTAACACAGACTCTCTTGCTTCTGAAAGCTCCCGGGAACTTATCAGGTCACGTTTACAAACCCATATTGCTGTTTCCCCTACTTAAAAAATAAAAAAAAGAACAAAACCAACCACACCTTCCACACAAAAAAGCCAGAAACACAGAAGAGGCCAATGACATCTTAAAAGTACCCCTGCCCAAGAACTCTACTGAAAACTGGCTGGCAGAGTTTGACATCAGCAAAATTTTGTGCCTTGATGCAGAGAAAAAAAAAAAAAAAAAACACCTCAGTTTAACCATCTGGGACTAGATTTTAGGGATAAGAGCTTGCTACTGGCAATTATCTAGATCTTTTTGAAAAGAAATCCAAGGACAAGTTTAAGAAAAGTCCATACTCCAAGCCTGTAGTATAAAGAAAGACTAAACGGCAGCACTTTCTCAAAGTGTAAGCTAAATCTTCATGGAGATTACTGAAGAATTCCCTTAAAGGAAACTGCTAGTAGCAGCAAAACACACTGAACTGTTTACAGTCAGGCAAGAGCAGGGCCTGTTTGCAGAGCTAAAAATGAGCAGAAAGCAGCTCTGCAAACCTTGGGGTCAGGGGCCTTTTCAGAACTGCAACACAATTATCATGGAGATGCTGTCTTCACTTCTCAGGAAAGGAAGATCAAACCATCATCCTATCACCTTAAACATTTCAGTCCTGGAATGCTGCGCATCATGCAGACGCCACAAACATACGAAATCTGAAAGGAATTTTAAAAAAGCCTAACCAAAACAGGAGGCATCCACAAGCATCTCTGTGTGGTGTGTGAGCACCCCAGTCTGCACAGTACTGCTTTGCTTTGCATCAGTTACTGACTACAAAGATTTAAGTTGAACATACTGGTGAAAAGTCAGGCTGTGCTGCATGCAGCCTTCAGTGACACTGAGCATGTGAGGTATGGCTTACAGCAGCATAACTCTACCTAACTCACAGGGATGGTGAGGTTCATAGAAACTCCCTGGACACAAACTATGATAATTGTGTTTCCTAAAACTGACAATAACCTGGTAGAGAAAAATACTAGCACAAAAGTAATACATTACAGCGTAAGTCAGAAAAAACCAAATTGGAAGTGTAAGAACATATCAAAACAGTGATAACCCAGGCATAACAAGCACAAACTACTTGGTCTGCAGCCTGGTTTTATTGCCAATACCTCACTCAGCAGCTGGTTGTTGCTGTCCTTTTCTGGTTTACAGATGGCAACTGCCATCTGCTTTTATTTTTACCTCTTATTTTGCAGTTCAGACTGCAACTAAACACATCACTACCATAGTTAGGTGGCTAGAACAGGTTCCTTGTGTTTAGAAAAACCCAACAAAACAAAACGTATTTTTTCTTCCTTTGCTGCGGGGAATAAGAGTGAGGTAAACACATTTTCATTTTTCTAGTGAAAGGAAATGCACACAAAAAGTGAAAGTAGCATTATCTAGAATTTGTATGGACTGCATGTACATGCAGGGTGTACATTCCTCAATGAAAGCACTGTTACGATTAAGGAGAAATGACAGGCAAGAAAGTTCATCAGATTGTTTTCCACCACACTGCCACTCCTGCACTACAAACTAGCGCAAACTCCACTGACATGACATCTCTGTCTTCAGAAACAGCTCAGATGTGTTTGGTGTGATTTGTGGTGTCTTAGCATACAAGCCAAAATTCAGTACTGTAATTTTCACCAGTGCATTTAGTCAGCATGAAGGTGATGAGGCAATTCACTTTGAATAAAGGAAAAAAACCATAAAGCTAGAACTGGCTGTGTGAAAGAACAACTTCTTATGTCAAGGGCGGGTAACTGGATAAACCTGCATTTCCAAAACAGCTTTCAGAAAAGCTTCCTGAAGCAGAATTGAGAAACAAGATAGCTTTGTACAGTAAGATACAAGAGTATGAATCAAGTTCTGTCAGCACTTCTATAATACGCCTTGCCTATGCAGGAGTTTAAAATGAAGCTGAAAAAGATCAGGAATTCAAGAAGGAAAAAAAAAAAAACCCAACCCAAGCCTCTTCAGCACATTTAACAAAATGTTCTAGAGTATCATGAGATTTTAGATCGAGGATCCTTCACTGGGCTTTCAGCTGGTCAGACTGGCTGCCTAGGACATCAGCACTACAATCATATTCCCAGCAATCAAATCAGCACTCGGGCGTCGTACAGAAAACTTTGTTTTGAAAGTGTTACTTCCTCAATCCTATTCCTTATTTCCTCCCAGGAGAAGGATGATAAAAATTCTTCCTAATGTTTTCTCTGTCATTGACTATCCTTGGATCTTTCAGAGAGCATCCCTGTTCTTGATTAGGAAAGAGCACTTTTTTAGCACAGCATACGATGCAATTGGAGGTGAGTATGGCACTATGCTGCAGCAAAGCTCTTCTGAAGACAAAATTCACCAGCTGAAGCATTTCGTGCAGAGGTGTGCTGTGGCACCAGCCTCATTCCATAGCCCGTCAATGCTAAACAAAAACCCAGTGGCAGAGCACAAAAGAGATCTGTGAGCAGTTGTGCCTTGTGTGCCAGACTGTAGAAGGACAATTGGTCCTATGTCAGCTTCAGATATAAGAAGAAGACTCAGAAGAATGTTGACAGTGAAAATCAATCAACCTCTGTGTGAAGAGCTCAGACTGGAGTGGTGTGAAACAAAAGAAATAAAGACTGATGAGCAGGTGGCCAGCAACCGACCCGCAAATTCAGTCTCTAAGTACATTGAGTCCCTTCTGGGAACTCTAGTACTTTGACCATTTCTCCTGGCTTCTTGAGGGTTTTGGATAACTCTCAGAACAGGAGGCAGAAGAGTCAGTTTGCCTAGGAATTAAGCTGATTGTAGATCTGGCCTCCAACATGCACTATCAAAGACCACTTTTAGAGACCAGTTGAAAATCCACAAATGTGAGTTCTAACGGGAAACTCCTGCTTTCCCTCAAGCCATCTCTACAGACACTAGTACCAGAAAAGAAAGAATGCTTCATCTAACTGAATTTTTATTCCTGTGTGATAGGCATCAACTGGAAGACCTCTATAATTTGCAATCTCTGCTACTTGCCACATTTTACGTCTCAGCAGATACCTGTGCTTGATTTGTTCCAACTCTTAATTCCAAACCCAGTTTCTTCTTGTTGACAACTACACAGATAAACTGCATAAAAATGTGCAAAAATATAGCTGATCCCTGAGAAAAACTGTTTCCTCCAGAGAGCTGAAGAGCAAAACTAGGCTTCAACAGATCTGAAACAACTGAATGAAAATCTGTTAGTCCAGAATAAAAGGGAACAAAAACTTCAACAGACAATAAAAGGCAATCTTGTACCACCATCCCATTAAAGCTACAGAAGGTATTAATCTACTTCAAAACAACTCAGAGTTCCCCAGCAGAAAAACACACAGTATAGCTACAGGCCTGTGCCAGTAGTGACAAAACAGTTCAGTTTTCCACTGGTATAGCCTGTTCCAAACCCCTTGTCTCCTCCACTACAACAGGGACACAATTCTGCTTTCTGGAGAAACCTGAATCCAGGTTAAGCTGCAGTGACCTGCCTTCTGGAACTTTGTTTACTCTAGCCATTATCAGCAAGTTAATCATTTAAAGGAGAAAGTGAAGCTAGCATTCAAATGGTTCTCCTCTGAAACTGCCAGCATAAAAAGAAAACTTATACCATCTGCATGCTACCCCTAGTCATTCCTCCCTTGAATTTGACTAAGCAGTTAAGGCTATGTCTATACACTAAGATGGGGCTTGGGACAATTTAGTTATTTAACGGCTCTCATAGTCAGACATATAAATCAATGAGAGTTTTATGCAGTATTTAGTAAATGTGATTCCACTCCACTGAAAAAGAAAAATAATTTACTTCAAGCAGCAAGTCTTCAAAGCCCAAGTTTTAGAATATTCCCTAATTTCATTTCTGATATTTCATCTGCATTTTTATTTGCTTATTAAACATTGTCCCTTAGCATCTCTTACATTCATTATACAAATCTGACCCACAGACAATGTTCACTCAAACCATGCTTCAACTCAATGCATCTAAAACTCCTGAATTTCAAGCAGTGCTTGGCTGCAAAAACAGTGCACTATGAGATGCACCTTCAGTGACTGAAGGCAGTTCATTAAAACAGAGCAAATTGCATCAATCATTGTGGTATTTGTTCTGGAATATAACTGTTGTGGTCTGAGGTTGGGTAGACTAGATTAAATAATACCATAGCATGTCTCACCAAGCAAACAAAAAATCCCACATCCACAAATCACTTCTGAAGAGACTTCTGATAATACCATGAGACTCTTTTGAGACGCTATCATTCAGAACTCTTAATTCCCAAATAACAGAAAAACAAGGTCTCCAGTTGTAAAATACAGAGTGAATTTAAAGAAGCCAGAAAAAATTTAAAAGGCAGAAAAATTACTCTGTAGGTAGATGAGAAAGCAAAGAACGCACACATGTGAGCTTGTGTAGGAAGAAAAATTATGTACTCCCACTGAATCAGCTGATCTTGGTAATACATAGAGCTCCATCACCACTCATGGCCACAAGCAATGCTCTAGGCCAGTGCTCATTAATTTCTCTGGAGTTCAATATGACAAGCAAAAGCTTTTCCCTTAAAAATAAATTCAGACTGCTACATACCTGGGTACAAAGCCAACTTAGAGGGAGTGAACAGATACAGCAGTTTCTGAGCAAGCTTTGCAAACAGCAGCAAGAGCTCTTGACAAAACCACAATCACAAAAACATCAGGGGACAGAAGTGCAACATATTTCTTTTAAAAACATGAGCTTAGCTATTCCCTCAATTTTTCACTGCAAAATAAAAACATGGTAGTACCTAGGTGTGTGTAATGCAGTACAATAGGACAGAGAAATCCATTTCTTCTGCTGTCAACTTATTCCAAAGGAGTGTTACTGTATAAAGTCCTCAAAATAATATTATTTGCATATTTTCAGGGAGAAAACAATGCAACAAGACCTCAGAGAATTTCAGGATTCTTGGACAGATCTATCACTTCCCAGGTTTCTCTTTTTCCCCATAAGAAATGGCCATGGACCTACATTCATTCCCTTTACATTTATTTTCCATACAGAATCACATACCAAATTCCAGGCTTCTAAAGTCACGACTTTTACAGAGGTAATAGTGAATAGGGAAAAACTCCACTGCTTGCTATCAATCTTTCATGAGCTTTCTTGAAAGTTATATCTCAAATAAACTGAACACCAATCTTTTTGCAGCTTCAACAAGCATCCTGTCCTGCAAGTACAGTAGTCAAAGGTTGCATCGTGTTCTTATCACCTGCTGAACACTGTGTTATCACTTAGATCTTGGTTGAAATAACCCCATTTACTTACAAAAGCTATTTGCAAAATTCAGTCTTTCCTTAAAAGGGATTTTTCTAGTTCACATACCAAGTTCAACTGAATGTACCTTAACAAATAACTTAAAACTTTCAAAACTATCAACATCGTACTTTTTTTCTTACTTTTGTCATCAATGTACTCAATGTCGAGTATGCTCCCTGAGTACATGAATAGACCACAGGCTGTTTCCGCCCCAAAATGCAGTCACCAAAAGAACTGAACACAATCCTCCAGAATCAGCTGTGGAAGCCTCTTCTCACAGGGCTGAGCTAAAAGCGTAAGATGATTCTCACCCGGCAGAGATAAGCACTCTCAGTAATCCCAGCACACACTTTGATGAACGGGCTTTGTTACAACACAAGCCAAGTGCTCAGACCTTGGACTTTCTCTCTGAAAGCCAGAGGGACTGAACAAATCAGATTTGCTCTACTGGTTTGTAGACACATTCCCTGCTATCCCCCAGACTTACAGCTTAGTCTCTTTGCTTTACTGCTTAAAAATTACTTCATGTTAGGATAGCTTTGTCATGGTTAAAAATGGGATGCTTCCTGGTACCTACAGCTATGAATGGGGAGTCCCTACAAACAGAGGCAGCAGTTTCCTGAAAAAAACACAAGTTCCTTTTGTACCCCCAACAGCTACACTGTAAGCAATGAATATAGGGCTTTTTAAAGAATATACCTCACAGATGCTTTGAGAGGCATTTTAAAAGACCTCATTGCAATCTACAACTGCCATGTGAGGTGACCAATTCTATGGTGACCAATTACAGGACCTGAGGGAATGGCCTGAAGTTGTGTCAAGGGAGGCTTAGGTTAGAATCAGAAAAAGGTTCTTCACCCAGATGGTGGTTGGGCACTGGAACAAGCTCGCCAGGGAAGTAGTCACAGAACCAATCCTGATGGAGTTTGAAAAATGTTTGGACAATACACCTGGGGACATGATGCAATTCTCAGAGATGGTCCTGTGATGGGCCTGGAGTTGGACCCAATGATCCTTGTGGGTCCCTTCCAACTCACCTTTTTCCTGTGATTCTGTAAATAAATGTCCAGAAGAATCACAGATACTTTTGGAGCCCTCTTCTCCTGGCCTTGGCTAGCAGAAAGAAAGGCAGTGCACAAACATAAGCAGAACCCACTGGAATGTGCAGGACACCAGACCACACTGTCCAGGTTCTCAGCCCTGCCCCTTTACACAACCAGCATCGAAATGAGAATTGGTTCCTTTCCTTCCCTTCCACTCATTTTGCCTCAAATGCAGATGGGAAAGATAGGGCTACACATTGTCAGAAAAACCTCCAGTACTTGATTTTGATAAGCCAGTTCATCAGCCTTTAACAATTGGTCACTGTTTTGCCCCAAACAAACAGGAGGTCAGCCTCCTAACCAGCATCAAGAGGCCCCATTGAGAACCAGCATCCCAGGCAGTTTTGCTGGTTTAAAGTGTGGTAAAAGCCAGAGACTCTGCTGTCATTCTGGATCCTGCCTGAGGCTCTGCAGCGTGGGATAAAATTACATTTCCACACCCCATGCAATACCTGTTCTGTAAGTATACAGTTTCAGTTTCCAGGACTATCAGCTTAATGTCCTTGAAGATGCCAAGTTCCCTTTTCTTTCAGGTATCTTAAGTTTGCTTTGGGTATAGACACACAGTAACAACACAGACACACAGACAACAACTGAACTAAAAGACAATCTAAGTCTAAAAAAAATATGTATGTTTCACTAAAACATGCAGAACATGGTAACTAAGTACCCAAACAGTCACGATAGAAGAAATCTCCTCCATCCCTCTGGAAGAACAAAGCTTTCACCTGAAATGAGCAGTATGCACAAACATTACCAGCCACACAACAGTGGCAAAATCTGCTGGTGATCACTGACATCACTGTCATTCACCAAAGGACTGGAAAAAGCCCTTGTTTTCAAGAGGACAAAGAATCCGTGCTACTGTTCAGAAAGCTAAGGCATGTATGTGTAGCTTGGTATTAGCAATACTCATCAGATTAGAGGTACCCTTCCTTGATCAGTTTTAAATAAGCAGGATAGTGAAGGATTCCACAGCTAAATTGAGACTTTTTATTAATTTGTCACAAATGTCGTAACTATTTCAGTTATTAAGTAATCAAATCCATAACCCAGAAACATAAGCATTGCTTTTCCAGCCTCATCAAGTGATAGTTTTAGAAACACATTATCAACAGTTGAGAAGGTCCTCCTCCTAAGAGGAAGGAGAGGAGGCATCACTTTAAAATTCCATAAAACTGAGTAAGGTTTTAAGACTACATCCAAAGAGCACAAAATTAACAGAGCAGAGGAGGGAAATCTTCTAAGGCAGACTGAATTGTTTGTGCCTGAATTCAAGGAATGGCTGAAGCTGAAATTCACACACAGGATGGATACCTATAATTAAACACTAATCTACTCAATATCTTTGTGATTTATGTACTGAACCACATACACACATTCTCTTCAGTCACAGAAACAATATCTGTTTTACTACACAAGCTTTAAGGAAACATTAAGGCTATTAAGTGTGTAGTTCTCTTCCTGTTTTGCCTGGTTTCTTTGTGAATATAACTGCAGAACTGCAGGAAAGCTGGTAACAAAACCAAAACCCAATTCAAGTGCAGAATAAGCTTCTGTAAACCCATAGAAATTGTATTTGAAGAGTGCATTATGTAGCAAAATTCCTGTATGTTATAACAGGAAAGGATAATAAATCCTGTTAATAAAGGTAAAAAAGGATATTCAAAGTAATTGTTATTTGCACTCTTCTACTACACAACAGGATCTCAAGACCCTGAAATTGTGGGTGCCATACAGACATATAACGAATATGCAGGCCTTGTTCCAAAGCCAAGAGGAAGAAAGGAAGTTAAAATATTTGTTGAAAAAGCACTAAATACAGTTCACATCAAAGCAAAGGAAAAATCAGGAGCACATGGCTATAAAGGTCACTGCATGCTTTTAATATCTCCAACATTGTCATTATTTGTTTTCACTGGAGAAACAAACTCATTTTGCCTACCAGATGCCTCCAATTACAATGCAGACAGCCAGACAAGCGAAGGAATGGCCAATACTAAAATAAATTTACAGAAAACCTCACAAAGACCAGCCACTTTAAGATCCACATAAATATTTGTTTCCCGGATCACAAAAACAACTCTCATAAAAAGTCTAATCAAGCTTTAGTGGTCTGAGAAGACCTCAACTATGAAAATATTGATTATTTTAAATCTTGTGATGATATTCAAATACTCTTAATGGAGGAAGGAACATCTTTATTTTGGAGTACCAGATCCATTAAAGGCCTCTTGGGTTTTAAACTGCTGTACAAAGACAGGTCCAGCATAATAACAGAAACTGCAGATGAAGACATTTAGCCCATCTCCCACAAAGACGACCCTGACTTAAGAATGTGCTAGAGAGAGAGAAAAAAATAAACATCTCAGTAGCTGCAGGTGCTTGCTGAGCAAAAACAACAGGTAAAGAACTAAGAAAGGCAAACCCTGTAAAGAAGCAAGAGAACAAGAGACAGTAAAGATTCATGAAAGCCCATGTGAGTCCATGACCCAGTCAGAGCTGCACTGGAGCGACCTTTCTTGGTACCAGGTGAGAAGAACAGCACCCTGAGTACATGCATTCTCCATTACCTGGCATTCCAGCCTAACCCACCTAATGACTGATAACATTCAAACGTACAGACATAGGTATTTACCCACAGGTATCATTGTGCAAATGGTGTACCGTTCTAGAGACACTATGAGATATTTTAAATATTTAGTAACATGAAAAGCAAACAAATATCATTGCAGAATATTTTGTACCATTTCCTATATTATTTCTCACCAGGAGCAGTCAAGGTAAGCTGACAATTTTTTTATCTTCTTAAAACTGCATGAACTTGTTTGCTTGTTATCTGTGCTACTGTTCACATACATCAGCTTACATTTCACAGCAACAAGAGAAAACAAAGGAATAATCAAACTTCAAATCTCAGTTAAAACAGAGAGGCAAAGGATAAGCACATCTGTATAGCTTCTGCAAGTAGAAAAGAGTAGCTAAGTCAACAAACTGTGGGGAAACTAGCAGTGCCATTGAACAAAACCAGGCAAATTATTGATTTTTAGCTTTATGGACTGTTGACTCTGGAAGTCATCCAGTGGGTGATAAAGGAAAGTAATATGCTTTTTAAAACGTTAAGAACTCAACCTCACCCTAGAATTTGGATCTCCATTTTATATGGACAGTTTCAAATACACAGAAGAGCAGGTAACTGTGTACACAAGACCCTAACATGACAGGCATATTAACAATGACTAGCAATATATGTTTTATCATGAAGCTCTAACTAGTTTTTTACCATTCTGAGGAAAAAAAAGTACAAACTGCAAACCCAAAAAAACCCCACAAACAAAACATGAGTTCTGAATTTGTTTGTAAAAGTGACCAAGCTAGCTACCTTTTTCCTTCAGAAGAAGAAAATAATCAGTTATCTGTAAATTATTCAGAACTAATAAATACACATACAAAAAATTTGTTATTTAAATGCTTTCTAGCCTCTCCTGTTACATGGTAGAATGGTAATAACTGAAATTTAAAACAGTGTCTTGAGGCTACAAACATTTGTTTTGTAAACAAGAAATGGTACAATCCACCCTCTGCTCCCTCAAAAAGAGTGCTCATAAACATAGAACCACTTGAAGACACACAAAAAAAAAAGAAATTACAGTCACAATTGTAAGTAGCAGAATCCCTGCCAGACTAAGAGTGTTTAAATACTAGGATCCATGTAGGAAATAGGAATTAAATTATACAAGGCAGACAGTGGCTACACAGGCTTGACAGACCTGCTATAAATCAGTGGCCACCAGCATCCTTCTGCCACCATTGCTTAGCTACTTTAAGCACCGTAAATATTTTTCTTTAACAATTTGTTGGGTTCGTGTTTGGGGTTTCTGTCTGTTTTGTTTTGCTGTCAGGCAAAAAGTCAGCATATTAAGACAATGTGAATTTTTCTATACTCTGCCAAAGGCACACTGCCCCTCCCGCACAAGTGGAAGTATAGACAGTTTCACACTGTCTTTGGCAAAGCTGTCTTCTATAACAGAAGGGCATTGCATTCTGTACTCTCCAAGCCTACCCTTGTTTTTTACAGTTATTTACCCAGACTGTAAACAGAAGTCAAAGTAAACAGACAGAAATTCACTCATGTATTTCTGATGCAGGACCATTACCCCTACCAGAAGAAATGTGATTAATAACTAAAAAGTATTGTTTTCTTCATAGCCAAAGGAGCCAGTTGCATAACAAGCCAGGGGATTTAAATACACCTATCCTGCACAGCACATTTGTGAGTGCCAAACTGCACCAGTCACTTACAGACTCTCTGTAGCACACAGAAGAGCTAATAAAACACTGCTGTGCCTGCTGTGCAGCGTATCCCATAGGCAGCCCTGATTGCAGTGCAGAACAGCAACGTACCTTTCAGTCTTGTGGAATTCCCATTTTTTTGCTGCTCATCTTCTTCATTAATGGTGAATAAACCTGGGGGATTTGGCCTGGCACTTTTCTTCAGTCTCTCTTGTCGGAAGGCAGTAGTTGAACCAGGCATTTTGCTGTTGCCTCTTGCTTATTAAAAAAAAAAGTAAGAAACTCCAGCCCCTGATTAGCCACTAGCTGCAACGCTGTCTGTTCATTTGAGCACTTGTAACAGATCCCCTATGGATAAGCAGTATGCAAACAGCTGACAAATACCAACATTAGTCAGCAGCGAAAGGCTTGCAGTCGTTCCCCTCCTTGAAGAAAAGCCCCAATTAAAGGCACATTGGTTTGGATGCTGCTTTTTGCTGTCTTAACCTGTTCAATCAGATCCCAGCCCACAGCTCCAGGTTCCTTGCAGCAGCACCTTCTTCCAGCTACAGCACACTAAAATATTCAGCACGCAATACAAGAGGAGAAAATATGATACGCCGCTGTTAACAGTTGCCCTGACAACACAGACACATCCTAATCAAAGGAGGGTCTATGAGTGCTGTCTCCTCAGCTGCAGCGAGCCAGCCTTGGGAACGCTGTCTCTTGCACGCTTGTGGAGAGCTGGAAGCACCTCGGCAGCAGGGGCTGCTCCTTCCTCCTCTCCAGGCAGCAGGAGAATGGAGCTGCGGTTGCACAAGCAGATGAACACTGAGTGAAAAGAAGCCTGGTAGGCTCCAGGCATGAACCTGCTTTTTGCTCAGCTCCTCTGCCTATTCATGTTTAGAAATTTTAGCCTAACCTAAAACAATGAGGTTGAGTCGTCTTCTATATTTGCATGTGCTGGGTGTCGTGTGTACCACCGCCCCCCCCACCCCCTTAATCACCTTCCTATGCAGTACATACCTTCTGCATTAGGAATGCATACACCCACAATTACAGGCAGGTGTTGGAACATTCTTTTCCACATGTGAAAACGCAAAAATGAGAATTTCTAGCTTGTGTGGAAAACATGAGGCAACAAAATTCTGAAAATCCTGTACCACGCTACTAGTCTTATAGCACCAACCTTTAACATACACTTTGCAAAATGAGCAAAGTCCAAACAGCCCAGGTAGTTTTAGTTAATTGATTTCCCTCATATGCTGGCATTCTGGATTTTCTTTAGCCATTTACAACACAATGCTTGCTTTGCAATCTGAATGTTTCGTCCTTCACAGCTGCAAATGCTACTATGCAACATGCTTGATTTTTCACCTGAGAGACACCTTAATCTTTATCCGCTTCCACCTCAATTCAGTGTGTGCTCACCATTTCAAAATGCTACCAAAGAAAAACTGCCAGCTTGAATCACTCTATAATTTTAAAAGTACATTCTTTTTCCTCACTTCAGGGTTGTTTTGTTTTGGCTGGTTTTTCATTTGTTTGTTTGTTTTTTAAGGGAATCTTGATGTAACCTGATCAGCCACCACAAGATGGCACAGACATTAGCTGACAAGTCTGTAGGTGGCTCATTGAAAACCGCGAGATACACAGATGTATACGATCACGTCAACGACACAGGTAACAAAACTGAAGACGGGTTGGAATTTATGACATGAACTATGTTGACTGCCACAGTAGCCTGGGATGCTCTTTACAGAGGAATCCTGGATCATGCTCAGCTGGCAGGATAGCTCTGTTCTTGCACATCTCAGGCTCATGAGCCAGGATCACAGCAGATCAAGAAGAACACAGCACCACCTGAAGGCTCAGCTGCACCGATCTTCCCTCTCCAGCACAGCCACAAAACACCCAACCAAAACAGAAGCATTTTGCAGGATCAAGCCCAGAGCCCACCTCTAGTATGTATTTCCTCCTGGCTACATCCTGCCTCTTGGCTACACCTTGGACTCTGGGCGTACACGGAAGCTGTACACGATGACATTTGTCTGCAGTTAGGGAAGCTTTGTACTACAGGGTGTGGACAAAAGAGTAAGGAAAAAAGCTCTAACACAAGCTGCTCTTTGGCTCAGCAATTTGCCTTCTGGCATTTATACAGGCACTACTACTTCATTCCATAAAGAGAAACAGCTTCATTCCTCATATCCCATCTACCTAATGCCTCCCACAAACACTACATAACAGAACACACATCATCACAGAAGGTGGACAGCAGTTAGTACCATCACAACTTTTCATACGTGCCAAGACTTGCAAACAGAACAAAAGTAATAGAAAACAATATTTATATGGCAGCTTCATTAAATATTGCTCCACCCCATTTCACTGCTTTAAGTCATTAAGTAAGGATTTCTACCCTTTTAAAAATTATTTTTCATCACCTTTGATTAGAAACTCCTTAAATAGGCATTTCAAAACATGTAAGAAGTATACAACACACAAAAATACACCTGACTGGAGCAGCTTCCCAGCTTACGAGTATGTTTACTGTTTCAGCATCTCCATTTCCCTGTTACTGAAGGAGTCATGCAAAACAGCTACAGGACTGAGAATTATTTCCTTGGTCCTTGCAGGATCCCCCACACGCACAAGAGTGACTTGCCTTCCATACAAAATGTGGTAATAACCAAGTTTGATGTTTCAGGGGCTGGTGCAGATGGATTTGGGTAATGACACATAGGCAACTGAGGTGTCAGCACAATTTTCTTCCTGTTGACTTACAAATGCAGAGGTGACAGAGAAAAAGTATCAACAGCACATTCAGCTTACACAGCAAGATTTTATTTCAGGGTCCCCTTGGTTAAAAACTATGCCAGCTCACAACATGTTTCCAAATGCCTAATAAAATGCAACCTATTACATATAAAAGACACCTATTATAAAAAAAAAAAAACACCTCATAACTTTAGGCACTTGGGCAATTTTTTTTTTCTGAAAAACATTCCTAAAAATACTATTAAACATACATTAAAGGTACCAGCACTGCGTAAGAGACTGTACTGACAACCCCCTCTTCCTCAATCCACTAGTTTAGGGAAGAAAATAAGTTCCTGAGGTATTCCTAGCAGGAAAGCTTTGCTTATTTCAGCCTTGTCTCATCTACGTGGGAGCTTCTATATGAAAACTGGGATGAAAGCAACATTTCCCTGAGGGAACAAAGGGGTGGATAATTTTAGGAACAAGGCTGTTAAACACTTTAAAAATAAAGACAAAACAAACAATTTTCTTACATAATCCCTATTTATTGATTTCCCTCCCCCCAACCATTAGTCATTCTGCATATTAAAACAATCACAGCTGAACTCTCTTACTGATGGAGTAAGATTCTCTCAAGAGATGGAGTGAGGGCAACTGTATCTTGAGGGCACTGGGTCATTCATGGGTTTTCCTTTTTACAACACCTGCAAACTGATTATCAGACAAACTGTGACACTTAAACACACCCACTGGATTCTATAGGTACAATTACCTGCACAAAACATCATCTGATATGCAGCAGTCTTAAACAGCAACTTGAACAAGGACTATTAGGACACTTATATCATGATATGGGAAATGTAAATATTTATGACAACATGCTGAGAGATGTTTCTGCTTTACCATCAGGTATTAAGACTTGATATCTTTACCTATGAAATGAAAAGGAAGTTGAAGCCAGTCACCATGACTGAACTCCAGATTTAGCATCTTCTTTCATTAACAGGATTATTTAATTCCCTGTAAACTATCCAAACTGTCCATGAAGCTCATTACTGTGATTTAGAGTATAATGAATGGCACATACTTGCATGTATTTTGTATCAAGAAACAGATCAAGTAAGTATATTATTTTAGCATACATTCCTTTACATATTGCCTCTATTTCATTGTTATTTCTGATTTTCTTACAACTGAGAGTTCAGGGCAAAGTAGGTATATATCTTGTATTTTTATGACAAGAAAGGATATAGAATTTTGCTTTGATATTCATGTTTTCCCTGCAGGAAACAATAGGGTTCCATTGGGAACTAGGTTCCAAATGTTTCTTTCTTGGGAAAAAAAAGTCAGGAAAATTCAGTTAAAATCTCCTATCCAATGTTCTGCAAAAACATTACCACAAAAAAAATTCAATGTACCTAATCATCGAAACACACAAATCATATTTTGTATAGATTTTCATATTTTCAATATTAATATCTGTATCAAAAGCTTTTTCTAAGAACTCATTTAAAAATAGGCGGTGCTGTACAATATCTCAAATTTGAATGGATCCATAAAGATCATTAACTCCAACTCCCTATCTCTCACAGGAGTATGTTGGAATACATATACATAAACTAAACTCCAAACTCAATCTATTCCTAGTTTTGTTCAGGAGTCATGTGTCTGTCTTTACTTTCTGCTTCACTAGGTTTTAAATCAGGAAGTCAGGCCTAAAAGATGGAGAAAGTAGGGCTGCTATTTTTTCCCTACTCATATGAGTAAACAGCTATTTACCAAGCATTAAAGGACTGGAAACCTCCTTTTCTATGCCATTTAAATCTAGGACAAAACAAACTAGCTTTAAAAAGACAGGCAGGATTCATCCCCACACCTCACTTCGTGGTTTTTTTTTACAGTTAATTTGGAAATAGCCAAAATAGCCTGTATTTTCTGTATCAGAAAAAACACTTTCTTCCATTAAGTCAACCACTCTCTCAAACACCTAATTTTTTCCACTGCTGCTCTCTATTTTCTCTTCCTTTTACCTCTTGTTTTCCAAAAATGACACATAATAACCTTGTCTTTATAGAGGTTTGTAAATTTCTTATCAAAGATATCTATAAGGCCTCACTTTTATATACAAGATAATAAAGGACCAGCCAATCATTTTTACTACAGTAACTGAATTGTTTTTAAACAACTTCAGTATATAAACATCTGATATAATACTTGATTTATTCTTTTTGCCTTCTTGGAAGGAAAAAAAATGCCCCTTGAATTAATCAGTAAGAATATAAAATGCTAGAGAATAAGAAGGAAAACCTTCTTCCCAGTTTGCTGTCCTCCAACACGCACGGTGCCACACACTGGACCAAGAGCTGTTAAGAACCCTTCAGAAGTGACTAGACAGAAGGTAAGTGTTAGCTGTTTCTCCTTCTGCCAAAGAAATCTAAACCTGTGTGCATTTCCATGCATAGAAAAAATTTATAAGAAGGCTGGAAGCCCCGCCCTATTTCAGTCAAACTCATTCATCACCACAAAAAGGCACATGAACATGAGGAGCTCATCAAGAACTTAAGAGTCTCATCATTCACAAACACTTTCCACACATACATACCAACAAAACAATCAATACAAGACTTACATTAACAAGTCTGTCACATATTTTAATTAAATTGATTTGCATAGCATGACTAATTATAAACATTGCACAGGGCACACCATGATGAATCAAGAACATATTTGATCACTCTTAGTCAACGCTCTTTATTTATATATAACAGAATTATATTGGATCAGACCCTATAGTAGAACATTTAATGTAACTTCAAGCAATGGTCAGTTAAATAAGGAAAGGCAGCAAGGAACTGGGAGTTCACAGGACAGTAGCAAACAGGAATTTAGTAGAAGACAGACGTTATGAATTCTAATTGCCCTACAACTAATAGCCAGAGCAATGTTGTCACTGCTTCTGCCTGGAAAAAAAAAAAAAAAAAAAAAAAAAAAAAAGAGCTTATTTTTTAAAATACCTGGGTTTAATACATGTCAAGACAACAAAGCATTTGTATAGCACTCAAAATTAAGAACACTTACGTACATACTAAGTTTTCAGTAGAAATGAATACTTCAAAGACAAGGCTCCAAGCTTTTTCACAGAAACATGGACATCAAAGAAAATGAACTATGCCAAGACCAAATTAAATATTTTTTCCATTGTTGTATTACTGGCATTAGTATCTGATGGAGGGAATCCTGTGAACTGTGTTAATTACCAGTGCTTTCCTGACATCTTAGTTATGAACATGCTTCTAAGAGGATGACCAAGATGTCTGGGCTTTTGGATAAGGGAGAACAGAGTTTCAGATAAAGAACAAGGAATATTTGGAAACATCAGTAGTTTATTTCTTCCCTCACTAGTCTCACAGTGGCACTCCTTCTGGAGCACAAATCATTCCACCACCTCTCTGAAGAATCTCATTGTTAACAGGAGTCAGGGTTTCTAACTCCACTTATTTGAACAGCAAGGCAGCCTAGTCCTGCATGTCATCTTCGCAGACAACTTACGGTTATTTCCCTTGAACTCTGACAGATCTCCTAGAACACATACTTTCAAGCTTTGTCCCTAAAGCCTACTTGTTTTCATGAAAGCAAATATGGCATGACTTCAGAACCAACAGTAAGGGAGAGTTGCAGAATCAAACCTGAAACCAGTTTCACAAATACACCACTTCTCCTGCATGTGTAAGGTAAAAAAGAATATTATACACACATAGCCTTTTCCACCATAGTTCCTGGCAGGCCACTGCATCTCTCTAATTGAAGTCACATAGATGGGATCCCCTCCCTGAAGGAAGGACAGATACACAAAGAGAGTTAGCACAACAGCAGCAGCACACTGTGGCTTGTATTGTGGATGCAAGCTTTTTTCAAGTGGAAAAGAAAGTATGTTGTTACAGGATGATACAGTATTTGCATAATTGAGGCAATTATTTCTCTGATCATTTAATTACCTTTAACACCACAAACAACTTTCATCTCTAAAGTATTAAAGTTGCTTATCTGGGATAATAATAAAACATGCAAATAAAATAGAAGACAACTCGGAGTACTGTAAATTTACAACATTTTGCAGTTTGAAACAGTACATACACAAGTACATCTCCTTTCAAAATTAAGCCCAAGGAAAACAGCAATGCATATTACTTTAACTAAATTAGTAAAACTTCTCTTTCTGTACTGGAAGTACTGCATAAGCCAGCTGTTTGACCATCACTTAGCAGGCCTGATTCTTCATACACTCATGTATTTTTTTTTTTTAGTGGCAGTGTTTGGCTTTGGGGCTTTTGTGTGGCTGTGTGTGTAGAGTTACTATGGTTTTGAATTTTTTTGGAGGGGTGGATTTTTTTGGACAGGGCTGGATTTTTGTTGTTGAGTTTGTGTTTCTTGTGGCTTGTTTCTCACAGACAACTCTTTTTTTTTTTTTTTTTACACTAGTAATGCTGACTGTAGGTGGGTGGAGAAAGACAGCCTGACTCCCATTACACAATAAGCACATAAAAAGGCTCGTTCAAACTTTTCCATAGTGTGTAGTCCTTGCACAGACATTACTTGACCAATTAGAGATACCCAGACACAGTACTTGAACAGCTTTCTAAAGTTGAGGGATGCCTTCTATGAGGATTTTAACCTAAATTTAATTTAGTTGTATCATTTTCATTCTACAAGGTATTGATAAATCTGAGTCTATGTATATTCAGTACTGCCTCAAAGATCGTTAATGTGGGACCAAAGATATAATCATAGGCTCTGATACACAATTTCATAGCTTGAATAGGTTTTCATCAGAGAGGTGGCAATAGAAGAATTGCAGATACACAATTTATATATTAAAAGACACAAAGGATTCGCACTGTGCTAACATGTAGATAATCACAGATGGAAATTAGAGCACACCCACCACACACAAGCATCAACACTTGCAGCATTTTTGAGCACACACCCTCTCAGCAGTCCCCATTTCCCCACACCCGGCGCTCCCACAGTCCCTGTTTACGGTACGGATGAGCACAAGGAGCCGGGGCAGAGGTGACCTTTGGGCAGCCTGTGCTGGAGCACCACTATATCCCCCAGTGTCAGTGGATGGGCACAGGCATAGTCCGTCCCCCCCTCTGGCCACAGTGACCAGTGGCTCCCTGCACCCAGCAGCTCCCCTTGGAAAGGACATGAATCGTCTGAGCCGGCCAGAGAGAAAAGACCCGCGTGTCACAACACCATCATGTAAATACTCCCCAGCAAAACACGTTGGAATCGCTGGGAAAGAGCCATGAGAACCAGAGCAAGCCTTCAACTCCCAGCCACTGGATGCTTTCTGCACTTTTGTGTTTTCCCTAATAATTTATCTATTTGTTATGAAAAAAAAAACGCAGTAAGATGAAATTTGATTTAGTCTCAGATGGAGAAAATACCAGGATAAGCAAGCAACAGGTATAAAGTCCCATCAGGAGTAAAAAAGTGAACTCCTTAAGTTTTCAGCTTTCACAAGTCACCTGGCACTGACATGATTTAAAAGGCAGATTTGTTTTACTGCTAGAAGTACAGAGTAATACTACGCTCACTTAGAAGAAAGAACTAACTACAATAGTACACAAAAACATGGCATTAAAGCTTCTTTGCACCATTACAAACACACAGCTCTCTCTCTGGTATCCCAGAGCTTAAGCAAATTGTTACCTGTGCACAGAGCTGGCCAAGGCAACCCAGAGCACGTATGGGGAATGCTCACTTGCAGAGACATGCCTATGTTTATGGATGGGCAACCATAAAATTAGGAGCCTCAGAAGCTTCTCCATGTGGTATTCCCCACAAGAGGGCCCCTCTCATCTCAGGAATCACTGAAGAGCTTGTTAGCACTATTAGATGCTTGAATAGCTATGACTGAAAAATTCTAACTGGTGTAACTTAGTATATCCCCTGAGCACTGTACTCACTTTGCCATCTATAAATTTATGAATGGCAGAATAAAAAAAAAAACCTTCACCCTGATAATTAAGCCATTTACCCAAAGAAAGCTAGTTAAGTGCAGCAGAATCATCTGCCAATAAAGGGAGCCACTTGTAACATCTCCCTGCAACACCCTTGTGGTGATGTTGAAGTTTTCCCCAGGATCAGCCCTGAAAGTCCATGTATGTAGCCACAGGAGGCAAGGAAAGAAACAAACCAGCCACACACCACAACACACACAGAGCTTTGTTTTTTAAACAGAGGTAATACTTTGACCAGTAGCTAATTTCACCAAACACAGATGGGATGTTGACCTTCCTGAAGAGCTGGATCCAGACACAGGTGTTCCGCTTGCGGAGCAGACTGCAGCCAAAGCCATCTGCATGGCCCTCCCTGGGCGCACACATCTGCTTGCTCATGGATGGACCAAAGAGCCACGGAGCAGATTGCTGATGTGTTTTGAGGTTGTTCCTGTTTGTGAACCCCTGTGATAACTAAGAGACCTAAAAGGATCTCAGCAGACAAACTTCACAGAAAAGCCACACAGTTAAGCTTCACAGAAGTTTAACTCTGACATTTCACTCACAAAGAAGTTTCAAATGAACTTTGACAGTACAAAGTAATTTAAATTCAAAACGCTCAAGAACTTATGCAAGTAGATCCTTCGGTCTACAAATGTCCCAATGAGTAAAAGTTCAACACATAAGCCTGAAATGAAGCTATAAAGCAAACTCAGAATAAATCTAGGCATGTAAGTCCTTTTAAAACAGAACATATAATAAATAAATAATATAATAAAATACATGTCACCTGTTGGCTCATTTCTAGTTTTGGTCAGTAATTATAAAAAAACCTGATAAGCCAGTTAAAAAAAAAAATCACATCAGCAATGTAAGGTAGAGAACTGGAAAAGAGTTTTTTAGAAATGGCTTCAAAAAAACAGTCAATTCTTCCCATGGAAACTGAAGTCAATGTGGTTGCAAACACTGAAACACATAGGAATGCAGACACACATCCTTTCTGAAGCTGAACTTTAGAGAGATACTTGGGAGAGACTTGTAAGGATTTCTGAGCTATATTCTATACTTCTAAGTCTAATGAAGACAGCACTTGGATGGCTCTGCCCACAGTCATTGCTTGTGACTGCATGTCTGCATTACATAAAGTATGCATTAAAAATATTACACTGAGAAAACACAATCCATCAGCCAACAGCCATATGGCCTACTCATATGCTGTTCTGATATAAAATCTCACTCTGATTTAGAGATAAACTTGGACTTATGTTAGAGAAGGACTAGCAAAGGGTGAGTGGAATGGGACTGCGGAGGACGGTAAAAAAGAAAAAAAGGAGAGGACTAGAAGTTAGACCCATACTTCACAGTCCAGCAAGCAGCAAAAGCAAACAGCATCCGCTCCTACAACAGCGATACAGCGGTCGATCCGCTTGCGTAAGCCAAAATCTCCTCCCTGCACCCTCCTCGCCCTTAGGGCCAAAATAAAAGCGAGTTAAAACGGTCTCGCAGGGGATCCCTCCTTAGAGGAGACGCAAGGACGTCTCCGCGCTTTCCCTGTAGGAAAGAAGGGCTTGCAACAGCCCGTCGCTCGCACGCGTTTGAGGCTCAGCCAAACCCCGGGGCCCCGCAGCGGGCCTCGCTCGACAGGCGCCGGGGCGCTGCCACCAGGTACCTTGACCCTGCCGAGCTGTCCCTCCGCCCTCGCCGGGGCTCACCCCGTCCCCGTTAGCAGCGTCTTGCGGGTATCCACCCACCCTTATTGCCGGAGCTCGGCGCTACCTCAAGCCCCGGTCAAAGCCCGCAGCCCGGCGGCCGCCCCCTCCAGACCCCGTCCTCGCCGGACGGCTCCGCACCCGGCGTTAGCCCCGCCGCTGTGCGGGCGCCCCGCAGCACTCCGAGCCCTTGGAGCGGAGGCTTCAGAACTACCAGCGGCGACCCGGGAGCGACGGCGCGGCCCCGCCGACACCCCTGCGCGAGGTCGGGAGGGGTCTCGCCGCTACGCGGGCACGGTTCGGGCACGCCGCCCCCACCAGCCGAGGGCCGACCCCCCGGCTGTCCCCGGCCGGGCCGCGGCGGTGCCCGGAGAAAGCAGCGAAGTCCCCGCACGGCCAGGCGGCCACGGAGCGCCCCCGCACCTGTTGCGGGCGAGGCCACCGCCGGGCCCCGCCGCGCTCCCGCTTCGCACGGCGCCCGCAGCCGCCCGGGAGCGCGGGGCCTCCCGCACCCCACGCGGGCCGATCCGCGCCGCCCTCCCTCCGCCCCGACCGGCTCGGCCGCAGCCGCTGCTCACCTGCGGGCCGCCGGCGCCCGCCGCTCCTGCCCGCGGCCTCCGCCATGTCTCCTCCTGCTCGCCGAGCGCGGCTGCTCCGCCCCGCGACTCCCCGGCCCGGGGCAGGTGAGCGCCACGTCCTCCGCCCCCGGCTCTGCCCGGCAGCAGGTGAGGGCGGGACCGGCGCCCGCGGCCCGGGAGCAGCCGCCTCTGACGGGCTGGAGGCGTTTATGCGGCGGCGGTGGTGCGGGGGCGGCTGCCCGCACTCCCGGCCCCTGCGGCGTCCCGGGCTGCCGAAGTGCCGCTGTTCACACAGGTGTAATTAGTTTTTCCTTCAGAGCAGCTCCCGCCGCATTGGCACAGCTCGTTCCGTACCGGCGCCGAGAGAAAAAACAGGTTTGGGGATGCTCGCCATCTCGACAGTAGGTGGGAGGAGTGGCGGCCGCCTCGTAAGCCCAGGCGATTCGCCGCATCGTGTGGGAAAGAGCTGCACTGCTGTAGACTCGTTCCTGCGGCACGTGCTCTTAAACAACCGGTTTTAAAGCTGCGTGCAACGCCTTGGTTCCAAAAAATGGCTCTGAAGAGCTGTCGATGTATCAGTCACTTCTGTAAAGGTCATGGTTCTGTTACCGTTCCTATGAGTTTGCCTTAACTTGCTTTATGCTGCTTTTCAGGCTCATAAGAGTGTTTCTATTTAAAGTGTTCTCATCTGCATCAGAACATCATTTAATTTTGCATCTGCTTGTAGGTAGCACCAATCATCAGAACTACAGGTGAAGGAAGGTGGGTGAATTGGGGAACTCATAGGATGCAGCTGTGGAAGCAGGTGGGGAGGGGCAGCTCCCTTAGTTTGGTGCACTTAGACCAAGCAAACTTCAGTCACCACACAGAGCACCCCCCTTTCAGAAACTGCAAAGTTCAGAGCACAAGGTCTTTTAGGGGAAGGAAAGATTAATATTTTGCTGTTGCACCAAGACCCATTTGTGCTCTAAAACAAGGAGACTGGGGCTTGGGTGATAAACATTGCCCTGTGGCTTATGGGCAGGAGCGTCTGTAATAGAATAGGCTGGGCTCTATGCTGAAAGGTGCAAAAGACAGCAAAATCAGCACTGCCTTGGTCGAGTTTTCACTTCTGTGCTCTCTTAAGGGAGGTATAAAGGTGTCTCTGTCATCTTGAGCCCTGGATTAGAACAGCACTGATCAAGGACTAAGAGGTTATCCAGATTCAAACCTAGTGGTATACCCTATGGTCAAAATGTTGCCCTCAGCAAAGTCCTGCACTAATGTAATCTCAAAGCCCTCACTTGTGGTCCATCCACCCACGAGCATATTCTGAGAGCCAGGTTGACCTCTCTAATGCACATCATCCCAAAGTGTTATGTTATGTTTCGTCTGAGGATGTAAAAAGTAACATCTGGTACAATCTATAGGAAGTAGCCTGATTTGGGGATCTTACATAAGCTTTTGTGCACAGATCTAGTACCTGTATGGATTAGCTGTGCTGCTCAGGGAACCACATTCAGACCAGAATTGCTGGAGGAGCATAAGTGTACATGTCCTGGCCTGGGCATGGATCAGATCCAACAGTCTCACAATGGAGAATACAGAACTGATTGCTGAGCAATGCTGCAGAAGCCACCTTGGGTCTGGTGAAGCCAGCAAAGAACTCTAGGAGTTAATTCCCAGCTGGTGCCAGGCTAGGTCTTATGGAGATGTTAAATGGAAACCTCGATCACACTCCTTTCTCCCTTACATAGTTGGCATTTCTGAGCAGCCTGAGTCATAGAGAACAGGCTGCATGCTTTCCAAGTAAACAGAGCAGTGCAATTACTTTTCAGTCATACTGCATGAAACCAGAGGTTTTCAAAGCTGAACCAATACAGGATCATGCTTCACACAAAAATCAAATTAGAAGTTTTAGGGTTACTTCTCAATGGGTAAAGTCTTTTTTAAGTTTTGGGTTTTACTAGTTAGCTTCCACCACTGGTCTTTCTGGTGTTTAAAATGACCTTGAAAATGTATTGATTTCTGCTGTAATAGCAGTAGAAATTAATAAACAGTAGTTGTGTTTCTCGTGAAACGCAGTGAAGTTTTTGGAATGAGTTGAATACATCTGTGCCTAAAAATCAATAGAACCATCTTCAGAGTACAAAAACTCTGACTAAAATGATTTAATCTACTGTTCTCAACCTTTTTTTTTTTAATACATAATTGGTGCATTGTAGCCAGCAAAAGTTACTGTATACACATTAGGACAATGTGTTTATGTTTAAAAAAAAATATTAGTTTCCTTTGAAAATACCTGCTAGACCTAAAAAATCAAGCCTTTTACTGGTTACCAAGGCTTATGAAAAAAGAAGTAGCTTCTTGTCCAGGCAAGTCTTACCCTCAATGGAATTTTTTGCAGCTGCCCCAGAAGAATCTGTTGATATCCATTGCTAGAATGGTGGAGCGACAATGACAGTGGATGGATAGGAAACTCCCACCATCCTTTTTCATTACATGTGAGAAAAAAAAAATCATTGCATAAACAAAAGTAGAAAAAGAAACAACAGGCCACAATGACTATTCAGTGCATGGAGGCAGGACTTTCCATTTCTCAAGTCAAGAACAGCACCCAGAGAAGAATTTTGTTTAGTCTTGGCTTGTTAGTACAGGAATTAGACTGAAAAGAAAAACCAAGAAAATATTCAGTGTTATGGTTATCATACTCAAATTGCACTAAGTTTAAGATGCATCAGAAAGGTTCCCTTGATACTCAGTTTGAATTTTTTTCTTTTTTTTTATTCAAATATTTTCCAGTTCTACACCATTGTTATTATTTTAGAAGTCCAAAAATATAGGAAAAAGTAAGTCTTAGGTTATTTTTATTTTTAATTGTGTATGTCAGAGATAGCTTTAGAACAAGCTAACATTACCGTGGTTCAGGTGTATACAACTGGTACAGTTCAGTAGTACATAAACAACTCTAAAACAAATGCACCATAGAACTTAAATTACCAAAAATAAACAATATTAAGCTATATAGGGCAGTAGGTAAAAACAATTACCTTTAGGTCTTGCACACTAAAAGAAAAATATCTAATCATGATTGAAATTATGAAGCTCTACTACAGATAATATCAAGATATATTACAAAGAAATTGAAAAGTTGTTGTCACATTTTGGTTTTGTTCCAGTGATGTACTGTTACATGAAATCTTACATCAGTTTGTCATGAAATTAACATCTGCTTACTTTAACTACAATACTTTATAAGTTTATAACTTTTGTGTGTATGTTTTCTAAAAATTTTTGAAAAACTTGCATGTAAAAACATTTAAAGTAAAATAATGTTGCAAGTTGTTTACAGATTCCTTATGGATTATAGGAGTAAAAGCAGTCAGGAAGCTGCAGTGTTTTTAACATTGGTAAACAAATACTGGATTAAAGTGCAACAGTCCTTCTGACAGCACACCTGCTCTGGCTGAAAGGAAATCTTTTCATCTCTGCAGAGAAGCAAAGAAAAAATATCAGTGTCAGGCATGTTTCTCTCGAAAGTCAGTGATCGCCTTCCAGAGTGTGCACAGCATTCCTCCTCTGTAAAGAAAAATCATAAAGACACTCAGGTACAAAGAACCTCTCTAGTCTGAAAGCCTTCCAACTGAGGTGCTTTCTGATTTTCTTGCTCTGGTTTTGATCAATGATACTCAGTGGGAAGGCTGATCAAAGGTGAAATCCAACATGCATTACTCAAACAGAGAACAGAGTCCTTTTCTGATTACAAGACAGGGCAATCTTTCCACTTGGCAGATGCCTGCTGTCTGGAATTCAGACTTCTGGTCCGAAGGACTTGCATAACCTGCATTTGACTTCCAACATGATGCAAGCTGGTGACCTATACACCTGGCATGATTAGGTGAAATGTAGTATTACTTACAGTCCATGAGTAATGTTTCTGAAGTTTGATGATGATAATAAACTACTGAAAGTTCTTTTAGCTCTACATTTTAAAATAAAAGCAAGGTTCTAATGGGATACCCAGTGTCTCCAGTTGTAAGGTAAATGCTTAACCTTAAAATTTTGCTTTCAATAGAAAAAGCTTATTTTAAGGTTTAAACAATATCAGCTGTTTGGCAGAAATGTATCAGCATACAAAGACATACTGGAAAGTATTAGTTATTTTAAATGAATTGTACACAATGCAATAAATAGAGATTTAGTTAATTTTTCTTCTTACAAAGCACAATTCATTTAACTGTGCAGGATTACCTCAGTCTCAAACATTTCAGATCATCTCGTGTAACATAGCAGAGAACATCCGTTAAGGTATAGTCTTCAGCCAAGAACTGCAGAAAGAAATTTAAATAAACATTTTATTAAAAATATTATTTAAATTGCTAAGCTCATCTTCCTAGAATCATCGGCCCCTAAAAATAGAAGGGTAAATTACAGAAAAACCTAAAATTGGGCTGAAATCTGGCACGTGTAACAGAAAAACATGGTTTCTACAAATACAGTGAAACTACTTAAATTTTACGCATACCAGGCACAATTTGAAAGATGTAATGCATTTACAGCTACTCAAAATCTTTGTCAACTGGCATTTCTATTGGTACCACTGGTATTACAGAATTACAGACTTCACTGAACACAAATTCGACCATATGTAATAGCACATTTAACCCATGAGGAAATCAAAACAGTTAAGATGTACCTTTTCAAGAATGGCATCTAAATTTGATGTAATTGAACTTGGAGGAACCTTTGGTCTGATCTGTAGGAGTGATAACTACATGCAGGTATTCCTAAATTAGCTGAAATCTTTAACACCTCTAAAGTTATATAACTTGCTGCAGAGCAGACTGATCTGCTTCAGGATATTTCACTGTAGCACAGCTAGCTAAGGGTGAACATGTATCCTATATGCAGAGCATCATCAGCAGGAATGCTGCAGTGTGTAAAGACACTGAATACCCAAGAATGTCTGTTTACCAGGATATTTTATTGCTTTATTTACAATCAGATTTAGGAACTATTAGTGGTATTTTATAATTATGAAGGCCTTCACATTCATGGCTTTTTCCTATCCTCTGAAAACAAATTAATCTCTCAAAATGTGCTAAAGTAATTAGAAAGGTTTGGTATTTTTTTTTAAACTGAGTCACAAAACAGTATTGCAACTGTGCCAGGCAGTGAATAGGATCATTGTTACCTTGTCTATCGTGGCCTCGTCAGCTCCATGAACCCTCAGCCAGTTTATGAGATCAGGGTCTTCGGTCCCTGTGCCAGTGGAATGACGATGACGGACAGACAATCCAGGAATATCTGGAACAAGCATATTTGAGACAAGGTTTTGTGTTGCCAAAGCAACCTCTTGTCATTTTTGACTCCTCAAGCACTTTCAAAGTGAGCTTTTCCTTCAAGCTTAGAATACCAATATCCCCATAAATAAATGCCAATTCCCAAAGAACACACTTAATTACAATTTATAGACAATTATACATTAATTTCTCTGCTTGGTTAAGGGTACAGTTAAAGTAGTGTGAACATTGACACACACAAAATTTTTCTGCTCTCTTCTGAAAATGACTTTGCTAGTACAAGGCACATCAATTTCACTGTCACTGTTTCTACACTAAGGTCGTTGCATCAATTAACTGCACTGTTCAGTGTAACTCATACAGCTGCTGCACAGGCAATGTCTTAGGCTGAGGATCAGCTACTTTTGGGAAGCAGCACTTGGAAGCAAATTACACAGAAATATCAAACTGCATTAGCACTTCCACCTTCTTCAGGGCAGACACAGCAAACTCGGCTTTCCTCCGTAACATTTAAGTTGTATTTGCATCTGACCAATTAGGTGTATTTGCATCTCACCTCTTGAACTTTCACTGTAACAATTGGAAACAGTCTGTAATTCAAGGAACATATATCTAAACATATTAGATTATCCTCTTCAGGAAAAATATTTATTCGGTAGGATATGAGCCTTGTACTCTTCCATATAATCACAAACAAAAATATTTAAATCATACCATTCCTTGTACTGTGATTAACAAATCCAGTAATTTGTTTCCACAATGTACATTCTTATTTCAGAGCAAACCCTACCAGAAGCAGCATCATAAAAGCATCTTTGCTGAGGCTGGCTCAATAAAATGGACAGTCGTTTAGCTGGCACTTTTTATCTGTAGCCAGTATGAAACTTTTCTTTAAAAATTCTTCTCACTTACCTATTGGCTGTGACCTGAGCTGTAGGTTCCTGATCTCTTGGTCTTTTTCTTCTATAGCTTGATGCAAGAGGACTTGAAATTCTCTCTCCTTTTGAACTAACTCCTCCAATAACCTGTGAAGTAATGAGAATAAAGCACTCATTTCTTCAGTAGCTTCAAATTTTCAGGAAAGGAAAGATCTTACTATACCTAAACTGGAAACATTCCTGACAAAGACAAGGACAGACTTCTTCAGCTTTCACTGAAGGTATATTCGTTCACTATAGATTGATTATGACCTATAACAAAGATATAAACATCCTTACAGAAGACCCAAATACACCAACCTCCACATATATGTTCACCCACTAAACAAGTGGTATGGTAGAAAATTTCAGTGAAATTTCTACAGCCTGTGCTCTGTTTTAAACAAAACTGGAACTGAGAACAAATATCAAAGTGGTTCATAAACTAAGGGCCAAACCTTTGTAAGGAAAAATGCCAGTTCACATCTCTCCAGCAGACATTTTCAAAGGTATGGAAAGGGTACAGCAGTGATGAAAATATGGTGAAAACATATGGCTGCATTTCATAAATATGAAAAATACGTTCTCAACCACACAAGGGGTATTCCTTCCTCACATATAAGGCACTTTGTGCCTGCCCTCCTAGGCTATATTAAGAGTGAGAAAAGAGGAGGCAAAACACTTGCCTACGCCCCTAAGTAATTGCTTCTGAGAATGTCAAGCAGAAGTAAATTGAAACTCATGTTTGACCTCCTTCATAACACAAGCCCAGAGAGAAACCTGGAGAGATTCAGTAGCTAGCACCATTTAAGCTGATCAAAAGAAAATAGTCAGAATATAATGGAAAATTAGTATGTAAAACTGCTGCAATTTGTTCTTTTAGAAAAGTGGTTTAGTAAAATGCAGGATTTGTGAATGATATGTTATCAGGAACTTAGTAAAAATTTGGACATGGAGAGCAGACTCATAATCCTATAACTGACTCATGAGCCTTCAGAAATTCTGCCTTGAAAGGATTGCAGCATCTTCATCGCTTTCTTGAAACCTCTGTCAGCCTGAGAACTATGCAATAACTGTTCCATTTCAGCATGTTTCCTTTTATTTATCCATGTATTATTTTTTTTTAATTCCATACCAGTTGAGCACTGCAACCTTTTTCTGAAAAACAGGAATTTCATTAGAAAATGTGCCACAAAAGCCCCTTACCTGCCTTTGCACAGGGGTAAGCTGAATTCCACATGATTGCATTGTAAAAACTTCGAGCCCTACTTTTAGCTTGCATGCAGGCCTACCAGAAACATATTTTCACTTGAGTGCTTCCACACCTGAGCTAACAAACCTTAACAAGTCCATCCTGCATGGGAACAGAGCTGCCTGGTGCATCTACACAACCCCACATCTTGGTTATTCTCAGTGCAAACTGATATTCCATCCAGACAAGTCACCTTTCAGTTAACTTATTCCTAGTCTATCTATTCTGGTTGAAAAAGGCCTTCAGGGCCAATAATATAATCCATTATTTT